>NC_056725.1:1615152117-1615381400 GCF_019279795.1 Protopterus annectens
GTATTTCTGTGGCCTTTCCAGTTGTTGTAGATGTCTTGTGCGGTAAATACCAAAAGGGGCATTGTACTCTATAATGGGTCTAATGAGTGACGAGTAGAGGGGAACAATGACATCTTTTTTCCTGGATGAGAAACCTTTTGTGACGAGGTGTGCCACATAGAAGGATTTCCTGACTACTGTGGCAATGTGATTATCAAAGAAGAGACTACTGTCCACCTGTGTCCCAAGGTCTCTTATCACACTTTCGGTGTTAAGTAGACTGTCACCTATGTGGTAATTCATGGGTACTGAGTTTTTACCAAAAGGAATGACAATGCACTTTTTGGCATTGAGCTTGAGGTCATGGCTTTGACACCAGGCATCTGTCTCAGCAAGGCCCTTTTGTAGGATGTCCACATCTTTTGGAGTTTTGATTATGGCTCCTAGTTTGCAGTCATCTGCGAACTTCGTTAGCCAAAGACCTTCTGTGTTGGCCTGTACTTCAGAGAAGTAGATACCAAACAGGAGAGGGGACCCAGGACTGAACCCTGTGGTACTTCACTTGTCACTGGTCTGAAGCTGGATTTGGAGTCTGCTACTTTCACAGTGTGGGTTCTGTCAGTGAGCCAGTTGGTAACCCATCTTATGACACAGGGATTTATACCTAGTTTAGTGAGTTTATCTTTAATTCCACTGTGGGAGATGGTGTCAAAAGCCTTGGCGAGATCTAGATAGGCTGTGTGAACCACCTTACCCTCATTTACGGCTTTGGTGACTGCTTCAAAGACGTCCATCAGGTTTAGTAGACATTATCTGCCTTTAACAAACCCAAACTGGGTGGGGTCCTGAGTTTGGAGATTATCAATGTCATTGTTTATAAGATCCATGATGATACGCTCCATAGCCTTGCAGACCAGGCTCATTAGGCTAATGGGGCGGTAGTTTCCGGGGTCTTTGGTGGCTCCTCCTTTGTGGAGTGGGTAACCGTCGCTGTGCGCCATTCAGTGGGCACATAGCCTGAGGTGAGGCTATGATTGAACATGGCACTTAGGTGGGGTGCCAGTTCGTTCTGTAGTTCATGTAGAACACAGCCTGGGATGTCGTCAGTTCCCATGGATGCTGTGTTCTTGGCTTTGGATAGTGTTTTTTTTTACCTGTGCAGCCGTGATTACAGGAACTTTGCATTCTTCTGGTATAGAGATGGGCCCTTTAGGGGATGACAGAGGGGTAAAGTTAGCACTGAACCTATCTGCCAGGATGTTGGCAATATCCATTGGTTCTGTATATTTAGTGCCATTGTGCTGTAACTCAGTGCAGATCTGAGTGTTGCCATTGAGATTCTTGACAGCTATAGAATGCTTTGTGGTTGTCTTTAGAGTCAGTGGCGATTTTGTTTTCATAACTAGCTTTGGAGGATTTTATGAGGGATCTCAGCTTCTTACTGAAGCTGACCAGGGAGTTTCTCCATTCATGGGATTTTACTCTTTTTTGCAACAGTTTCTTTCTTCTGTTGTAGAGTTTATGGCAGGGGACCACCAGATTGGCTTCCTTTTATTGGAGGATAGCATCTTGGTTCTGTTCGGGATTGCACGATCCATGCACTCATGTAAGTGCTTATTAAGTGCATTTGTGTAGGATTCAGCAGTCATACCTCTATTGTCCATCAGCATGGGTGTCGTGAAGTTTGCCACTTCTGTCTTAAGAAGCGTGAAGTTGGCTTTGGAGAAATATTTTACTGTGGTTTCCCTAATGGGGGGGGGGGGATGTGGATGTCTAGAGTGATTAGCTTATGGTTGGATCTGACCAACGAGAAACTGACCTCTGGTGTGAAGCACCGGTTGCCCATGTTGGTAATAACCAGGTCTAGGATATTGCTGCCCCTGGTGGGGGTGTGGATAAGTTGATCAATGGCATTGGAATTTATGAATTCCAAAAAACGTTGAGCACAAGAGTTGCTACATGAGTAGTTTTCCCAGTTAATGGTAGGGTAGTTGAAATCGCCCATTACTGGGGTGTTAGGCTGTACCCTAATATTTTCCAGTGTATTAAGAAATGAGGAGTGGGAATCCTAGGGCATGGTGGGGGATCTGTAGCAAGCTACAATTTGGATTGTGGTCTTGCCCAGAGTTAGTTGCACTTGGATAATCTCGGATGCATTATGCTAAGCAACTAGCCTGGAGGTGTGGATATCCTTAATGAATATGGACACGCCTCCGCCTTTAGTGTTTGGGTCCAGGTTAGGTGGTCGAAAGGTGTGGTATGAATTATAGCCTGGTAATGCAGGGATACTCTCTGGAGCCTTGAACCAGGTCTCTGTCACTGCACAGATGTCGATGTTCTCCATTTTAAGGAGTGCCTCGAGAGAGTGCATTTTGAGGTTTAGATTTCTAGCATTGAGTAGCAATACCCTCAGTTTCTTCTTGCCTGTACCAGTTAGGGTGGTGAATTTGTCATTTGAATCTTGCCTAAAAAAGGCACTATAGGGGTGGCTAGAGCCTTAGCCAGTATCCGGAATCCCAGGGGTGAAAGGTGCAGGCCATTTCTGGCAAAGCATCTTGGCTTGTCGATCATGTCATCCCAGGCAGACAGATAGTGGATCCCCTTAGAATGACACCAGAAGCTTAGCCAATTGTTGAAGTTACTCATTTTGCCCTTGTACTGTGGTATCATTCTGGGTGATGGCAGGATGCTACTCAGGGCTAGGGTCATACCTGCCTGGGCTACAAGATCGGACAGCTCCTCCATGTCCCTTTTCATGCAGTCCAAGGAGGTACGTCTCAGGTCATTCACACCAACATGGACAATGACAGAGTCATATTTGTACTTGTTGTGGAGTGACCCGAGTGCATGCGTTATGTGGCGGATCCTGGCACCCGACAGGCAGCTGACAGTAACTTTCTCCTCGTTTAGCCTGGTGAGTGGAACATCAGTGTGCCTGACTATAGAGTCACCTATGACTAGAGTGTTGGGTACGTTGTTATGCCTTATGGGCTGTGGTTGAGTGGCACACTGAGTTTGTGGGCTATGTGTCATTTGGGTTGTGTTGGGGGGTGGAGGTTGCTTGTTTTTCTGCTTGTTTTTCTGCTTTGGAGGTCCCTGTTGCTTGGGCAGGTTTTTACTGAGAGCCTCCGCGAATGTAGGTGTGTGTTTTGTGTTTCTATTTGTGTGTTTTGGTGGTGTAGGTTTTGAGGGACTATGTGCTGAGTGTGGTGTGGTGCAAGTGTTTACCTTCTCCTCTTGACTGTCTAGTCTAGTCTTGGGTGAAGAGAGCTTTGCTTCCAGTTTGGCTATATAAGTGCATCTCTCACAGGTTGTAGTGTTGGGTGGTAGGAGGAGAGGGTTGTCTGTGTACATGAGGCAATTACTGCATTGCCCCAAGATGCCCAGATTCATCAGGGAGACAGGAGAAAACACAGAGGGCTGACCCTTAGACATGCCTGGATAGGGGCTTATTTGTTAAGTACTAGAAACTGTTTTCCTCTAGACAGTGAGGAAAGTTGAGTGCTGTAATAATTTGTAGCTTATTTAGTGCTTACAATAAGTTCTGAACAAGTGCTGAAACAAAAAACTGGCTAATTCTAAGAAACAAAATTAAGCTAGAAGGCTTTCCACCAACACAGAAAGGCTTGGGCCCTAGAAGCCTACAAATAGTCCTGGACACAGCAAATCTATATCCAGGCTAGACTACCCACAGGAAAGGCAGGAAACAAGCTTAGAAAAAGTTTATTTATTTATTTTTTTTTAGTGGAAAGAGAGAAAGGAGTAGTAGAAACTAAGCTGATTGGCCTTCTCAAATGTTCTCCCTGTACTGGGTAGAATGAGGTAATGACACTAGATTGAGAGGATTGTCTCAGATCAAATTTACACTAACTGCAAAGCCACCAACTATAAAAACACTACACCAACAGGGAGGAAGGGTGGGAAACAAACTGCAGAAATGTTTCTCACAGCTGAAAAGCAGCAGTGAGTCTTTAAATGAAAGTTTTAAACAGCTAAAGGAGCCTCTAGAAAAAAGAGTTTAACTGCAACAAGTTTTCAGAAACAAACAACCCAACAGATGCTTAATATAAATTGACAATTTCCAGTTAATACCTCACACAAAGTGAAACTAGTTAGAAAAATACACAGTACACAAAGTGCTATAAATAACAAAGAAATAAAGAACAAAATAAAAAAAAAACAGGATACTTAATGTTATATATTATAGCTCCGAGTTTCCTCAGTGTCCTTTCTTCGATCAGTTCAGTGTGAAATGGCAGAACACTCACAACTGAATTTCTTAGGTAACAGAAAGTTGAAACCTGAGATAGGTTTTAAGAAAGAAATCACAAAAGAACCAATGAGGTGTTTAGTCTAAGCTGTAGTCCAGGTGACCTCAGTCAGTCAATGACCTCAAACAATTCTCTCTCACTGAAATGCCTGATGGCTTTGGCTAAACCAAGATGTCCCTGAATATGTGCTCAGACACACAGCCTCCACAAACACTAGGCCCAAATACAAGCCTGAATATGGAAATGCTACAAATATCCCCACTACTTAGAACAAACTGCAGAAATGTTTCTCACAGCTGAAAAGCAGCAGTGAGCCTTTAAATGAAGGTTTTAAACAGCTAAAGGAGCCTCTAGAAAAAAGAGTTTAACTGCAACAAGTTATCAGAAACAAACAACCCAACAGATGCTTAATAAAAGTGGACAATTTTTTTTAATACCTCACACACAGTGAAACTAGCTAGAAAAATACTATCTGCCATGGCTTAGTGGTAAATCACAGTGTATAGTGTGCAGGGTCCTGGGTTCGAGCATTGCAGAGGCTGTTTATTTTGTTGCTGGGCAGAACACAGGCCGTTGGATACAGAGTGATTAAGGCACTTTAAAGCAGTTGTAAGCGGGTTTGCGCAGAGCTAAGCACTAACTTCCGGTTACAGTGTCTTACACTCAGTTAGCTTCTATATTACTTAACCTGTCTAGGCAGTGCTTACCCCCGCGCAAACAGGCTTAAACCCGCTTACTGCTGCTTAAAAGTGCTTACTCCTGTGCTAATTTCTTTAAAAGAAAAGAAAATGGGGTTGACAGGACAGTGGTGAAAAAAGGGGCACAAAGAGGGAAAGACAGTAGGGAAAATAGCCAGGGATGTGCAGGAAGGGTGTAGAGAAGGTCCATAGCTGCCCATTTCTTCTACACCAACAGCTGTGCTTATACACTGAATTTGGAGGTAGATTTGGACACTGAAACCCCTGGGTGGGGATGAGGACAACAATAATCTGGCTGTAAGATTAATCCTTTCTCCCACTAATACATATTTACAATAATTACAATTTTGTCATTTAAACATGCCTTTATTTTGTACTACATTTTTTCACTTTTACTTCTATAAAAATAAGTTTTTCACAACAATTTCAAAAATGCTCTTAAATAAAAAGATAATGCTTTCAAATACATATAAATTAATAGCAAAAATTAAATATCAACACACAAACATTTTCCTTCCCAAAACTTTGAGAAAAGTAAATACCATAACAGACAATCAGAAGGAATCCGCTATTAAAAATACTATGAAGCTGACGCCATATAAAACATTAATACACACCCAGATCATGATTTTTAATAATGCATACCATACACCTGTACCCTTAAGCAAATTCAACTCATCTAAGTCACCTTACTGTCCCATCTGTCCTAATAAAGAGGCAGATATCCTCCACCATCTTCTGGAGCTGCAAAACAGTTTATAAACTCTGGTGCTCACTAAGATTACTTTTAGAGAAATCAGGCTATTCAAAAGTCACTTTGTCATGGGAGACAGCAATAATGCATATATTCAAAAGCAAGAATAATAATTTCTTTTATCACATAACAACAACACTATGCACCCTATTAAAATCTTACACAGCAACGAACTGGATAGACAGATCAAGACTAACCTGGTCAGAATACAAAAGCATGGCCAAAAAACATATATTGGCTAAGAAGCGTTATACAAAAAGTCAGAAGAACCAAACATGTTAACAGAATTACTGCAAAACATTAATTGATATATCATAAATTGCAAGACAAATTGTAATAAAACAAAGATAGTAAACATCTCTTAGTTGGGAGTAGTGACAGCATTATCTAAGGCGACAATTCTTTGCAAATATGTATGCAAGGTTTAGTACAGTAGACTGATTTCTTTGTGTAGGTTGGTGTTAAACTTCTAATATGCTCCCATTTGTCACTATAATGTACAAGTGAAATGTTAAAATATTACCATAACATATACCATAACCATTTCCTTCTGTTTATTCAACACTGTATTCCTAGCTATTTCGAATGTTATTTAGCCAAGTGTGTATTATCTACTGAATATCTTCCTCATGTTGAACATTCTGTAACATTGAACTGTACCACAGTTACATCTTGTTTATCTCTGTACTTGTATTTTATGTGAGAAAATATTCATTAAAAAGTTATTTGAAAAAAAAAAAAAAGAGAGAGACAGAAAATACTCTTGTTTTTGCCCCCACTATGCTACAAAGATTGGTTTCTTCCCTACGATATCTCTAAGTTTTTGAAATTCATAAGGAATCTCCAGTTATTCTCTACAATTTCTTTTATACATTTTCATCTACTGAATTCTTAACTACACAGGCTAAAGCGAATTACCCTTTTCATGTTTCATCAAATTTATTGCTACCTAAATTCCCTGAGTTCTTTTATTAATAAACATAGTTTAGTGCATTTTCCACTATTTTAATAGGATACCCTCTTTCATAAAATTTCGATTTCAAACTTTCACGTTCCAAACTAAAACATATAGGTCATGTTAACTTACTAACTCTACTGAACTGACCGTTCACTTACCAACTCTAGTGAACTGACTTTTCACTATGTTCTTTTTCAAACTTGCATTATGCATACTACTATAGTGCAAATAATTATTACTTTGCACTTCCTTTTTATGAATCTTCACTTCCAAATTATTGGCAGACTTAAATACAGTCAAATCTAAATAACTGATACTTTCTTTCCCAAAACTAAAAATAAAAGACAAGTAATAAGTCACATCACATTAAGTATGTCATAAAACTCATAAGTACATTTTCACTGCCATCCAATACAGTGAATAAATCATCGATTAAACAATAACATAAGACAGCATATTTAAAAAAAACTTTGATTTATAAACATATTCTTTCTCCCAAATGGTCAAATAGATTTGCATAGTTGGGCGCTATCATCATTGCCACACCATTTACTTGTCTATAAACATTATCAAACTCAAAGGAACTTGTATGCCAGATTTACATCTAGAATTTCAGTAAACAACCTAACTTGCTCCTTGGGAAAAAAAATCCAAGAAGCACTCATCTCCCTATTTAAAATTTCTAAACCCTCATCATTGGGAATTGCAGTATACAACAATAGATACATCAGCTGTTACTAATACCACAGAATCTTCCAATTTTATACCACTGATGAGCCTCAAACATAAAAGGATCTTTCACATATGAATCACAATGACCCACCAAAACCTGCAGAAATTTATCAATACAGACAGCCACAGATTTTATTACCTGGCTGGCCACAACTGGCCTAAAGGTTGGCTCGTCCATAAATTTATGCACTTTAGGCAGGCCAAAAAACCTGCGTAATCTAGGTTTCCAAATTCTAAAGTATTCAGCAATATTTACATCAATAAGAGCTTCCAGGAACCATTGTTGTATGCATGAATCTATTATACTACATGATCTTTTCACCTCAAACCATCCTACTTTAATAACATGTTTCATCTTGCAACATTTTGTTCAGTTGCTCACAATCATAATAATCCAAAACTACTGCAGCATTTCCTTTGTCTGCTTTTGCAACATATAAATCCCTATTGCACTTCAAATCTAAAAATAGCATCTCCTTTGTTAGACATATGTATGATTTGCTTTATTTAAAAAAATTCTTAAGTCATTTTCACACATTAAAGCCTCTTAAGATTTTAGAGGACAGTTGGACACACCTGGTGTTTTAAAATAAAAAAAAAATCTAATTAAATTTCCTAACATTCTCTTAGGGCATTTATCGAAAAATATGGATAAAGTTGTTTTGATAAGGAAAGGGTTAACTCACTTTTGAAATGATAACTTGGTCTGATGAAGTTCTAGTACAGAATGAAAGCACTTACAGTTGTTGTAAGGATTAAGTTTTAAGCCATTTTACTGTTTTTTTTTTTCTTTACAATATATTTTATGGCATACATTATGCACCAAACAGGCTTTCACTTATGAAAGCTGATACAGATGATAGCTGTTGGCACTATATGATGCAAGGCGCAGATCTACTGCACTGTTGGACTTATCTACAGGTGTACGTTGGCTTAATACACAAAGGTATAGGTTGGTATTAACTAATTTCTGCTCTAAAGTTTTTGCTGGACATGCTGGGAGAATACCCTAGAAAAATTAGAATTAAGATTATTGTAACTATGTTTGCAAAAATGTTCAAGGTTTACGCCATCTAAAAATGGAAAGTGGCTCCTCTTCCAAAGTTTACATTACCTGATTGGGGTGCACTATACACAAATTATATAACTTTTCATAATATGAATATGTAATTGATTTGTATGAATCCTTTATAGTAGTTATGATCCCTTTTCGGTTTTGTTTTTTTGTCCCCCCCTTCTTTTTTTTCCTTTCTAATTTTCAATTTCCTTTTTTTTAGATGCTATATTTAAAATATTAATTAGCCTTTTTGGCATTTTTTTCTACGTAGTTTTGTTATTTTTTCTTGGACTGGATTAAATATAATTTATTAAAAGTTTTAAACTCGACAGATACAGCACCTATCCATGTCACGACTTATCCCCCTGCTTCTACTGTAAATACATGGCAGGCACGGACCACTGCTACTGTCCCAACGACAAAAAACAGTAACAAGAGCACTTGGAGGCTGCAACACAGAAGGTGTTGTCTACAGAGCAAACTGCTGCAAATGTCAAGCCTTCTACATGGGCAAGACCATCAATGCCCTCAAAACCAGGATTGCCAAACACCTATACGACATCAGGCACAAGATACCGACAAATAAACTAGCAACACATGCAACAAAAAAAAAAAAAACAGGACACGAAAGATTTAAGTTCCTGATACTCTAACAGCTGGAGAAGATCCCTTTCAATGGGGACTTCAATTCAAGATTAGAGAAAAAAGAACTTATCTGGCAGATACAACTTGAAGCAAGGCACCCTCCGGGTCTCAACTACATGGAGACCATCACCCCAGTCCTGAACCTCAGGGCACTTAACCATGCTAACTACAACTAATCGGCTCCTAGTAAGATATGCTATCTATTTCGCTCACTGTTTTCTCTCACGTATAAAGCATAATGTATTCATTTTTTGAACAATAATTGTTTATAAGCAGAACTAAAATTGCAGTAAGTTAATGTATCAGCCCTCACAAAAGTTACAATTGTTAGCTCAACTTTTAATTATTTTTAATTTAAAAGGTAAAATTTCAATGTCAAACTACATTTAACTTTTTACTACTTAATGTATGCTCTTCCCTGATGGAGTGGCAGACAGGCTACCTTCCTATCTGCCCCGAAAGCAACGGACATCTCAGAATCTTTCTCAGAACCAAGCTTGCTTCCAATGCTTTACAGATGGTAATGGCAAGTCTAAATTTAGAACTATAGTCAGTAACCCCAGAATATTGCCCAAGATCTCGGTTTTACAGTTTAATTTTAATTTACATTTAATTTTAATTTTTATTTTTTGGTTAAATTTAAGTTTTAGTACAGTTTTTTCAAACACAGGTATAATCGTGACAATGCAAAAGGCTCCAACGCATTGCTAGAGGTTAGGAATGGCACATATGAACAAGAAGCTGAATAATAAAATAGAACTAAATAAGAGGAATGAGATGCTTCCAACCAGGTCCGTCTTCACCTTGTAGGCCTACTAGGGCCACACCTCCAACTAGTCACTTCTCATTGGACATCTCTCAACCCTCCCCCCTCCACAGTAGTATAAAAGCAGCACAGCAACAGCTCTCAGGTCATTCTGACCAGCGCTTGGGGAGCGCACAAATTAGTCTTTTTTAGGACTCGCATATAGCAAAAGAACCGAAGATCTGTTCAAGAAGGACAACGGAGATCGACACCACCGCAGAACACCGAAGGACACAACAGCAGCTCTTCCCAGAGCACATTGTGTCCATACACAAAACAGCTCTTCTCAGAGCTCACGTGGATCTGCACCTTACACCAAACAGCTCTTCTCAGAACTCACAGTACACCAAACAGCTCTTCTCAGAGCTCACAGAGATCTGTATAAGCTCTGGTAAGAGCAACCAGAGACATATTGAACAATAAAACAAAAAAGTTCTTATTAGAGCTACCACCAACACCCGAACGGGCATTCAAAACACAAATCGGCCCTTCTCAGAGATCACAGAAATTTGTATCAGCTCCTGTAAGACCAGCCGGAGGCACAGACACAGCTTCGGTGAACCAAACGAAACAGTTCTTTTTAGAACTGTCACATCTGCCCAAAAGGGCATTCAAAACACAAAACAGCTCTTCTCAGAGCTCATATAGATTTGTAACAGCTCTATATAGAGCTCCAGCTGCCCACAGGGCTAAAACAGCTCTTTTTAGGGCTAGCTCCACCACCGACTACACGTGGAAATCTGTTCACCATTTAGGATCAAGAGTGAAAGGCATTGTAAAATTCATTAATCCTTCCCACTGGGCAGGCATCACTCAGGATCGAAAACCCAAGAGGTCCACACCTATTTTTGTTGTTTTAAAATAAAAAAGAATATGCAGCTTGACGATACTACAAAAGAACGTAAACAGCACAGAATAAGTTTGATTTTCCCTGCAGTGCTAAAAGGCATTTACATTGACTTTACTAATGCTGAAGAACAAATGACTAGGTTGCGACAGTTGCCTCAGTATTCACTCTGTGAAGCAATGAACAAAACATAGTGGTGTAAAATCTTACCATAACCACAGACGTCCTTCTCTTCACTGCTGCAGTATTCATAACAAGAGGGATCTTCTGCCAGAAGGCAACCTGACGTTGGAAAGTATACAAAAGTTTTACACTAAAGGATATGAGGTACTTCGCACGTAGGCTGCAGTCGGACATAGGCCATAAAAGTGATGTATGCATGTACCATCCTCAGAACTTAATGCCCCAGGAGGAATGCCAGACTTTGTATTGTCAGTACATCCACGCAAAGCAGACTGGGTGAAGGAAAAAGGGATAGAATATTGCAGCAGTAAAGAGAAAGACATCAATGTTTATGTTAAGATTTTGCAGAACTATTCTGTGTTCTTTTATTCACTTGCTGCAGTATTCATAACCTGAGGGAGAGTGCCAAAGCTCAAGAAAGGAGGGAGGAGGAAGGAGCAGAGGAGCTGTCAATGAAGACATGTAAAATGGCTTTAACAAATCAGACTCTGGATCTGGAGATGCCATCCAGTTTGTAATGTTTGGTAAATGTATGAATAGAAGACTAGGTGGCTGCTTCAAGGATGGCACTGTTATCCCTGCCCCAGAATGCCTCAGAGCAGCAGTCTCAAACCTTTTTTGCACCGAGGACCGGTTTCATGTTAAGACAATTTTCCACAGACCAGCCATCACGTGTGAATAATAAAACACAATAAAGTGCATATTTATTTATTTAACATTTGTGTACCGGGGACATCCGACTGGACTAGAAGTCCATTTTCAGCAGATACCTGGGGAGAAAAGCACCAAAGTACAATAAAAAGACAACTGGCAATAAATTACCACAAAAAAGAATACATTCTGCATAACAGTATAACATTGATCTAGTCAGTACATAACAGCAACAGTACAGCAAATGAGAATAATTACAATTACAACATGAAGCACAACAGTCTGCCTAACAGCATAACATTGATCTTGCTAGCATATAACAATAATAATAAAACCTTCAAAGTATATATGGGATAGTACTAATGCAGTCCATGGATATAACTGTAAGCAAAGTGCAAAGTCATGATAAATACAATTCTGTCACTCAACTTTTATGCCAATAAATGTTTATGCTGGTTTTTCCTGGCTTCATTTTCAGTCCCTGCTGTGCTGCAACAGGTGTTTTCATACTGTAGTTGTGGTTTTATCTTTCCGGGTTCCTTGTTTGTGTTACAGTTCTGTTGCTCCTAATATAGTCGAAGTAAATACAGCTCACCATACACAGAATCAGTGGGAGCCCTGAGCATGTTTTCCTGCAACGAGATGGTCCAATCTAGACGTGATGGGAGAGAATGACACCAGAAGCGTGTTCCTTAATTTTGTTTTGGTTGTGGTCATTGCAGAAAACCCTGCTTTACAAAGATAGAATGTTGTAAGGAAGAAGGGTTTTCAGCGCTTTTGTGACTATGTTGGCAAAGCTGATGTTGTCTCAAACATACTTTTAAGCCCACCATCATTTGCAGTCTCAAGCAGTTGATCTTTCAGCACTGACACGGTTGATACCCCTGGTATGTTCAAAAATGGGTCATGGGATCCATTCTTTCCCAGTTCGTGAGTCTTTTGTGGTTGGGAAGTAATGCTCAAACTCTTTTAAAAGCAATGATAGGTGATTGTGCACCAGTTAGGAGAATGAAGGCCCAGGCTCAGTTTTTTCTAAAATCCCTGCAAATGTCATACTAGTCCAGGAGTAACTGCCATTAAGGTAATTTATTCAAAATTTATTCAACAGATTTAAGATAACCTCTTTCGTTTTACACAGAAAACTTCATCAGATAAAAAACATTAAAAACAGGAAGACATAAACATTATATTAATATAAACAAAGTCTTCTGTTTTTAATGTTTTTTTTATCTGATTAAGTTTTCTGTGAAAAATGAGAGCTTATATCAGATGTATGGAATAAGATAACGGCAGTTACTCCTGGACTAGCTGCTCTTTGTTGTTTTGCTCATTTTACGGAGGGCTTCATTTATTGGGAATTTCAAACTTCATATCCTCAGAAAATAATGATGTAACCTTATGCAACTTTCTAAATTTATAAGAGCAACATTTAAAATCTGTCACTCTTGAGATTGGTATAGTCGAGAGTTTCATAAAGCTAATGGCAACCATTACTGACTTTTTAAGAGCAGTATTTAAAATCTATTCCTGTTACTTGGCTCTGTCTAGATTTATTGTGCCAGAGGTTGAGAGGTTCATAAACCTCATTGCTGCTGCTGCTACGGAATCACTCTCACTCCACACACTGTCACACACAGTGTCTTCTGCTTTCATGCATGCATTCACTCACACAAGATCAGTTTTACCCACACACACACACACACACACACACACACACACACACACACACACACACACACACACACACACACACACACTTCTGCTTTCATGCATGCATTCACTCACACAAGATCACTCTCACCACACAAGTCTCTTTTGCTTTCAAGCACACATCACATGTAGACAGAACCACACACACTGCTTGGAAACAGGTAAACCCACAGCACTGAGATGAAAATTCACAAAACAGTTTATCAGATTTCCTGACAGATTTTATCTGGACAAGACTAAAGCTAAGTTGTCTCTGAAAATCTAAGGAGTGCAGTACCTTTTGGGAAGGGTTTTGGGGAGGAAAGAAGAAGGTGGGTAACTGAATGGACTGGTTAAGGGATAACTCCTTAATAATAGTTATGCACTTACCATAACTTGGTATCTGTGTTATTCATAGTCACCATTCATCACATATGGGTCTAAGATCCGACATGGATATGAGCTGGCACACAAACAGCTTAGGTGACCCTCCTCCCCTCCCATAATGCTCTGCTGCCCTCTAACACCTCAGATCGAGTTTGCCTTGGAAAAAGAAGACAAAAGACTTGCCACTAGAAAAGGTCCACCAAAGCCCTGCCAATCTCTCAGGAAGGGGGAAGAACTATTAACCTGATATTATCCTAGTCACCATTCATCATGTATGGATCAGAGTCTCCAGCTACCCAACATTCTTGGTTGGCCTTATGGTAGGATGTGCTGAAGAACAGTGGAACCAAAAGAAGCTCAGAGTCTACAAAGTCACACTTATAATGAGAAATGAAGGTATGAGGAGAAAACCAAGTTGCCGTTGCACAAATGTCATTCAAGGACTGACGAGCTGAGAAGGCAGCTGATGTAGCCACTGACCTGGCAGAGTGCACCTCAACTGGTCCAGGCAAAGGAAAACCACAGGAGGAGTGTATGTAAGAAACATGCTGAGAAATCCATTGGGAAATGGTAAGCTCTGAGACAGCTTGGCCCTTCCTGTTGACTGAAAAGGCCACAAACAACTGGTCAGAGTCGAAAGGACCGTTATTTGCAAATAAAAATGAAGCTGTTGATAAACATGCAAAGTGTGCAAAATGTATTCCCTCTTGTTAGTATAATTGGAAAAGACCACTGGAAGTTGGATAGACTGATAGAGGTTCGTTTCAGTGGCCACTTTTGGCATAAAAGGAAGGATTGGGTCTCAAGGCCACTTTATGAAATATCAAATAAGGAGGCTTAATGGTAAGAGCCTGCAATTCTGATGCTCTTTTCACTGAGGTTACTGCCACCAAAAAGGCAGTCTTTCAAGAAAGAAATCTGAGCTCACAGGAAGCAGCAGGGTCAAAAGGGGACCTAGTTAGAGATTGCAGCACCAGAGGAAGCTCCCACAGAGAAGGATCCTTTACTGGAGGACATAAGACACCTTTCAAGAAAGCTTTGCAGAGGCAAGAAGAAAAGGTATATTAATTATTGAGATGAAAATTAGAAATTGCTGCCAATTGGACTTTGATAACAGAAAAAACTAGCACCCTCCTGAAAAAGGGAAGCCAGGAAAAGAAGAATGTCAGAAATAGTAGCTGAAAAAGGATCCAGATACCGACCTTTAGCCCAAATAGAGAATCTTTTCCACTTATTTCTGTAAACTCTCTTGGTAGAAAATTTTTGAGAAGCAAAGAATGTCCTTCACAGGAAAGGCAAGCCTGGATATAGCAAGAATCCCTGACCAACCAAGTTGTCAGACACAGGGTCTGCAGATTTTGAAGCAGAAGGCACGATGGATGAGAGATCAAATCTGGCATTGGACTGAACACCCAAGGGGGTGCTTCAGATGAATCCATAGAAGAGGGAACCACACCTGCCGAGGCCAGAAGGGAGCAATGAGGATTAACTGCGTCCTAAGGCATCCTGCTTTCTGAAGAACTCTTGGAAACAATGGTAATGCAGGAAAGGCATAAAGGAGACCTGAAGGCTAATCAAGAGTCAAGTGTCCCTGGGGAACTCCCCCTCTGGGGGATCAGGACGAAGTAGCTGCTGCATTTGTGGTTGGGGGGACAAACAGATCACAGCTCAGTTGGCCCCTCCGACAGAAGTTCGGCTTCGCCACTAACTGATTCAGGGACTACTCATGAGGATATTACTGGAGCAAGCCGTATAGGGACTGACAGAGGATGAGAGAGAACGGACCAGTGAACCACCAGGGTCCACTGCAGAACTCTCATGTAATACCTGGCCAGCGGAATCAGATAAGTGGATGTTGTCCTAGAACCTATAGCCCTTAGAAGGAATGATACTGGAGGACAACTTTGCTCCATAAGAGATTACACACAAGAACGGATAAGAAGCACGCAGAGGGGAAAAGCTGCAATCTCCAAGGTAGTCTCCAACTGAGTGCCTATGAACTCCAGCTGTTGAGATGGGATCAAGGAAGACTTGGCCGGATTCACTGTTACCCCCAACTGATTGAAGAGACAAAGAAAACATGTGGTCTCCAACAGCTGATGCTGTGTGGGAGCTGTGAGGACCCAATCGTTGAGATAGGGAAACACCTGGAATCCCTGCAGCCTGAGATGACCTTCACCACTGCCATACACTTGAACACTCGGGGGTGGGGGGAGGGACTGTGGTGAGTCCAAAGGACAGGGCTCTGAACCGTCAGTGATCGGCTCCTAGGCGAAAGCGGAGATCTCCTAGGCCGCCCGTCTATTCTAATAGGATAGTACGCGTCCTGGAAATCGACAGAGCACATCCAGTCGTTCTTGTGCAGAAGGGGCAGAATGGACTGTACAGTGACCATCCGAAACTTCAACTTCTTGACTGATGGACTTAACTGACTGAGGTCCAGAACTGGACGCAGGTCCAGTTTTCTTGGGTACCAAAAAGAAGCGGGAGTAAGTTCTGGATCCTCTCTATCCTGTGGGGACCTTCTGGATGGCTCTCTTTTGAATGAGGTTGGTCACCTCCAGATGGGCTAACTCCTTCTGACTGGGTGGCACGTTGGGAAGAGTTGTGCTTTTTGGTGGGGAGTTGGAAAAGAGAATACAGTAGCCCCTGGACATAATTTTTAGCACCCATTGATCAGTTGTGATGTTTGCCTAGGCCAAAGGGTGCAAAGATAAAACAGCTCCTGACTGCCTCCAGGAAAGGACAGTCGGGCAACGCCTCAGGGGCGCTGAAAGGGCTGGTCAGAGAAAGGCTCCCCGGAGCCCTGATTCTACAGGCCGCCTCTACCTCTAGGGCGGTGTCGACCATTGAAACCTCTCCCTGTCCCCTGGAAGAGGAATCCTCTTGAGCCTCCTGAAAGGAAGACTGTGACTTATGGAACCACATCATCTTATTCCCACACTGGGTCCTAGAAAAGGACCTTTGGTGGGTAGAGAACTTGATCCCTACAGCCAGAGTCTTCCCGTCTTGCTCACTGCTCATCAGTTTAAAACTTGGTCCAAAGAGGGTTGAACCATCAAAGGGAGCATTGGTGAGCAATGCCTTAAAGGCCTCCGCAAACCCGCATAAACGAAGCCAGGCATCACGCCTGATGGCAATGCCTGTGCCCGCTGCCCGTTGGGTACCTTCTGTAGAATGCAAGCTTAGGAGAAACAAATTTAAAGTCTTCTGCTGGGATGGACTGGGAGAGAAATAGCAAGCTCCTTGAACACAGGTGAAGTGTGTCAGGTAGTTTAAGGCTAGCAGGCTGAATGAAGCCGATGTGAACACCTGCTTTCTGAATCTGTCAATCACTGTTGACTCACAGTTAAGAGGATGGAGAGATTAACTCTGTTCCCCCAGCTCTTTCTTGGCGGCAGCAGCTACCACAATCACATCAACCAGAACTGCCTTGGACCAAAAGATCTTGTCAGAAGGGGGACTCAAAAATGTGTCCTCTCTCTTGGGCACTGGCTCCACCACATCAGGTTCCTTCCAAGACCTGCTGGCAATGAGATTGATCAAGGAGTCAGCAAGAGGGGACACCCAAGAGTTTAATGGGCCCATACTGAAAGCCACCAGAAACGTGGCTTCCTCAGAGAATGAGGACTGGGCAGACCAGCCGCCTTTGGTCTTGAGAATATTCAGAATGTCCCCAATGGAGCCATCAGGTGGTGATCTTAGGGACTCATTCCCTTCATCAATATCCATGTCCTCCGTGAGAGACTCCATCGGGGAGTCAAGATGTCTCCTCTTACATGTCCTCTTCTGAGGAACTTCCTCTACGGGAGGCTCACGGGAAGATTCAGAAGAGGTGGGGACCCCAATAGGGGTAACTCCTCCTTGGAGGCTAGGTTGCACAGGATGACCAGAAGCAGGATGAGAGGGTCCGCTCAAAATCTATCTGAAGCTGGGATGGAGCCTGGCGAGCACAGGAGCCTACTCTGGAAGCAGAGAGATGCATCTTTCCTCCACCTGGAAAGCGGAAGGACTGGACAAAACCCCCTCTCCCTCCCCCAAAGGCACCACCACAAGGGAGAAAGGAGCAGACCCCGCCAGGACCTCCAACGCTCCGGAGAAGGCCGGACCGGAACTATCAAGAGCCAAAGCACCAAGGGGCAGAGAACGGTCCAAAAGGCCCGGACTCAAACCCCCACCCCCATGGACTCCTGGGCAACAGTCCAGACCGGTGGCCCCACCTGCCCTGGGGCAAGGGGAGCAGAAGTAGCCATAGACTCTGATAGGGCAGAGAAAAAGGGAGTCCTGTAGACCCCCACCACATCCATGCCTCGTAAAAGCTCTCCCAAGTTCAATCCCTGTGAGGTTGGATGAGGAGAAAATCATGGAATAAGAGAAGGTTCCCCAGGCCTGTGGGCTGGGGAAGCCAAAAGCCCCAACTCTATTTGAGCTTTCAAAAAGGACTGCATCATTCTGTCCATATTGGGAGAATGCTCCTGGAGGAATGGGAGGAAATAGAGGACCTTGCTGGAGACCCGTGTCGGGACTCCTAGGGTCTTCTCAGATGGTCTGGGGAATGGCTCCTGCACGGAAGGGTAAACAAATGACCCCCTCTCAGAGCATTTGAGGGAAGGTCCTCAACAACAAGAAGATCCAACAAGGGACACATATCCCGATCTTATCGGATCTGAGGAAACAGAAAGATCCGAAGGAATAGCTCCCTCAGATCTGGCAGGATCAGATTCATGACAGGTCTGCTCTGGCTTGGATTCGAAGGCCTTGATCAGGAAGCCTTGGATCCAGGAGTTGACTCTCTGGAGAGCTTCAGATCCAAGATCCCTGGATCCAACCCCACTAAGGCTGGAGTTGGATCCGTAGACCTGGGATCAGACAGCCTAGGTTTCTTACTAGACACCTCCCCAGAAGAGAAGGAAGTAGTAGCTTTTCTCTTATGCTCATAGGAGCCCTGCTTGGTCGAGGACTCTACCAAGAGACCCCCGAGCCATCCCTCTGAGAAAAAGCTTATTCCAGCGGTCGACCAGGGCCCTGGGGTTGAATGCGGCACAAATACTGCATTCAACCAACATGTGGTCAGCACCGAGGCAACAGAGGCACTCCTCGTGCGAGTCGGAGACGGGCATCTTCTGACTGCACGAGCACCACCTCTTGAATCCAGATGTATTGTCAGACATCCTAACAAGACAAGCACAATCCAAATCCAAATCTGAAAACACAAGCAAAAAAGTCGAGCACTGAAAAATCCGTCCAAACACACAGTACTCAGACAAAGAGCGAACTACAGAAACCCCCTAAAAAAACTAAACACTAAGAAGGAAAAGCTCACACAAAACTACAACTAAAAGGGCACCAAATGAAACTCAAAATGGGAGGGGTAGAACATGACAATTAACGCGGAAAACCTAGACACACTAAACAAAATCAAGAGTAAAGTTAATCAAAAAAAGGCCAAAGGACAGGGATAAGAAAGAAACCCCAAAGAAAAATAACCTACTTTGCCTACATTGGAGGAGCTGAGCAATCAGCATCTGTCTTCAAGAGCGGCAAATGAGATCTGAGGGATTAGAATGCAGCAGAGCATTATGGGAGGGGAGGGGTTTGAATTAAGCTGTTGTCTAAGTGTGCCAGCTTGGATCTGATGTCAGATCTTAGACCCCCATATGTGATGAATGGTGACTAGGATAACACGAGAGCCACTTTTGGCATGAAAGAAGAACATGTTCTGAGAGATACCCTTTTCTTATGAAAGACAGGGGGGGGGGGTTAAGTCATAACTTCTAACTGAAGTCAGGGCCACTAATAAAACAAACAGTTTTCAAAGAGCAATGTTTTAGGGAGGCCAAAGATGCGGGCTTCAAAAGGGCCCAGGGTCAATTTTTCTAAAACAAAATTAAGGTCCCTAGAAGGAGGAATACGTTTCCTGGGGGGCCTAATGTGAAGGATGCACATAAGAAATTATTTCACCTCAAATCTAGATGCTAAAGGGATAGAGGCAGACGAGCAGAAATGGCTGTCATATGTGCTTTGACAAAAATATAATCCAAGCCAGCAGAGAGCAATTCACACAAATAAGACAGAACCACTGGGATTCCCACGGTCAGTGGGTCTTAGTTCTTAGAGAGACATGAAAATGAAAATCTTTTCCATTTGGAAAAGACTTTCTAGCATTGGGTTTTTTGGCCTCCTACAAAACCCTGAGCACGTCCTCAGAGAATAGGTGTCTGAAAGGAATTAGAATCCTATCACCCACAGAGTCAGATGTAGCACTGACAGATGTGGATGTATCCGGGATCCTTTGTTTTGTGTAAGAAGGTCCACTCTGTGGGGTTGTTTGTGGTGATGGCACTTGTCTAAATGCAAAAGAAGGGGGAAGCAATGCTGTCTTCGCCAAAAGTGAGTCACCAGTAAGATTTTTGGTTGGTCTTGTCAAATCTTGACTAGGACCTTTGTAATTAGAGGAAGGGGAGGGAATGCATACAGAAACATCCCCTTCCAAGAAAAGGAGAGGGCGTCTAATTTCCGACCCAGAGGACTTCAAACTCTGGCACAAAAGTTTGGAAACTGTCTGTTCAGGGGGGAGGGAAATAAATCTACTTGAAGAATACCCCATTGGTGGACTACGTCCAGAACACATTCCTGTGATGCATCCATTCATGAGATTGTGTCAAAGACCTGCTCAGGGAATCTACCATGAGATTCCGGTTGGAGGGAATGTACACTGCCTGAATAGTGAAGTAGTACTGGTAGGGAATGCACACTGCCTGAAAAGTGAAGTGGTATTGGGCAAGAAATTTCCATACGAGAAGAGCCAACCTGGAAAGGAGATAGGATCTTGCCCCCCTGCTTGTTCACATACCAGAGGACTGTCATGTTGCCTGAACAAGTTTGACAGGGCCTGGGCAAAGAAGAGGGTGAAATGTTTGTAGACCAAGAAGCAATGCTCGCATTTCCTTGATGTTGATGTGTTCTGTTTCCTGACAGCAAGACCAATCTGCCTGAACTGCAAAATCTGCCCAAGGTCACCCCCCAGCCCATGCCTGAAGCATCCGTGTTGAGTTCTAGGACTGGGGTGAGAGGGAGCAGAGGCGATCCTGGATTTAGGGCTATCTGATGGATCCACCACAGCAGTCCCCTCTTTAGAAAAGGAAGCGAATGCTGGGTCCACACAGATCTGAGGAACCACTGGAATTTTGCTTATGCAGAGTCTTATCATTGGCACCATGGGAAATGGTTGAAGCCATGAACCCCAGCACCCTGAAGAGCTCCCTGGCCTTGATGCAAGTCAAGGGGAAAAGGTAGTGAAAGAAGGACTAAAGGTTCTGCACCTTCGGAGGTGGAAGTGACACTTTCATTGTCTGTTTGGATTCCACAACCCAGGAAAATGTGGTCCTGTGAAGGGTTGAAGACTGACTTCCTGAAGTTGATAGTGAATCCCCAGTTTTTCAAGAAGGGAAACGGCAGTCTCCATATTATGGAGAAGAGTGTGAGGCGTTGCAGCCTGTAAGAGTAGGTTATCCAGGTATGGAAAATCTGGATACCCAAAAGTTTGCAATGTGCAATCACTGGAGCCAGGCATTTTGTGAACACCCTCGGAACTGTAGAAAGACCAAATGGCAAGGGAGAAAATTGAAAATGGCAATATCCTGCAGAAAAACAATTTCCTGAACACGTACTGAATGGGGATATGAAGGTAAGCATCTTTTATATCTAAAGATGTCATGTACCCCTGTGGAATAAGAGGTAATAGAATGTGGAAGAATAAGAGGTAACAGAATTTGGAGTGTCAACACTCTGAAGGAAGGGACCTAAAAGTGTTGAGATGGGATAAATCCAGGATCGGTCGCCAGAGACCATCCTTTCTTGGCACCAAGAACATTCTTGAATAAAAGCCTTTCCCTTTTGCAGTTTGAGGAACTCTTTGAATAGACCTCTGTTGCCAAAGCTCCAAGGGGCTTTTGGAAGTGGGGCAGCTGCTCTCTGGGGGTAGAATGCCAACCCATGAAATATCCTTTGATTATGGAAAGAACCCAGATGTTTTGGTGATGCTTTCCCAGACCCTGTGAGCATTTGAAAGGCAAAGGGAAAGAGGGGAAAGACAGACATCTGTAGGGTAGTCAAGGACTCCCTGCTTTGTCAGGAAAGGACTGTGTTATGAGGGTGCCTGAGAAACCATAGGTAGTTTTATGCAACATCAGAGGACCAGACAAAGGCCTGCATTCAATCAGTCTGACTCAATTTCTTCTCTCACTAGAGTTTGTGGTACCCCCCCCCCGGCCCTCCATAATACTGAACGGAAGTTCCCCCAATACATCCTGAATGGATGTCTGTTCAACCTTGAAATGCATGCTCGTGGCCGAAGTCAAGGTGGCATCGGAAAGTACAGTTTTGTACCTACCATAAATGTAGATGTTCGAGGGCTATTACAGCTGCAGTAATCACAAATAGAACTTCAGGCACAGTACCTGCCAGGAATGGAAAACACACTGGCAGACACTCTGAGCAGACATATGACAGATCCTCACGAATGGAAGCTACATCCACAGGTGTTTACAGAGATTGTTCAAGCGTGGGGAAGGCCAGATATAGATCTTTTTGCCTCCCACAGAAACCATCAATTAAAAAGGTTTTGCTCAAGGACCTTCCACCCAAAGGCCTGGAAAGTGGACGCTCTTTCCTTCACATGGACAACTTGGTCAGTTTATGCATTCCCACCACTGCCTCTTCTGCCCAAGGTACTTTTGAAAGTAAGAACAGACAAGCGAGGATGATACTTATTGCTCGGACTGGCCGAGACAACACTGGTATCCACTCCTGAGGAGCCTAACACACACTCCTCCGTGGCCCCTGCCTCTAACACCTCTACTGCTGGCCAGAACAATTTCAAAACCCTTCACAGTCAGCTGAAAACTCTCAGTCTCGCTGCATGGAAAATTCCTTAGCATCACATCAGACACTACTCTCCAAAGAGGTGCAGGATGTCATTTTGGAGGCCAGAAGACCATCTACTAGAAAAGCTTACTCCGCAAAATGGAAGCGGTTTTGCTGTTGGAATGAAAAACGAGGGCAGGACCCTAGAAAATTGAACCTACCTCAGATTTTACAGTACCTAGCTGAACTTTTGAGCAATGGACTTTCAATTTCCTCAATCAAAATACATGCCTCAGCAATCTCTGCAGAATTCAACATGGATCCTCCTTTATTTTCACACCCACTCCTACGACAGTTCCTCAGAGGAGCTAAGAACATAAAACCTCCAAGGAAACAGCCAGTGCCAGCTTGGGACCTTAACTATGTACTGGAAAAATTGACATTACCTCCCTTTGAACCGGCTGCTTCAACAGAATTACAATATTTGTCCTGAAATACAGCTTTTCTCCTGGCCATCACTTCAGCTCGTAGAGTATCTGAGTTACAGGCCCTCATGGCGGTGCAGCCATTCCTCATCTTCCATCAGGACAGGGTTTCCCTTCGTACCAACCCTTCCTTTATGCCTAAAGTGGTATCTAGGGTAGCCTTAAACCAGGCCATACACCTTCCTACCTTCTACCCTAACCCTGAAAACAAAGGGGAAAGGCTGCTACACTCTTTAGACATCCATAGGCAGCTACGTTATTACTTGGACAGAACCAAATCCTTCAGAGAATCAGATCAACTCCTCGTTTCCTATGCTGTGGGGGGTCAAGGGAAACCTGTTACCAAACAGACCATTTCCAAGTGGATTGGTCACTGCATACGCTTTGTTATTCCTATCATGGAAAGCTTGTCCCTACTGGTATCAGACCTCACTCCACTAGGGCCACAGCCACCTCTACAGCCTTCCTCAGAGGAGTGCCTACTAAAGACATCTTGGAGGCAGCCACTTGGAGTTCTGTACATACCTTCACAAAACACTACCATCTGCCTTTATACTCCAGAACAAGAGCAGGCTTTGCTACTGCAGTTTTGCAGGGCATTCTAGCTCAACCCAGTTCCGTATAGTACCTACCACCATATGCATAGCTTTGGGATTCTACCCATATGTGATTACTGCAGCTGTAATGCACGATGAACATAGTACAGTTTTGTACCTACCATAAATGTAGATGTTCGAGGGCTATTACAGCTGCAGTACAGGTTTCCCACCCTCCTTCCCCACTTGGTAAGACCTTGGGGTCTGAATACCTATTCATACCTGCTGACTGGGTTATCCTGCTATGTTTTATTTGCTTACTTTTGTGGATTAGATTTATTTATGTATTGCCTTCCTTTTGGGGGCACCTGACATCTGGGGCAAGAAAGACTGAAGAAGATGGCGTCGGCTGTGTCTTATATACTCTAGCCTTCCTGACGTCAGAAGAGTACGCGACAACAACCGACGCCGGACCAAGACTTTGGAATTCGGCCGACCGAGGGACCGCCTGACGGCTGAGGTGTATGGCCTGGTTTAAGGCTACCCTAGATACCACTTTAGGCATAAAGGAAGGGTTGGTATGAAGGGAAACCCTGTCCTGATGGAAGATGAGGAATGGCTGCACCGCCATGAGGGCCTGTAACTCAGATACTCTACGAGCTGAAGTGATGGCCAGGAGAAAAGCTGTTTTCCAGGACAAATATTGTAATTCTGTTGAAGCAGCCGGTTCAAAGGGAGGTAATGTCAATTTTTCCAGTACATAGTTAAGGTCCCAAGCTGGCACTGGCTGTTTCCTTGGAGGTCTTATGTTCTTAGCTCCTCTGAGGAACTGTCGTAGGAGTGGGTGTGAAAATAAAGGAGGATCCATGTTGAATTCTGCAGAGATTGCTGAGGCATGTATTTTGATTGAGGAAAATGAAAGTCCATTGCTCAAAAGTTCAGCTAGGTACTGTAAAATCTGAGGTAGGTTCAATTTTCTAGGGTCCTGCCCTCGTTTTTCATTCCAACAGCAAAACCGCTTCCATTTTGCGGAGTAAGCTTTTCTAGTAGATGGTCTTCTGGCCTCCAAAATGACATCCTGCACCTCTTTGGAGTAGTGTCTGATGTGATGCTAAGGAATTTTCCATGCAGCGAGACTGAGAGTTTTCAGCTGACTGTGAAGGGTTTTGAAATTGTTCTGGTCAGCAGTAGAGGTGTTAGAGGCAGGGGCCACGGAGGAGTGTGTGTTAGGCTCCTCAGGAGTGGATACCAGTGTTGTCTCGCCAGTCCGAGCAATAAGTATCATCCTCGGCTTGTCTGTTCTTACTTTCAAAAGTACCTTGGGCAGAAGAGGCAGTGGTGGGAATGCATAAACTGACCAAGTTGTCCATGTGAAGGAAAGAGCGTCCACTTTCCAGGCCTTTGGGTGGAAGGTCCTTGAGCAAAACTTTTTAATTGATGGTTTCTGTGGGAGGCAAAAAGATCTATATCTGGCCTTCCCCACGCTTGAACAATCTCTGTAAACACCTGTGGATGTAGCTTCCATTCGTGAGGATCTGTCGTATGTCTGCTCAGAGTGTCTGCCAGTGTGTTTTCCATTCCAGGCAGGTACTGTGCCTGAAGTTCTATTTGTGATTACTGCAGCTGTAATGCACGATGAACATCTGGGCTCGGCCTATGAATCTATGCCTGAAGTCAGGCATGCCTCTGGGTTGACTGACACCTTAGGAGATGCGTCTGATGGTGGAGGTTCAGAAGCCACAGGCCCAGGTTTCTTGGCCTTGTGGTTCACTGGCTTGACGTCAGACCCCAAGGTACCTTCCATACACTTAGCTAACAACTTAAGCCATAGGTTCTCTAAATAAATAGCAAGAGAAGACAACCTGCTTCTAAGGGTCTTGGATACAAAAGACTGGCAAATACTACAGGACTTAGTCATGTCTAGGCCCTAAGCAAAAGAGACACTGTATACAACTGTCCTTACGTGTAATTCGTCTTCTACAAATAACCAAAACAGTAATAAGAGAAAAAAAGCTGAAGTCACAATCGCTGAACTGATCAGACTGATGGTTGGAATGGCATTCTGATTGGTGGTAGAAAAATTCTGAGGATGGTGTGTGTACATCGCTTTTATGGCCTGCATCTGACTGCAGCCTACGTGTGACGTACCATGCATCCTTGAGTAGTATAAGAATTTTGTATACTGGCCAATGTTGGGTTGCCATCTGGCAGAAGATCCCTCAAGTTATGAAAACTGCAGCAAGTGAATAGAAGGAATCTACATACAAAATGTTTGTGAATCAGGTGACCAACTTCAGTGATAGTAGAAGAGGAATGACAGTTGCAGGATAATTAAATCGAAATGGGAGTGCGCTTTGATGTAATACTACAGAAACAGAGGCGATATGAAAGGATTCAGCGTGCCATGACTGCATATTAATATGCACAGTTGCACTGCATACTTAAAAACAGCAATCCTTTTCTCAGCTTAGATGAAATCACTAGTCACAGATTTTTTTTTTCCTAGCAGAGTATTTGTAGATCAACAAATGTGAATAGAATGTTGGATGTTTATTAAAATTACATAAAGCAAAGTACAATAAAATGAAAAGTGGGGGAACTTTCATTTATTTACTTTAATACTTTCAATTACTTCAAGAGTCGAATGACTGAATTTGACAAGACAACATTTTCAATTTATTCTGTTAAAGGCAAAACAAAATTTCAAAAAACAGGTCCTTTATAAATTAGATAATTTGCCTAGTCATAGAAAATTTGTTCACAATGCATTAGTGGTTAGTAGGAACTTTTATAATGTTGACTATTACAAAATCAGAGTTTAACTAGTTACTCTGTCATCTCACAGCAAATATTTCAACAAGTCCACATTCTCATGATAATTTTGAAATTTGCTATTTTACTGTCTGTGGTATATTCACTACAAAAATAATAGTGAAGAATGAGCCAATGATGTTTAATACGCCTGGATATCAGGTGGATGAAAATAAATTGCTTAACATTATTTCTATGATTAACAACAACTTACTTCCTAACAGGAAAATATTCACAAATAAATACGAATACATTCAAATCAATTGCCAAAACGCAGAAATTCAATGCTGATGGTAAAAATGATTGTTGTACTTTGCCATTCAATTACAGCAGAAATTTTACTGAAGGAGGATCAAGAATACTTAATGACTGCTCAGTGAGTGGAAATGGAAATCTGTTTTCATGACATTAATAGCAGAAACAAATGCTGGACATTCAATGGTGGCCTTTTAAGGCAAGTAAAACAGGAAGGGAGTTGAGTTTACCTGAATGACTAAAGAGGTTAGAGTTTTAACAGAAAGCATTAATGAAATTACAGAAAGCTTGATGGTACACGGTATATGGTGACATTGACAAGGAAAAGTACAGTTTTGTACCTACCATAAATGTAGATGTTCGAGGGCTATTACAGCTGCAGTAATCACATATGGGTTTTAGCAGTCAGGCGGTCCCTCGGTCGGCCGAATTCCAAAGTCTTGGTCCGGCGTCGGTTGTTGTCGCGTACTCTTCTGACGTCAGGAAGGCTAGAGTATATAAGACACAGCCGACGCCATTTTCTTCAGTCTTTCTTGCCCCAGATGTCAGGTGCCCCCAGAAGGAAGGCAATACATAAATAAATCTAATACATAAAAGTAAGCAAATAATACATAGCAGGATAACCCAGTCAGTAGGTATGAAGAGGTATTCAGACCCCAAGGTCTTACCAAGTGGGGAAGGAGGGTGGAAACCTGTACTGCAGCTGTAATAGCCTCGAACATCTACATTTATGGTAGGTACAAAACTGTACTATGTTCATTGTGCATTACAGCTGCAGTAATCACATATGGGTAGAATCCCAAAGCTATGCATAGGGTGGTAGGTACTATACGGAACTGGGTTGAGCTAGAATGCCCTGCAAAACTGCAGTGGCAAAGCCTGCTCTAGTTCTGGAGTATAAAGGCAGATGGTAGTGTTTTGTGAAGGTATGTACAGAACTCCAAGTGGCTGCCTCCAAGATATCTTTAGTAGGCACTCCTCTGAGGAAGGATGTAGAGGTGGCTGTGGCCCTAGTGGAGTGAGGTCTGATACCAGTAGGGACAAGCTTTCCATGATGGGAATAACAAAAGCGTATGCAGTGACCAATCCACTTGGAAATGGTCTGTTTGGTAACAGGTTTCCCTTGACCCCCCCACAGCATAGGAAACGAGGAGTTGATCTGATTTTCTGAAGGACTTGGTTCTGTCCAAGTAATAACGTTGCTGCCTATGGATGTCTAAAGAGTGTAGCAGCCTTTCCCCTTTGTTTTGAGGGTTAGGGTAAAAGGTAGGAAGGTGTATGGCCTGGTTTAAGGCTACCCTAGATACCACTTTAGGCATAAAGGAAGGGTTGGTGCAGAAGGGAAACCCTGCCCTGATGGAAGATGAGGAATGGCAGCACCGCCATGAGGGCCTGTAACTCAGAAACTCTACGAGCTGAAGTGATGGCCAGCAGAAAAGCTGTTTTCCAGGACAAATATTGCAATTCTGTTGAAGCAGCAGGTTCAAAGGGAGGTAATGTCAATTTTTCTAGTAATGTAGTTAAGGTCCCAAGCTGGCACTCGCTGTTTCCTTGGAGGTCTTATGTTCTTAGCCCCTCTGAGGAACTGTCGTAGGAGTGGGTGTGAGAATAAAGGAGGATCCATGTTGAATTCTGCAGAGATTGCTGAGGCATGTATTTTGATTGAGGAAAATGAAAGTCCATTGCTCAAAAGTTCCGCTAGGTACTGCAAAATCTGAGGTAGGTTCAATTTTCTAGGGTCCTGCCCTCGTAATTCATTCCAACAGCAAAACCGCTTCCATTTTGCGGAGTAAGCTTTTCTAGTAGATGGTCTTCTGGCCTCCAAAATGACATCCTGCACCTCTTTGGAGAGTAGAGTCTGATGTGATGCTAAGGAATTTTTCATGCAGCGAGACTGAGAGTTTTCAGCTGACTGTGAAGGGTTTTGAAATTGTTCTGCGTCAGCAGTAGAGGTGTTAGAGGCAGGGGCCACGGAGGAGTGTGTGTTAGGCTCCTCAGGAGTGGATACCAGTGTTGTCTCGGCCAGTCTGGAGCAATCAGTATCATCCTCGGCTTGTCTGTTCTTACTTTCAGAAGTACCTTGGGCAGAAGAGGTAGAGGTGGGAATGCATAAACTGACCAAGTTGTCCATGTGAATGAAAGAGCGTCCACTTTCCAGGCCTTTGGGTGGAAGGTCCTTGAGCAAAACCTTTTAATTGATGGTTTCTGTGGGAGGCAAAAGATCTATATCTGGCCTCCCCCACGCTTGAACAATCTCTGTAAACACCTGTGGATGTAGCTTCCATTCGTGAGGATCTGTCATATGTCTGCTCAGAGTGTCTGCCAGTGTGTTTTCCATTCCTGGCAGGTACTGTGCCTGAAGTTCTATTTGTCTTTCCAGAGCCAGGTTCCAAAGAGTCATGGCTAGTCTGCACAAGGGGTATGAATGAGTTCCTCCTTGTTTGTTTATGTACCACATTACTGTGGTGTTGTCTGTTCTTATGAGCAGTTGTCCTGGATGCAGGAATTGTCTGAACGCTGAGATTGCATTTATTACTGCCAGCATTTCTTTTTGATTGATGTGAAGGTGCTTTTCTTTTTTGGGCCATCTGCCCTGAATGCACCTGTCCTTCATGTGCGCTCCCCAGGCGTAGTCTGAAGCGTCTGTGGTTATGACTTGTGTAGCTTGAGGCTTGCTGAATGGGAGGCCTGTGTTTACTTGGCATGCTTGGGCCCACCATATGAATTCCTTTTGGAGACAGGGAATTATTGGAATCTCTGCTTCCAAGCTGTGACTGTGTTGAGACCATAGATTTTTTAGGTACCATTGAAGTTTCCTCATGTGCAGCTTTGCACATGGGATTAGAAGAATGCAAGATGCCATGAATCCCAGAGCCTGCAGGATTTTCCTTGCAGTAAGCCTGGTACTTTTGCAAGTATTTTAGAAGTACTGAGATAATTGCCCTTGTTTTTCTGGCGAAGGTAGGCCATCTGGGTGTTTGTGTCCAAGTTGGCACCCAGGAAGGTTATTTTCTGAGGGGTGTTAGCTTTGATTTCTCCTTGTTGATGGTGTATCCCAGAGAAAGCAGTAACCGTGTCACATATGCCAGGTGTTTCAAGTATGTGTTTGCTGTCCGCTTGGATCAGGCAGTCGTCCAGATAAGGGTAAATTTGAATCCCTTGAAGTCTGCAGTATGCAATCACTGATGCCAGGCACTTGGTGAATACTCTGGGCAGTAGATAAGCCAGAGGGCAATGCACACAATTGGTAGTGGTTAGAACCTGCAAGAAATCTGAGGATTCTTCTCCAACTTTGACTGATTGGGACATGCAGGGTATGCCTCCTTGAGGTCCACAATGTTACCAGCCAGAACCCCTTGCCCAGCATGGGAAGGAGTTGCTGTAATGTGAGCATCTTGAATTTTGGTACGAGGAAGAAATGTGTTTAGGATGGATAAGTCAGTATGGGTCTCCAGTCGCTTCCTTTTCTTGGCACCAGGAAAAGCCTTGAATAAAAACCTTGTGCTTGTTGGTGCGTAGGTACCTTTGTATAGCCCTCATGTTTAGGAGCTTTGTAATTTGTAGTTGTTGCCTCTACCCTTTGATTTTGTGGTAGATTTGGCATGCCTCTCATTTTTGGAAGAGTGTGAAAATGGAATTTGTAGCCTCTGTTTATAATGTCCAGAATCCATTTGTCTGTTGTGACAATATGCCAATTGTTTGCAAATAGTGCCAGTTTCCCTCCCAAAGGTGCTGCCAGTTGAATTTTGCTTGGCATAGAAATGAGGAGTCATTGAGTCTGCTTCCTGTACTGCTGTGCACTGTCGTCACCACCTCTTGGTGCTGGAGATTGCCATTGTCTGCCTCTATAGGACCCTTGGGCTTGTCCTCTGCCCCTTCTGCGTCTGTATCTGCCTCTTTGGGGCTTGTCAGTGGTTGGAAAGGACCAGTTTTTTGAAGGCCAATTCCTGCTGAACCGTGGTGGCTGGACCTGTAAAAGCTTTGACAGTTTGCATAGATTTTGCTTTTTCTTCCTGAAGTTGATAGTGAATCCCCAGTTTTTCAAGAAGGGAAACGGCAGTCTCCATATTATGGAGAAGAGTGTGAGGCATTGCAGCCTGTAAGAGTAGGTTATCCAGGTATGGAAAATCTGGATACCCAAAAGTTTGCAATGTGCAATCACTGGAGCCAGGCATTTTGTGAACACCCTCGGAACTGTAGAAAGACCAAATGGCAAGGGAGAAAATTGAAAATGGCAATATCCTGCAGAAAAACAATTTCCTGAACACGTACTGAATGGGGATATGAAGGTAAGCATCTTTTATATCTAAAGATGTCATGTACCCCTGTGGAATAAGAGGTAATAGAATGTGGAAGAATAAGAGGTAACAGAATTTGGAGTGTCAACACTCTGAAGGAAGGGACCTAAAAGTGCAGAGATGGGATAAATCCAGGATCGGTCGCCAGAGACCATCCTTTCTGGGCACTAAGAACATTCTTGAATAAAAGCCTTTCCCTTTTGCAGTTTGAGGAACTCTTTGAATAGACCTCTGTTGCCAAAGCTCCCAAAGGGGCTTTTGGAAGTGGGGCAGCTGCTCTCTGGGGGTAGAATGCCAAGCCATTAAATATCCTTTGATTATGGAAAGAACCCAGATGTTTTGGGTGATGCTTTCCCAGACCCTGTGAGCATTTGAAAGGCAAAGGGAAAGAGGGGAAAGACAGACATCTGTAGGGTAGTCAAGGACTCCCTGTTTTGTCAGGAAAGGACTGTTATGAGGGTGCCTGAGACCATAGGTAGTTTTATGCAACATCAGAGGACCAGACAAAGGCCTGCATTCAATCAGTCTGACTCAATTTCTTCTCTCACTATAGTTTGTGGTACCCCCCCTCCCCCGGCCCTCCATAATACTGAACGGAAGTTCCCCCAGTACATCCTGAATGCATGTCTGTTCAACCTTGAAATGCATGCTTGTGGCCGAAGTCAAGGTGGCATCGGAACTGGGCTCGGCCTATGAATCTATGCCTGAAGTCAGGCGTGCCTCTGGGTTGACTGACACCTTAGGAGATATGTCTGATGGTGGAGGTTCAGTAGAAGCCACAGGCCCAGGTTTCTTGGCCTTGTGGTTCACTGGCTTGACGTCGGACCCCAAGGTACCTTCCATACACTTAGCTAACAACTTAAGCCATAGGTTCTCTAAATAGATAGCAAGAGAAGACAACCTGCTTCTAAGGGTCTTGGATACAAAAGACTGGCAAATACTACAGGACTTAGTCATGTCTAGGCCCTAAGCAAAAGAGACACTGTATATAACTGTCCTTACGTGTAATTCGTCTTCTACAATGGCACTTACCCTTCTTGGATGAAATAACCAAAACAGTAATAAGAGAAAAAAAGCTGAAGTCACAATCACTGAACTGATCAGACTGATGGTTGGAATGGCATTCTGATTGGTGGTAGAAAAATTCTGAGGATGGTGTGTGTACATCGCTTTTATGGCCTGCATCTGACTGCAGCCTACGTGTGACGTACCATGCATCCTTGAGTAGTATAAGAATTTTGTATACTGGCCAATGTTGGGTTGCCATCTGGCAGAAGATCCCTCAAGTTATGAAAACTGCAGCAAGTGAATAGAAGGAATCTACATACAAAATGTTTGTGAATCAGGTGACTAACTTCAGTGATAGTAGAAGAGGAATGACAGTTGCAGGATAATTAAATCGAAATGGGAGTGCGCTTTGATGTAATACTACAGAAAGAGAGGCGATATGAAAGGATTCAGCGTGCCATGACTGCATATTAATATGCAGAGTTGCACTGCATACTTAAAAACAGCAATCCTTTTCTCAGCTTAGATGAAATCACACTAGTCACAGATTTTTTTTTCCTAGCAGAGTATTTGTAGATCAACAAATGTGAATAGAATGTTGGATGTTTATTAAAATTACATAAAGCAAGTACAATAAAATGAAAAGTGGGGGAACTTTCATTTATTTACTTTAATACTTTCAATTACTTCAAGAGTCGAATGACTGAATTTGACAAGACAACATTTTCAATTTATTCTGTTAAAGGCAAAACAAAATTTCAAAAAATAGGTCCTTTATAAATTAGATAAATTGCCTAGTCATAGAAAATTTGTTCACAATGCATTAGTGTGGTTAGTAGGAACTTTTATAATGTTGACTATTACAAAATCAGAGTTTAACTAGTTACACTGTCATCTCACAGCAAATATTTCAACAAGTCCACATTCTCATGATAATTTTGAAATTTGCTATTTTACTGTCTGTGGTATATTCACTACAAAAATAATAGTGAAGAATGAGCCAATGATGTTTAATACGCCTGGATATCAGGTGGATGAAAATAAATTGCTTAACATTATTTCTATGACTAACAACTTACTTCCTAACAGGAAAATATTCACAAATAAATACGAATACATTCAAATCAACTGCCAAAACGCAGAAATTCAATGCTGATGGTAAAAATGATTTTTGTACTTTGCCATTCAATTACAGCAGAAATTTTACTGAAGGAGGATCAAGAATACTTCATGACTGCTCAGTGAGTGGAAATGGAAATCTGTTTTCATTACATTAATAGCAGAAACAAATGCTGGACATTCAATGGTGGCCTTTTAAGGCAAGTAAAACAGGAAGGGAGTTGAGTTTACCTGAATGACTAAAGAGGTTAGAGTTTTAACAGAAAGCATTAATGAAATTACAGAAAGCTTGATGGTACGCAGTATATGGTGACATTGACAAGGAAACAGAGCATTACTTCAGCAAGAAAAACAGAAGAAATGCAAGTGGCCAGATAGATGTGTTCAGTCGTGTTTACTTATTATAATTGTTAAGAATCAGACAAGGTAACTGAAAGAGAAATGATTTTGAATATATTATAATACAAATTAAAGTTCTGGGTAGCTTACTGGAGTTTTATGCAGAGTCAAATGTCTGATGACAGAAGAGGCATCACAGACTGGCATGCTGCATGCACATAAAATGAGGGGAGAGTGATAGATGTACGGTGCGTGCGTGTGTGTTAAAAACTCGGCTGCACTTATGTTACCTGAAAGAATGTTATTCTACCCAAATAGTATGGTCATAAATGGACCGTATACATTTATTAAGAAAAAGAGTCTGTGGTATATCTGACGAAGTAACACATGGAAGGGGAGCAGGAGAAGATACTGGAATGCGAGGTATAAGTAGTATTATAAGTACAACTTGTCATGAATGTTTGACTATATTGCTGAAAGCAGGCTTACAGGATGCTGGGAAGGAGCAACTGCTGTATTCGAGCATCAAAATATAAAGACTTTTTTGACAAGCGGAGACTTGAAAAATTTGTGTAAATGAGAGCGATAGAGAAGGTGTGATAAATTTAGTACAATGCATGCAATGAATTTGCAGTAAAAGCAAAACTTTGATACCATGATACAAAGTTATTTCATGAACATGTGATCAAAGGGATGGCATATAGTTAATAAATGAAGATGCAGTGTGACTGCATGTAGTAATCTGAAGGAAAAGGATCCAGTTAAAGGGGTACAACAAAACATATACAGCTGCAATTAGTAATAAAACCAGTGCAAGAAGAAAGTAGAACCAAAACAATGGAATGCAATTCTTATTTTGAGAAGAGATTATGAAGCCCACCAAACTCAGTTATTGCCACTAAATATGTGGAAATATACACCACCACACTATTTCAGCAGGTAGACAGCTGCATAGATGCCCTGTAGGGTACATCCCAGAAACAAATCCACCTGGTGAAAGTATAACTAACAAGCTTTACAATAAAAGGAAAAGAATTTCAACTAAAAATAAGAGGAGTAATTCCCAAAATGACAGATCAATTGGTCAACGATAATCACAAGGCTTCTTTTAGTTATGTTCGTAATCTCAAAAGCACAATGCAGCAAATCGCTGTGCTGACTGTGAACAACCTAGGCTGAAGATATAGTGAACCTACTGTTCGATAAATTCAGCTCCAACTTAATCCCCACCCCCAGTCTGTCCCTCAATATATACCTACAACTCTCTCCTCCAACAATCACACAAGACCAACTCCTAAGAGCACTATTAAACGTTAAAAACACTGCATCAGTGGGTTCTGACAATATTCCTGGATGCATCTTAAATGGCATGAAGCATGATTTAGCCACGTTTTGTTCAACCTCTGCTTCCATATAGCTTTTGTACCAAGTAAACAGGGAGCAACTACAGTCATTCCCCCAGCATAAGGGAGGACCTTCCAAAAACACAGGCAATTACAGACCCATAAGCCGAACTAGCTTCATATGCAAAGGCATGGAAAGACTTATCAAGAAACTAATCAATAAGGACATAGGGAACCATCAAACACAAGACCAGTCTCAGTCTGGATTTGTCAATGGCAGGCCATGCTTACCCACCCTGGTGGACTTTTTTGAAAAGTTCAACAAGCAATGATGGATGAAAGTAAAATGGTACACACCACATACCTCAGCCTGACCAAAGTTTTTGAAACAATGCCCCCACTGAGGCATAGTACAAAAGCTAAATAAAATGTGAATAAACCCCCTACGTCACATGCTGGATACAGGATATAGGAAATCCACAAAGAGACCAGTCACCAGTGAAGTCCCCCCAGGGTTCTGTTTTGGAACATCTCCCGTTTGGCATCAACTTCTCTGAAGTAAAAGCCAGTACCAAGCAGCTCTGGCTAAGTGTGATACTAGCTTGTAGTCATTTACAGTCACTGAATCCCCAAATGACTTAACCATTCTGTTGGATGGTATGTCCCAAATAAATATCTGGTGACAAAAATCATGTACTGAAACAAAATGCCAAAAAATGCATTATTGCATCCTAAGGAAAATCATCTACCCCAGGGAACTATCATGCTGATAATAGACTAAGAGTTGACCCAGTTGCTCAGATTTGGGAACTTATGGGATGCTGACCTAACTTTCCACCATGTGTCTACTGTCATTATGTCCTTTTAGTAATGAACAGCTCATAAACAAAGGAAATCTGTTTAGATCTACATATGTCATTGTCCTGCTTTACTCGGCCTTCATTAGGCCTAACATTGAGTATAATGCCCCTTTGGCATTTATCTGTCCAGACACATGCAACAATCGTACGCCCAGAGACAGGTACCTTACTCAAAGGTTACAAAGCCTAAACAATATGACCTATATGGAGTGACTCAAATCACTGTCACTATACTTAGTATCTCACAGACTGCTAAGAGGTGACCTGTGTTTGACATACAAGACATCCTCCAACTCAATACTAATGGATTTACTACACATCAGCAAGTCATCAGAAATATTCTGCCTAGAATCCAAACCTCTTCTGCAACATCAACAGACTGGTTTGGAGGAACAGATATCTCTCAAGGGATACCACTGCTCTGAACATACTCCCAATCCACATAAAACAAAGTTCATTCCTGTCCATATTTAAGTGCAACTTGGATCTCTAAGATGGGAAACAAAAAGTTTACCCCAGGACTGCTCCCAGTATTATTAACGGACAGTGGCAGCTTTAAATAATTTACCCCATGCATGGGTCCCCTCAAATTATGTATGGTATGATCTCAGTTATTCTTGCTAGGGGTGATACAGCATTTACTGACCATAGAATGACTAAAGCCAATCTAACACCAAATGGGATAGGTTCAAGCACCAAAAGGGAAATCTGGCTAAGCTTAAAATGGCCCTCAAGGGCAGCTAGCCTAGTAATTAGCTAGGAACCTATAAAATAAGGATAGGAAGAGTTAGTGGAAATAAGCATGCACAAAATGTCTGCTTATGCTGTTATGTTTCAAGATTAATAAAGATTATTTCTTAAAAAAAAAAGAAAAGTAAAATTACACAAAGTTTAACTATAAGTCAGGTCAAGAGACTGCAAGGTGGTCCAATATATTGCTACAAAAAGTACAGTTTTGTACCTACCATAAATGTAGATGTTCGAGGATCCACATTGCTGCAGTCCTAACTATTGGGTAGTCCGCTGTCCAGTCGGCCCGAATACCAAAGTATATGGCTGTTGGTCATAAGGCGCATTAGACTGACGCCAGTACGTCAGGGTACAAATGCGCAGGCCCGACGTCATATCCTCAGTCTTTTCTTGCCCCAGATGTCAGAAGACCCTAAAAAGACAAGGCCAAAACCTAAAACTCCAAACATACCTGCACCAAAAATATGTACAATATATACAAAATACCAGAATACAACCTCACCTACACAACCACCCCTAAACACAGAGGGAAGGAGGGAGGTAATTGGACTGCAGCAATGTGGATCCTCGAACATCTACATTTATGGTAGGTACAAAACTGTACTATGTTCTTCATTCCACATTGCTGCAGTCCTAACTATTGGGTAGAATCCCAAAGCAGAGGTAAGGGAGGCTGGCAAATCATAAGGAAGCAGGAGCTGACAACATGCCTTGCAAAATAGCTGTGGCAAAACCAGCCCTAGACTTAGAGTAGAGAGGAAGGTGATAATGCTTAGAGAAAGTATGCACTGAACTCCAAGTAGCTGCCTCCAAAATATCCTTAGTTGCCACCCCTAAGAAATGCTGTTGAAGTGGCAGTAGCCCTAGTGGAATGAGGCCTAATCCCAGCTGGAATCTCCTTGCCATGATGGGAATAACAAAATGCAATGCAAAACCCAATCCACCTAGAAATAGTTTGTTTTGACACAGGCTTGCCCTGAACTCAAAGCAAAAGAAACAAACAACTGCTGAGACTGCCTAAAATCCTTAGTCCTGCTTAAATAATAACAATTGCCTGTGTACATCTAAAGTGTGCAAAATCTTTTCCCCTTTATTTTGGGGATCTGCATAAAAGTAGGCAAATGAATAGTTTGGTTTAAAGCCACACTAGAAACCACCTTAGGCATAAAGGAAGGATTAGTACGTAATGATACCCTATCCTTATGAAAAATCAAAAGGCTCAACCGCCATAAGGGCCTGCAACTCAGAAACCCTTCTTGCAGAAGTAATGGCCAACAAAAAGCAGTCTTCCATGACAAGTATTTCAATTCAGCAGTAGCTGAGGCTCAAAGGTTGTAGAGTAAGTTTCTCCAACACAAAATTGAGATCCCAAGCAGGAGTAGGAGCTCTCACGGGGGCCTTATATTCTTTGCCCCTCTAAGAAATTGCTTGAACAAAGGATGTGAAAACAATGGTGGGTCACAATCATAGTGAGCTGAAATTGCTGCAGCATGAATCTTAATGGAAGAGAAAGACAAACCTTTGTCCAATAACTCAGTAAGATATTGAAGAGCCACACTCAAATTAGGCTCAGAAATCTCCAAATTCTTTGCTGCAGTCCAAAATAAAAATCTCTTCCATTTTTCTGCGTACACTTTCCTTGTACTAGGTCTTCTGGCTTCCATAATCACATTTAAAACTTGTTGAGGAAGTTGAGACCTGCTGTCCTTCAAAACAGAATATGCCAGGCTGTTAGATGAAGAGAGTGAAGCTTGACATTGAGCAGGTGACCGTCCTCTGAGACAACAGGTGTGGAATCAGGGTAAAGGCCATGGAGGCTTCCTTACCAGACTCCTCAGTAATGGGTACCAGTGCTGCCGAGGCCAATCTGGAGCTATTAAAATCATCCTTGGCTTGTCTTGTCTGACCTTTAGAAGCACCTTTGGGAGAAGAGGCAGAGGTGGAAAAGCATACACATGAAGATTTTTCCAACTGAAAGAAAGAGCATCCACTTTCCAAGCTGTGTGATGAAACCTCTTTGTGCAAAACTGTGGCAGCTGGTGGTTTAGTGGAGAAGCGAACAGATCTATGTCTGGAGTTCCCCATGACACTGTCAATTCTTGAAATACATGAAGATCCAGTTTCCACTCGTGGGGATCCATGATTTGTCTGCTTAACACATCTGCTAAGGAGTTCTGTGCTCGGCAGAAACCTTGCCTGAAGAGTTAGTTGCAAGCTGAGCACAGTCTCCCATAAAATCATTGCTTGCCTGCACAATGGGTAAGAATGTGTTCCCCCTTGTTTGTTGATGTACCACATGACAGTTGTGTTGTCTGTTAGAATCAACACCTGCCCTGGAAGAAGTAACTCCTTGAAAGCCATTAATGCAAACTGGACTGCTAACATCTCTTTCATGTTGATATGTAGATGCTGTAGTCTGGCAGGCCACTTGTCTTGTATCCACTTTCCATTTAGATGAGCTCCCCAAGCAATGTCTGAGGCATCTGTCGTTAGAATCTGACTCGCCTCTGGCCGGGTCACAGAGAGTCCCTTGTTTAGGTGACATTCCTGAGCCCACCACAAAATTCCTTTTGAATGCAAGGTATTATTTGAATGACAGTGTCCAAATCCTGGCAGTGCTGTGTCCATACATTTTGAGATACCATTGCAGCTTCCTCATATGCAGTTTGGCATTGGGAAGCACCAGAATACAAGATGCCATGAACCCTAAGGCTTGAAGGACTGTCCTTGCAGTCAGCCGGACTGAAGAGATAGTTGATGGAAGTAACTGGAAAGATTCTTTTGTTTGTCCGGGGTTAAAAAGGCCATCTGGGCTGCTGTATTCAGTCTCACACCCAGAAAGCACATGTCCTGAGAGGGTACTAGACTGGACTTTATTTCGTTCACAGAATACCCTAGGCATCTTAGCACTGCTATCACATATTCCAAATGCTGTAGAAGGTCTTCCTTTTCTTGAGCCAGAATCAGGCAGTCGTCCAAGTAAGGATAGATTTGAATTCCTTTTAGCCTGAAGTAAGCTATCACTGGAGCCAGAACCTTTGTGAATACTCTGGGCAGTAGATAAGCCAAAGGGCAATGCAGAGAACTGATAATGAGAATTTCCAGCTCGAAAGCAGATACTTCCTGCAACTTAGTCTTATAGGCACATGAAGGTAAGCTTCCTTGAGATCTAAAGTTACCATCCAGTGATCTTTGCCCAGCAGAGGTAAAAGCTGTTGTAACGTCAACATTTTGAACTTGGGAATGTCCAGATAAGTGTTGAGGATAGATAAATCCAAAATTGGTCTCCACGTGTTCCCCTTCTTTGGTACTAGGAACAGGCGAGAATAAAATCCTAGGCCCCTTTCTGGCACAGGAACCGGCTGAATGGCCCCTATTTGGAGCAACAGAGAAATTTGCTTGTGAGCCTCTGTTCTTTGTAGAGGAGGAATGTCTGGCATGCCTTTGAAAGGAGGCAAGGTATGGAAATAAAACCTGTAACCGTGGTGAATGATATCCAGCACCCATCTGTCTTGGGTAATTAAATCCCAATTTTCTTTGAAAAGAGACAGCCTTCCTCCCAAAGGTGCTGCCAGGCGAGAATGTACTGGCAGCTGAAAAGGCAGGTCATTGGGTCTGTTTATGAAAGGACTGACCCCTGCCCTCACCAGAAGTCTGAGCAGGTGAACTCCCTGTTCTAGGCCTAAAAGAACCTTGAGCTCTGCCCCTACCACGTCTAGACCTACCCCTAGACTGGGAATCATAAGCAGGATATGTCCATCCCTTAGTAGGCCAATTTCTACTAAACTTGGAGGCTGCACCTGCAAAAAATCCTTAACAGTTTGCATAGACTTAGCCTTGTCCTCCATTTTCTTTAAAACTGCTTCCACAGGCGAACCAAACAACACATCAGACTGTAAAGGAGCATCCAGAATCCTTGTCTTAACATGCTCAGCTAAATTTTGATCCCTCAACCAGGCGTGCCTACGAAGAACAGAACCAGTGGCAGACACCCTCGAGGAGGCCTGCACAGCATCAAAACCACACTGCAAGGAATGCTTACCCACCTGTTCAGACACATGAACTAAATCCTGCAACTCTTTACACTCAATACCTTCAGCCAGAGCATCCACCTTAGACTTCAATTGTGAAAGGAGATAATTCTGATATTTTAACATATGAAACTGACAATTCAACGCCCTCATGGCTAAAGTGGAAGAAGTATACACTTTCTTTCCCCATCTATCCAAAGCCCTTGCCTCTATCAGGAGGAACAGGATTTTTAACAACAGAAGCCTTCACACCTTTAGGCCCCTGAGAGACAGTTTCGGGTCTGCCCTAGGACTCTTAAAAAGATACTTATGGGCTTCAGGCACCCTGTAGTACCTATCCGGTTTAACTGGGGCAGGAGGCAAAGAATCAGGATTCAGGGAGGCCTCTGCAAAACATCTTCTACCACATTCAGAACAGGAGGTATAGCTAAAGGCCTATGCTGGGGTAAAAACAAGAATTCCCTAAGCCTCTTCCTGGAATCAGAGAAATCTTGACCTTCCCATTTAAAATGCTCCCTCATGGAATGCAGAGTCTCTGAAAATGAAAAATCCTCAGGAGGCTGAAGGAGTAGAATCATCCACATGAGAATCAGAATAAGGAGGATACTCCTGCAAGTCTTCACCCGAAGACTCACAAGCCTGCGAACATTGCTCAAAACTCTCAAACTCAGGTTCCACCCTAGGCCTCTTATCAGGAGGGGGCATAGAACCTCTAATCATAGTAATCAAATCCTCTGCCATTTTTAGCATATGCTTCTTAGGCAAAGACCCTGAAACACTCGGAGAAACCCCCACTGAAGCTAAACTAGGCCTGCCTCTTAAAGAAGCCTTGGAAACAGAAGGGGAGGCCCTAACCACCTTAGAAAGAGAGGGTAGAACAGCCACCTGAGAAGCCCCTTCAGCCTGGCCTACTTCCTGAGAAGACACATCCTGTAACAGTAAAGTTTCTCCCTGAGACTCCAAAGAAACTCCTGGCAGAACCTCTGGCTCCACTGAGCCTTCTAAGGAACCGACGTCCAGGACTGTCGGTTCTTCCACTCTAGGCTTCGCTGCTTTGTCCTTGCGCTTTTTGGCCGAAGCGGGCGTCGGAGCATCCGACGGCATTTTATAATTACAACGCTTCCCAAACACTAACCTGGCACAGTCTAACCTTCTCTTAATAGTGCGTTTGTTAAATCTAGCACAAGAGCGGCATCCAACAACGTCGTGCTCAGGCCCTAAACAAGGTATACACAAAGTATGGTAATCCCTATGAGGTATCTGTTTCCCACAAGAAATACAGTTATTCACTTTTTCTGACATCCGGTTAAATACTGAGGCAAGAAAAAACCAAAATATTCCCCAACGGGGTACTTAGCCAACTTTGATTCGGTCTGAAACTCTGACTTCAGAAACTTTCAGAACGCCAACCTGCACTCGCAAAACTGCTTCTGCATCGGACCATGCGGCAAAAGAGACTGAGGATATGACGTCGGTCATGCGCATTAGTACCCTGACGTACTGACGTCAGTCTAATGCGTCTTGACCGATGTCAGCCATATACTTTGGTATTCGGGCCGACTGGACAGCGGACTACCCAATAGTTAGGACTGCAGCAATGTGGAATGAAGAACATCTCCTCCTCTCAAAGATCTGTTAAAATGACCTGCTCACAAAAGTCTCTTGGATAAGAACTAATATGGTGGGCAGTTGTGATAAAATGCCTTCACAACTGCTACTTCAAGTCTATCATGCAAACTTGGAATGCACTGAAATTTCACACGTATCCTGAGCAGAATACATTTTCTGAAGAAATGGTAATACAGCAGAAGTCTTGATCACAAGAAATGTTATCCAGATGAATTGCTGTACAAGGTTTTTGAACTTCAAGGACTGCAGCATGGACACACTAGCTAATACGGTCTTCCTGGACAGAAACTTCATTCTGTTACAAAGGTTAAGTGCAGACCAATAACTGGAAACATTATTTAAGACAAGGTCATCCAAAAACAATTTAAAGAACTTCAGACTGTGGTGTCACAGTCTGCTGTTTTACAGAGTCAGATTGACAATAGTAACAGAACGAGGTGAAAATATGCCAAGTGTAACAGTAGCGAAATCTATAGCTTGGTTTGACCAATTTGTAATTAGAAAACTTAGTAGAACTGAATCATGTTTGGTTTTGCAATGCACACTATGTAATAGAGGAACTGGAACAAATGCACACCCTTAAGCTAGCTGAACAAGGGAAAGAAATATGCATCTGTTCTAAAGCTTAGTTTTCTCCTCCTCTGGCAAAGATCAGAGGTAGACACACACGCAAGTTCAAACAAATTCAGTTTGGGAGTACCTATACAGAAAATTAAGGTATTACGAAATTTCAAGGTCCAGTTTTCATTCATAACTCAACAAGCAGACCGTGGACAAATCATCTGTGTGACTGCTACACGTTTGGCATGCGGGGGAAAAAAAAAAAACAGTTTTAATGTGCACCCTACAAAAATCCTCCTTGCATGCACAGTGGGTATTACTGCAGACTTCTGTTCATATGTAGCATTGCACCTATAGCTGTACTACTGTTCGAAACCATAACCTTCCTGAAAATACGGAATGATCAAAACAAATACAAAAAATACAAACTGAAGTTCAAGTCGAGTTCAGGTGTAGTGCTGAAAGCGTTTTCAATGGAAAATACACCGATTTTTAAATAATCCTGATGAAGCAGTGATTAGGTTGGGAGAGTTGCCTTAGCATTAATTTTGTGAAGCAATGAAGGTTGTATACATGGTGTTTGTTAACTCAAGTGGATCTGCTAATTCAGTACTACTTCTAGTGATGCTTTGCCCCTAAAGTTCCCAGTATTATACCAATCTCACTCTTACTGCACTCTCATGCAGTTTACTTGCATTTAGGTGATCCAATACAGCTACCTCAGGTGCTCTCTCATTTACTACTGTTTCCCATGTGTTTATTCCCTTCCTTTGTTTTTGCTTCCTAAATGCATTATATTCTACATTTCTGTACTGACTTTAAGCTACTATGTTTTTCTTACTACATATCTTCTGTAACAATCCTGCTGTATAACTTTGTATTACCAATACAAAGGAAATCCTTTCCTCGCATAGTTCCTGTAGTGTAAATGGACAGACACTGACCTAGACTACTTCAAGTCTAAATGCTTCCCATCCCCAGAAAGTGGAAATGTATTTCTCAGATGCTTATTTCCAACCCAGTTAGCCCCATTACTTAGGCCCACTACTTAACACTAGTACACAAAAAGTATTGAAGCCAGAAGCTTTTCTGTACGGGTAAGCTACTGTGCTAGAACGACCTGTTACCTTGTTCAGTTTCCTTACTGCATTCACATTATTATATTTAATTTTGTTTGTTTACTGGAGCAATACACTAATCACAACTCACCACTTGCAGGCACAGACCAGGTATCAAGTATAGAATTCCACTCTGTATGCCTCTGCATTTTCCTGAGCAGAATCTGCCACCATAAACTATGCAAAAAGTTAGTATGTCACTCATTCTCTAATCTGAATGAATGACCTCTGAGACTGAATATAAACAATAAAAATGTAAAGCAAGATTACTTACTTTGGAGTGGGTCGGAATGTCAAAATTAATAATCACATCCACATGAGGAATATCAAGTCCTCTACTCGCCACATCTGTAGCTAAAAGGATTGACCGTGCTTTTGCCTTAAATTTATTCAGGGCACCAAGACGCTTGTTCTGGAAAAATAAAGTGTAAAACAGTGCTTTACTTCACTGAGCAACTAAACACAAAAACATATCTTGCCCATGTATAACTGACAGGTGCAGCAGCATGACAACTACACAACTTAGACCTCTGGTAATTTTATTTTCATTCCTGATTTCACAAAGCTTTCTGGTCAAATGGGACAAGAATGACACTCATGATGGCTTGTTTCTGCTACATAACCCGGCAATTTTTAAACAAAGGACCTTACAAATACAGGCATGCACAACACACTGCTGTTAACTTAAGTCCAGTACGCAATGAATTAAAAAAAAACAAAAATAAGGACCTTAACAATGGTGCTATTCAGTATTCTTGGGAGTGCTAGATGAAGATATTGGCATGCTTCTTCACTTAAGAGCCACCAGAGTTTCTTCCCCAACAGACAGCTGCTTTCACAAAACTACAAAATTAAAATCTCTTAAACATATTTATTTTAATTTTGTGAAATAAGAAGTTATGTACTCACCATAATGTTCCATCTGAGTAGATAAACTTCATTTGTCAGCAACCTGTTGGTATCGGATCCGACTTCGGATCTGAGCCGGCAGTTTTCAACAGCTTAGATCCGAGCTCCTAGCTCCTCCCTCTACCCATAAACCCCTGCCAACCCTGACTGACCTCAGATCAAGTTTGCCCCCAAGCAGCAACTGCTACAGATTTACCAATTTCAAAAATCAACTCTGAAGACAACAAATGTGAATAATCGAAGGTCAGGGGGAAGGAGGGGGGGATGGTTGCTGACAAATGAAGTTTATCTACTCAGATGGAATGTTATGGTGAGTACATAACTTCTTAATCTGAAGTAGTTAACTTCATTTGTGCAGCAACCTGTGGGACAGAGTCCCCAGCTACCTGAATCTTGGGCGGCCATCATGGAAGGATGTTCCGGAGCACTGCAGAGCCAAAGGATGCTCTCCCTCTGGAGATAATATCCAGCTTATAATGGTTGATAAAGGTACGAGATGAGGCCCAAGTGGCAGCCGAACAAATATCATCTAAAGGAACCCTGGATCTAAAAGCAGCAGAGGTAGACCTAGATCGGGTAGAATGGGCACGGACTCCCTGAGACGCGGGCCTATCAGAACTTTCATAAGCCAAAAGAATACATTGCGAGATCCATTGAGACAACGTAACTTTGGATACTGATTTACCCAAATTCATTTTGGCAAAGGAGACTAACAACTGGTCGGATTGCCTATGACCTAATGTCCTGTGAATATAGAATCGAAGTTGTCTATGCACATCCAACGAGTGTAATATGTATTCTCCTTTGTTGTGATAGTTGGGAAAGAAGACTGGCAGATTAATGGACTGGTCGATATTAGATTCGGAAGCAACCTTAGGGAGAAAGGAGGGATTGGTCCTGAGGTAGACTCTATCCTTGTGGAAGGTTAGATACGGGGGTTTGACACAAAGGGCCTGAATTTCAGAAACTCTTCTAGCAGAGGTGATGGTGACGAGAAAGGCCGTCTTCTAAGACAAATACTTGAGTCCCACTGAAGCTGCAGGCTCAAAGGGGGGAGCTGTCAAAGCCTGAAGCACTAACGACAAATCCCACGGAGGTACCACTTCCTTTACCGGAGGTCTGAGCAGGAAGGTGCCCTTCAGGAAGGTCTTGCACAGCTTAGAAGTGATCAAGGGACGCAGATCATGTCCGACATGGTAGTGAGAGCTAGCTGCTAGTTGAACCTTGACAGTGGAACAGCTAGCTCCCTGGTGAAATAATCCTGATAAAAAGTCTAGCACCGCAGGTAAAGGAGCTGTGAAGGGATCAAAGTTTTGACATTCTGCCCAGATAGAGAAACGTCTCCATTTGCTGCTGTAAACCTTCCTAGTAGAAGGCTTGTGGGCTGCAACTAGAATAGCTTTGACTGGGGAAGAGAAGCCGGGAGTCCTGGCTAGGAGTGAAACTGGAGCAGCCAAGCTGTGAGCTTGAGGCTGTCCAGGTTCGGGGTCGGGAGACCCAGAGGGTGGGAGATCAGATCCGGGAGGGGATCTAGAATCCAAGGAGGATTCACCAGATGAGACCAAAGGTAAGGAAACCAGGTTTTACGAGGCCAGAATGGGGCAATGAGGATAATCCTGCTCCCGAACCGACTGACTTTCTGTAGAAACTTTAGCATCAGGGGGAGAGGTGGATAAGCATAAAGCAGTCCGGGAGGCCAAACATGCACCAGAGTGTCTCTCGGGAATTCCCTGACTTGGGGAATTAAAGCGAAATAGTTGTTGCATTTGGTGTTTGAGGGAGAGGCGAAAAGATCGCAATGGGGCTGCCCACATTTGGCAAAAATCTGATTCGCTACGTGCGGATTGAGAGACCACTCGTAAGGGGAAAGGATGGTGCGACTGAGTTTGTCTGCCAGGATGTTGGACCGTCCCGGAATGTGCGTTACAATGAGAACGGTTGGTGGAGATCGCCCATTCCCACAGTCTTATGGCCTCTCGACAGAGCGGGTAAGACCTGGTTCCCCCTTGTTTGTTGATGTACCAGACAAACGACATATTGTCTGTCTGGATCGCAATTGTCCCTACAGGAAGAAGGTCCTGAAGTGCTTGCAATGCTAACAGCACTGCCCTCATCTCTAGGACACTGATATGCAAAGAGGTCAACGCATCGTTCCACGTGCCTTGGACAGTCCTGCCTGAAGAGTGCCCCCCCACCCGAGGCAAGAGGCATCCGTAGTCACCGTGGCCAGGGGAGGGGGCCATAGAGAAGGGGCGTCCCGTGTGGAGATCCGGAGATTGCAGCCACCACACGAGAGCCCTCTTGGAAGCCCTGCTGAGGGAAATGGGATGACTCATAGGGTAGTGAAGAAAAGACCACTGGACTTGGGAGGGTCCACTGTAAGACCCTCATTCAGACGTGCCATAGGTAACAAGTTGATTGCCGCTGCCATTGAGCCTAGAGCCCTCAGGACCAATTCCGCCAGAGGAGATGAAGATAGAAGGATGGCCCGCACATGAAACCTCAGGGTTCGAAGTTTCTCTGGGGTTAAGAAGGCTACAAGATTGATTGTGTTTAACCTGGCCCCAATGGAATCTATGACTTGGGTCGGGGTGAGAGCAGATTTGTCCATATTTATTGTGATCCCTAGCCAGGGAGCAAGGCGAAGAAAATAATCCCTGGCTGTACAGAGTAGATGCCTTGTCGAGGCGGTCAGGAGCCAGTCGTCCAGGTACGGGAAAACCTGTATTCCCTGGAGCCTCAGGTGGGCTGCTATCACTGCTAACACTTTGGTAAACACCCTGGGGGCTGAGGTGAGACCAAAGGGGAGAGCCCTGAATTGGTAATGACTGGCCCCTAGCCGGAAGCGGAGAAACCTCCTGGATCGTCTGTCCATTAGAATATGATAGTATGCATCCTTGAGGTCTATCGAGCACATCCAATCGTTCTCCCGTAATAGGGGAGAACAGATTGAAGAGTGACCATCCGGAACTTTTCTTTGGTTACTGACAGGTTCAAAATGAAGAGATCGAGGATTGGTCTTAAGTCCCCCGTCTTTTTTGGCACTCAAAAGAACCTGGAGTAAAAACCCGATCCGAGCTGGTCTGGGGGGATGTGTTGGATGGCTCTTTTTTCTAGGAGCTGCCGGATTTCCGCAGCTGCGACCTCCCTCTGATCGGGTGGGACATCGGGGAGGTGTTTGGGGAAGAGAAGAGGGCAAGAGAAGGGGATCTGGTAACCTCTGGATATGATGCGAAGCACCCAGTGGTCTGTCGTGATGGACTCCCAAGCTGCCAGATGCCTCAAGAAACGCCCCCCGACTGTCTCCAGAGTGGAGCAGTCGGGCAACCCTTCAGGGCTGTTGTGTGGGCTGGTCAGAGAAAGGTTCTCTGGACGCAGAGTTCTTCGGGCCCCCTCTGCCTCTAGAGTGGCGTCCTCCCCGTCCTCCTCTGCCGCGGAAGGACTGGGGGTCCGGAGCAGACTGAGACTGTTGCGACTTCCGGAACCACATCTTCTTCTGTCCCTTTTGGTTCTTGGAGAAGGACCTCTGGGGAGCAGAGAAGCGGACTCTGACGGCAGGCAATGTCTTCCCTTCCTTTTCGCTCTGGACAAAGGTGTTGCGAACGGTCTTCCCAAATAGGGCAGAACCATCAAAAGGGGCATTTGCGAAAGACGCCTTGAAGGGTTCCGCGAAATCACAATGCTGGAGTCAGGCCTGACGCCTCATGACGAGACCTGCTCCGCTGGCTCTTGCGGCTCCTTCCGTGGCATGGGATAGTAGCCGCATAGAGGTACTGGAAATGGACCTAAGAGTGGACATACGGGTGGAGTACAACTGTTTGTCCTCCACCGACATGGACTCTGGGGGTGACGCAGCGTATTCCATAAGATCCCGCTGCAGCCAAATAACGTGTGCCATGTAGTTCAGTGACCTCACAGAGAAGGACGCTGAACTAAACACCCACTTCCCTAGGCGGTCCATCGCTCGGGACTCCTTGCCAGGGGGGTGGACCAAGGGGCTCTCCTGAGCTAGTTCCCTCTTAGTGGCTGCCGCCATCAGCATGGCATCTACGGGGGGACCCTTGCTCCAATGGGGCCTGTCGGCAGGGGGATTGAGGATCCTGACAGGGCGCTTCGGGACTGGCTCCACAGTGTCCGGCTCCTTCCACGCCCTGGTGGTAATCAGGTCCACCAGGGGGTCGGCCGAAGGGGACACCCAAGAGGTAGAAGGGCCTGCTTCAAATGCCTCCAGGAACACGGCTTCATCCGAGGTCGGCTTTGGGGCAGACCACCCCCCTCTGATCCTGAGCATTTCCATGATATCCCTAAAGGGGACATCCTAGGTGGGGTGACCTAGGGGAGCCTTCCCCCTCCTCCAAATCCGTGTCTTCAGTCAAGGACTCAGGGGAGTCCAAGTGCCTCCTCTTGCACTTCCGCTTGTGGGGGATCTCCTCGGGGGGGCTGTCCGAGGAGGCCTCACCAGCAACACCCTTTTCCAAGGGAACGACCTGGGACATTGAAGCAGGCTGTCCCTGGGGCCGGGTGATGGAAGTCAGACCCAACAGAGAAGGAGTGCTGGGCGGAGCTGTGGCAAGGACCGGGGGTCTGGAAGCAGTCGACAGAGCCCTCTCCACCACGTCGAACGCTGAGGGAGAGCCTCTCTCTCTGGGATCCGAGAGCGGGCCCTCACTCGGATCCAACAGGTGGACTGGGGCCGGCGCCGAGGCAATCGGATCCGAAGGCCCAGTATGCTCCGACCAGGATGGCGCCGAAGGCATACTGAAACCCTCGGATCCGAAGCTCAGCCCTCGGCTCCCAGAGCTCGGATCCGACAAAAACGGACCCGACAGGCTCGAGGGAAGAGTCGGCGCCGAAGTACCCAAGACTGTCGGCGCCGACCCACCCCCGGTTCCAAGGCTGCCCAGCTCCGAAGGCTCCGAACCCGGGAAGCGGGACGGAGAAGGAGCTATCGGGGAAAAGAAAGAGGTTGAGCTCCCCCCCAGGGGGGGGGGGGGGGGCAGGAGCACTCCCATCTGCAGTTGGGTCTGGAGGAATCTTCTCATCATCCGGTCCAAATCTGCATCGGAAAGGCTGCGAGTAGATCTCGATGAGGCCACTGAGGTGGGACGCGAGTGCCGCCACGATGACCTCAAAGGAGATCGGGTCTCCTCCTCGGGGCCCAGTGAAAAACAGGGGGACCGGATCCGAGGAGGAGGAGACCGGGAAGCCCTGGAGGGAGAAGACCGCTTAGCCGGGGGAGCCGAAGCAGAGGCCTCGGCCCTCCGCTTGTGGTGCTTCTCCCTTCTCTTGTCTTTCCTGGCCTCCCTCTCCTCCGGGCCTACAGCGGGAGGTTGAGTCCCGGCCGGGGGGTGAGAGGCCAAAGCCGAATCTAGGGGCAAAAGACCCGCCAGGATCAGCTTGGATCTCCGGTCCTTAAGTGCCCTGGGGTTGAACACCGCGCAGATGGAACACCCAGAGGTAAGGTGTCCAACCCCAAGGCACAGAACACACAGAGTGTGGCCATCAGCTGGTGAAAGCTTATTGCCACACTCGGTGCACTTGGAAAAAATAGGTTTTGGGGCCTCCGACATTTTAAACTAAGAAGGACACACACGCTAGGCCCCAACACATGCACACAAACCCTAACAAACCAGCGAGGGAGAGGGAGGGAAAAAATTATAACTAAAGAGTAGTTTAAACTAAGGTTAACAGGAAAAGGGGTCTAAACACACGGCACTCACACTAAAGATGAAGAAAAACAGAAAAAAATTTTCTAACTTTCTCACAGAAAACGCTAAGTACGGAGCTCGAAAATCCAGCTGCTGTCAACAAACGCGGCAAACTAGATCAGAGGTCAGTCAGGGTTGGCAGGGGTTTATGGGTAGAGGGAGGAGCTAGGAGCTCGGATCTAAGATGTTGAAAACTGCCGGCTCGGATCCGATACCCACAGGTTGCTGCACAAATGAAGTTAACTACTTCAGATCAAGTATTTCACTGGGACATGCTCATTCTCCATGAAGGATCAGGAAGAATAACTCCACAACAATTACACATAGATTAAAAATAAATGAAAGTGGTAGTCCCCTGCCATTAATACTCTACAACAGAAGGAAGAAACTTTTGCAGAAAAAGGTGAAGTCCCAAGACTGGAAAAATTCCCTTATTAGCCTCAACAAAAAGTTGAGATCCCTCATCAAAATCTCCAAAGCCAGCTATGAAGGCAGAATTGTGGCAGATAGTAAAATCAACCACAAAGCCTTCTATAGTTATATCAAGAATCTCCACGGCAATATCCAGATTTGCTCGAAGTTGCTGCACAATGGTACCTCTTATACTGAGCCAACAGATATTGCCAACATACTGGCAGACAGATTCAGTGTCAACTTTGCTCCTTTCTCTTCCCCTAAAGGACCAATCTCAATACCGGAAGAATGCCAGGCATCCAGCATTAGTGCAGAACAGGTTAAAGCTTCACTGTCCAAGGCCAAGAATACATCTTCCATGGGACCCGAAAATATCCCTGGCTGTGATCTACATGAATTACAAAGTGAACTGGTACCACATCTATGTGCCCTGTTCACACACAGCCTCACCTCAGGCTTTGTCCCTACCTAATGGCGCACTGCTACATTCATCCCTCTCCATAAAGAAAGAACGACTACAGAACCTGGAAATTATCGTCCCATTAGCCTGACGAGTCTGATATGTAAGGCTATGCAGTGCATCATCATGGACCTAATTAACTAGGGAATCTCCAAACTCTAGATTCCACGCAATTTGGTTTTGTGAAAGGTAGATCATGCCTGCTCAATCTGGTTGACTTCTTTGAGTCAGTCACCAGAGCTGTGGACAAGGGTAAGACAGTTCCATACAGCCTACCTCAATCTGGCCAAGGCCTTTGATACTATTCAACTCAGGAATTACGGATAAACTCACCAAACTAGGCATCAACCCCTATATTGTTAGATGGGTTGCAAACTGGCTCACAGATCGAATCCACGTGTGAAGTAGCGGACTCCATGTCACACTGCCGACCAGTCATGAGTGGAATCCCATAGGGATCTGTCCTGGGTCCTCTGTTTAGCATCCACTTATCCGAAGTCTAGGCCAAGACGGAGGGACTCTGGCTGACCAAGTTCATAGATGACTGCAAGTTCACAGCCATTATTAACTCCCCAAGTTTTCCTACTGAAAGGCCTCACAATGAGACCAATGATTGGTGTTGAATCCATTGCCTTATATTCAGTTACCACTAAATACCACATCGATGGGTGCCCACTGAACATTGAAGATATTATAAGAGATCTGGGGACACAGGTTGACAGCAACCTCTCCTTCGACCACCATATTGCCACTGTGGTCAGAAAGTCCTTCTATGTGGCACATCTCATTACCAAGGGTTTTGCATCCAGGAAGAAAGAGGTAATCATTTCTCTCTACTCTTCCCTCATTAGACAAATCATAGAGTATAATGCCCCTTCTGGCATGTACCTCACTAGACACCTGCAACAGCTGGAGAGGCCACAAAAGTATCTCACGAAGAAGATCCTAGGCCTTAAACACATGTCCTACACGGGCAGACTCAAAATAACTCCAACTATTCTCTGCTGATATTGTTTACTAAGTGGCAATCTCTGCTTGACTTACAAAGCCATGTCTGACCCATCTCTGTTAGAAACGCTACGTCTAAAGAAATATCAATTCCTCCACATCACATGGTCCAGAGACCTCAACCTCAATACCACAATCAACAGAACATGCTGGAGGGACAGGTTCATAACCCACACTGCCTATGCTCTGGAACAGACTTCCCGTATACGTCAAGCACAGTACCTCACCTCAATGGCTCTCTTCAAGAGAGATCTAGATGAGTGGATGGGAAATAGAAAGTTCTCCCCGGGGATCACTCCAGTGGCTCTACTTGACAGAGGCACTGAGAACTAAAGTCGGGCGGCACAATGCCAGGGGGCTAGGCTTGTAAAGGCTCCAGGGCCATTAGCCTAGTACACACCTATGAAACATACACATTACTTGACAAACAAACACTTAAAATCAAGACAGATGGAAGACAATACTTGAAAAATTCAACAATACAATTAGATTACCAGTTTCAACGTTGTATTTCGATAGTATAACTTCTTTACAACTATAAAGGGTGATTAATTTAATCCATTAATAAAAGGAAACTATGAAAAATGGAAAGAGGAAGGAAACACAGGAAAGTTCATAAAACAAAATGCAAGTCAAAAAGACAAGGGGATTTAACTAAAGATACCAGCAAAACGTCTTTATTTACTTATTTCATTTTTCTTAACCAGGAAGGTTTGAGCAACATTGTGTATTTTCTGCAGGGTCCCACAAAACACATTATTTTGCAGTGCTAATTATACCGAGCAGTACATGTAACAATTAAAAACACTGGCAACAAAGTGCACATCAACTACTATGAGTTAACAGAAAAACTCTGCACAGTAAGTAAGCATTCAAGATGCCTTTTAATCATTTCTACTATGGGCTTTATAATATCTTAGTCGTATTGTATACACGGCATAAGAACAAAAGAGAAAAGGTGAGTAATGCAAAGTTATGGGAGTGATTCGGATAGATGAGAAGGCCAAGAGAATGGAGTGTAAGGAAGTTAGAGAGGTTTAGTAAAGTTTGTCTTTTTGGCTTTTCCAGGTTAGGGGTCACCACAGCGGAACTCCGGTCCGCTAATGATTGGCAGTAGACTTTTTATGGTGCCGAGTTGTCAGCCTGACACCCAACCTTCAGCGAAGGCACGCCCATTCACGCATGTCTTTCGGAGGCCACTTGACCGTGGGGAGGACATGCAGACTCCACATAGAAGGCACTCCAGCCATGAAACGAACAGGAGAACCTCTTGCTGTGAGGCAACAATGCTACCGATGTACCACCGCGGCTTCAGAGAGGTTAGGAAAGTAATTTAAGGAAATAATTAACAGGGCAGAGAGGAAAATGTTACAAGGAGAGAAGACAAAGGTACAACCACATGATACAGATTTATACCACATTGTACACTTTCCTCTGCAGGCATCAGACCACAATGTCACTGCATTTAACTGTGATACAATTAGTTCTACTTATGCATCTACTTTTGTAAAAACAAAGACAGCATAAGAGATAGATTAGATTAGTTACAATTATTGAGACAGCCACAGTGAATTAAAGGAAAACACATTAGAACTAAAAAAAAATCTAGTTTTTACTCTATCTTTGTTTTCTGAACTATTTTAACACCTCAAAATCACTCTGATCGCTTTTTATAGAATGTTAATGTTTTTTTGCAAAATGGCTGCCAATGGGGATTGACATATCAACATGATCTTTTCTTCAAGCCTCTTTCCCACAATCCATTTCAAGTCAGCTTTATACGAGTCATGCTAGACATAAGTAAGTAGTGGTGTAATTTCCATGCCATTGACATATTATGGGAATAGTGTTAGTCGCTGTCATACACCTTATGTAAAATTACTGCTTCTTTTACTTCATGAATGGCCCTCATTTGTCTCGGTCAGGGCTTGATTTACACTAAACTACAGTTATAGAGCTGCAAAAAAGTATCTAAACTGCAGGCCCTCATTCAAAGTATCTTTTTGTAGTCCAACATGAATTGACCATCCCTACCCCCCACATTTTACCCCTCAGGTGTCAAAACTGTCACTGCCCTGAGGTACCCTTGCAATTTCATGTACATGTGACAGCTGCTACTGGGAAAAAGGATTTGAAAGCAATTCTGTTCCCTAGTGTCAGCAGTGGAAACATTTTTATTTTCTTATCCAGAAAGATACAGTTAAAGCACTTTTTTCCCTAATGTTTTCATAAGGCACAGCACACATATGGTAAATGGTTGCCATCAACTGCTACATTTCCTTTACTGACTAGAAAATGCATTTGCACTCCACTTATGTAATGACAAAGTCATTGAACGTGCCATTTTTCAAGGATTTGTGCACCCAATATGCATCTTCTGGACAGATGTCACAATAAACCATAAATTACCTTCTTATAAACAATCAGTGCACCTAGTTGATATGGTTTCCAACTGTCTCACTTCCTGCAGAAGTCTTGATTTGTGCAATTTTATCTTATTGTGGTGGAAGGGCATAAAAATGGTAAATGTGTTGATACTTTACAAGAATTAGCAAAAAATATATTTTCCGACTTTTCTCTAAATGTCACATACATATTTTATACTAAATTTAAATGATCATAAAATGTATAGTATAAACAACAAACCTTTAAAGTTTAAAGCTTAGCATTTCAATACTGTGATACTGCTTATGTAAATTTGTCAAAACAGGTGACAACTGCCCTTAAGATACTGACCGATTTAATTTCTCTGTTTTGTTATGAAAGGCAAGGCTACATTGGAAGCAGCTGTGAATCAGTGTAAGTTCTCTTCCTTTCTGCAACAAAAACAGTGGAAAATGGTTTCATACCTCTCTGTCTTGACATCAGTAGGACTAACTACCATACAAGATTGTCAGCAGTCCCCAACAGGGTAAGCTACAGATTGCTTGGTGTCTTAGTATGTCATACATGTATATACAAATCCCTCTGCAAATTATGTGAGAAGTTAAATTTTAAAAAAGCGGGTGGTCTTTCCTTTCCTTTAATTCCAATGCAAGGAAGTTTTATAAAGTACATGCAAATTTCTAGTATCCACACTCTACTGAACCATAGTGTAGGGAGAAAAGCAACCTACGAGTTGAGTTAAACTGTAGGAGAAGGGTGTTTTCCTTTAAGTACCACCACTGGGACCCAAGTGAACACACAAAACTCGCTGAGTGGTTCATAACACCAGGCTAGTTGCCCAACACAATGCGTCTGAAATTCTCCAGGTGCAACTAACACTAGGTTTGACTGCAATCCAAATTGTAGCTTGCTACAAATACCCCACCATGCAGCACGAATCTCACTACATCTTTCTAAACATACTGGAAAATATTAAGATACAAACAAACACCCTAATACTTGGTGATTTCAACTACCCTGCCATTAACTGGGAAAACTACTCGTGTACCCACACCTTTGCCCAACAGTTCTTGGAATTCATAAATTTCAATGTCCTGGATCAACTAATCCTTAGCCCACCAGGGGCTCCAATATCCTATACCTGGGCATTACAAACATGGGAAATCGATGCTCCACACCTATGGTCACCCCCTCGTTGGTCAAGTCTGACCATAAACTAATTACCCTTGACATCCACATTCCATCCCCACCCCCCAAGTAAGGAAACCTCCGTAAAAAACTTCTCCAAAGTCAACTTCATGCTACTCAAGTCAGAAGTGACAAAATTCATGACACCCATGCAGACGGGAACTGAAAGTTCGACTGCTGAATCCTACACTAAGGCACTGTACAAGCACATCCACTCGTGCATGAATCGTGCCATCCCCAATAGAACGAAGACGCTCTCCTCCAAAAAAAAAAGAAGGCAATCTGGTGGCCACTTGCCATAAACAAACTTTACAACAGGAAGAAACTGTTGCAGAAAAGAGGAAAATCCCAGGATGCAAAAAATTCCCTTACCAGCCTCATTAAGAATGTATTATCATGGAACATACAAAGAAAGACATTGGCAACCTTCAAACACTGGACCCCAGGCAGTTTGGGTTCGTGAAGGGCCGATATTGTCTCCTGAACCTGATTGAATTCTTCTAATCAGTCTCCAGAGCCGTGGACATGGGTAAGGTGGTCCACACAACCTATCTGGACCTTGCCAAGGCCGACACCATCCCCCACTCTGGAATCATAGATAAACTTACTAAGCTGGGCATTAATCCCTACGTCACTCGACGGGTTGCCAACTGGCTTACTGACAGAACCCAGACTGTAAAAGTAGCAGACTCCAAATCCAGCTCCAGACAAGTGACAAGTGGAGTACCTCAGGGTTCAGTCCTGGGACTGCTCTTGTTTTGCAACTACTTCTCTGAAGTACAGGCCAACACTAATGGACTCTGGCTAAGTTCGCAGATGACTACAAACTGGGAGCCATTATTGAATCCCCAAATAATGTGGATATTCTACAAAACGGCCTTACATAAACAGATGCTTGGTGCCAGAGCCATGGGCTCAAGCTCAATGCCAAGAAATGTATGGTTATCCTCTTTGGGGAAAAAACATGTTCCCGTGAATTACCACATAGGTGGCAGTACACTAAACACCGAAAGTGTGATAAAGGACTTAGGACACAGGTGGACAGTGGTCTCACCTTCGATAACCACATCGCCACAGCAGTCAGGAAAACCTTCTGTGTGGCACACCTCATCACTAAGGATTTTTCATCCAGAAAAAAGAAGGTCATTGTCCCACTGTACTCATCCCTCATTAGACCCATTACAGAATACAACGCCCCGCTTGGTATGTACCTCTCAAGACATCTGCAACAACTGGAAAGGCCGCAGAAATACCTCACTAAAAGAATCACATGCCTAAAGCAGATGCCCTATGCTGACCTATTAAAAAAAAAAAAAAAAAAAAAACTCTACCTATACTCTGTCGCATATCGTCTACTCAAAAGCGATCACTGCTTAACATACAAGGCCATGTCAAACCCAGAGCTGTTGGACATGCTACACTTAAAGAAATCCCAATTCCTCAGAGATACACACACACTCCAGGGATCTAAACCTTGTCATCACAATGAACAAAACATGCTGGAGGGATAGGTTCCTGACCCAGAGACTCCCCAGACTCTGGAACAGACTGCCCATACATATCAAGCAGAGCACCTCTTTGGCCCTCTTCAAAAGGAACCTTGATGATTGGATGGGAGATAGGAAATTCACCCTGGGGATCATGTCAGTCACTTTAATAGACCGAGGTCCAGGGAAGTAAATACTGTGGGAAGAAATAGCCAGGGAATTGTTATGGCTAGACTTGTATAGGCCTTAGGGCCGATAGGTTCAAAGGTTGGTACTAGGCTAAGTCAAACACTTGACAACTGGTAACAACAAGTAAAGCAGTAATGTAACATTACATACAATTCAAGATTAGTTGGGGGCTTGTTTCCCCAAATACCATAACAATAAAATAAAGTTAATAATAAATTACACAAAAAGAACAAATAAGTAATAAAATGATTCAGCAATAAAAAAAAGGAAAGGTAAATTACAAGTCAAGGTGATGGAACAAATACCATGGACTATAGCCATCTGGCTGCAGGTAGCATACAATTCTTACCCAATTAGATTGATTACAACGGTACTGGGACAAATCATAGCAATGATGACAAAAAATGTGGGTGTGTAATGTACTACAACAATACAATAGTTAATGATAAACTAAAATTACCATGAACTGACTGTTAGAGTTTTTAGGGACTTTTATGGAACTGAACAACAGTGTGAGGTTTTCCTCTAACACATGAGAAGGTTTCAAGAGACAAGGCACAGGGTGGCAAAAATCTCAGATTTCTGTGGACTTCAGCTTGGTCCAGGGGCCCCCCAACAACCCCTGGGAAGAATAGCATCAAGTCCTAGGGAAGTAGTGGTCCGAGAGCAACAAAGCATGGAGGACCCAGATACACAATCAAATGGTCAAGCCACAGCATTTTGCAGAATAGCAATAAAATAATGGTCAAGCCACAGCACTTTGCAGAAGAGCAATAAAATGAAAGCAAAGTGATGTATCTGCAAGTAATCCTGCTGCACAGTCATGCACCAGCTGCAGGCAATCCAGCTCACTGCTGAGCAGCATCAGATATTGGGAAGACAGTCATGCCAAGAATACAGGATGCATCTATAAACCCTGAGGTCACTGAAAGGAAAGATATGTTTGATGCAGGAGATCTCAAAGGTGAAAGTAACAGGTCTTCACAGCAAATGACACGAAAAATCACACCAAGGTTTCTCACCTTCCATTACGACAGCCAGCCTATCAATGTGTACCACAAAAAGAGTTATGGGTTGGGCAATTAGACATCCTCAAGGCAGCATAAACAGTCATGGCTACTGTCTTGCATGCATTTAGTTATAGGAAGCTGCAGCCAAGTTTTGAGCAGATTCCTAATCTTCACTTGAAGAATCCAAAGCAGATAGCATATCCTGAGGAAGAGGGTGGTAAATTAAACGTATCATCAGCATAACACTAGTATTAAAGGCCTTTGCTCTCTGATGAGCTCTCCTAGTGGAAGCATGTACATAGAAGACAATAAGTCCAAGACAAAATCCTTTGGTAATCTTGATGGAATAGAACAGACTGATGAGGACTATCCCACAGACTGATGAGGACTATCCCTGCCGCAATCTGTTGGGCATGTCATCTTGGACCTTGGTGATGGTAGCCAAGGTGGGAATTTATGCAGAAGTTGTGCTATGGTTTAGGCAAAAGCCACATTGGGTAGTTGTTAGAGACTTTTCTGGAGTAGATATTTTAGTAGTTGCTTTTGGAAGCATTTTTTGAGCATTCTTGAAAGGGGGAACACGATAGCAATGAGTCTGTAGTTTCTTATTTCAGTGCTTATTTCCCCCTTTGTGAATTGGGATGATTTTTTCCCAAATAGCTAGGGCATGTGATTCTCAACTACACCTGTTGGTTAAGATGGGGAATGGATAAGCAATGGTGGTGGCAGCTAGTTCTAAGTATTTTTTTGGTATGTTATCGGCAGAAGGTGAACAGGGCTTAAGCTTACACAGCATCAGTTTTATAGAGGTGGGGACAGATTTTAAAGTGAAGACAGCAGTTTCAGCAGGACAGCAGTTTGGTTTGGTGCAATTTTGGGCTAGGGCAGCAATAAAATCAATGAAGTGAGAGATGAATCTAATAGCAGTTTTTAAGGGGGTGCATTCTGAGCATGGGTTTGGGGTGCTAGGTGTTCCACAGTTAGGGATTTTGTTTATACTGGACCAAATTTGGGGGGGGGGGTGTTATTTTCTATTTATTTCTAAGGTTTCAAAGTAGTTTATAGGATTGAAGATGGGCTGTGGATTTTTGTTTCTGCCAATTTCTCCAGGCTATGTTTGTGGTGCATTAGTGCTCTGGTGGAATGAGATAAATCTAAACAAACAGCTTGGTAAACTCTCCTTACGAGTGTAGCAATTTTATTGAGAATGTCCAGAAATACCAAGTTAAATTTTAAAACCGTATTACCCACAGTATCAGTTGAAGTGTGGTCAAGTGATGACAGATGAGAGATCCCTTGTCTTCTGTAAGAAGATCCACCTGGTAACTTAAGCTGATTGCCCCTGGCCAAGTGAGAAAGAAGGGGGAAACAATGCTGTCTGGGCCAGAAGGGAGTCTTACCCAATCTTGTGCAGTGGTAACAGAGGAAAGGGAATAAAGGTGTTACAGAAACATCCCCTTCCAAGGAAAAGACAGGGCATCCATTTTCCAAGCCAGAGGACTTGGGACTCTGGAAAAGAGGAAGTTGTCAGTTCAAAGAGGCGGCAAACCTGCATTATTTAATGGTTACGTAAAAGGGGTGGACCAGTTAATGGAATAAAGCACATTGTTGAACTTGTGAGAATGGAAATTAGTAGGGCTCCAGCATTCCTTATAGATGAACTGTTTGGTAGATGTCTGCCTCTGAACAAAGGTGGGTGGTGGTTAATGAGGGAGTCAGAGTGTATTGTGATAATGGTAAATGTTAGGGTAAGAGATAAGGATCCGGTCCAGAGTAATATCAGAATTAGTATTTTTGTTATACTGGGTATGGGAAGTGGTTAGTTGTGTAAAACCATGAAGACAGTTGTTGGAGGAGGGGAATCTACTGATAAGAGTTGCAACTTGTACTGACATCACCAACTATAATGATTTCATTTGGGATGAAATACGATGCCCAGTGTAAAATAGCGTTCAAAATAGGACTGCTATTTCCTGGGAGACGTAGAGAGCAAAGATGCATAGTTTTTTATGGTTGTTTAGTTTGAAGTGGGAAAGCAAAAGTTCAGAAGAATGGAGATTTGGTGGAGTGACTGACAGAAGGGAGACGGTTATCAGATAGTGACACTGCCTGCTTTTATATAGCCTGGGGGAAGAAATGAGTCTTGTGTGCTGATTGAGCCATGTTTCAATAAGAATGACTGCTGGGGAAGTAGTTGGCGATCCAAGAGTGGAATTTAATAACTTTATTAAAATACAGACATCGATTGAGATAATTTTCAGATTTTTAGTGGAGGTAGCTGTGTTAGGTGTAAGAGAAGGAGATTTTCTGAAAGGGTCTGGACCAGAGTTGAGGTGTGTATCACCCTGCAGAGGAAGATTTTTTTTTTTTTATGAGGGGATAGACTACTGGTGATTTGGGAATACTGGAATTTGACTTAAAATGTTACCTTTTGAGGATACAGAAAGCCATCTAGGAATTTGGATTTGCAAATAAGGTATGGTAATAGGATGAACAAGTCTGAAGCAATTATGGCGAAGTCTTTCAGTGTGTCCTGCAGTGAGTGAGTGATTGCTGTCATGTAGCATGTGAGGTGTGACAGTAGGGGTGCTAGGAGGAGGAGTTAGAATGGGAATAGAGGCCTTTGAAGTAGAAGAGGGAAATTTTGATAGTATAAATTACAGGAGTATGTACAGGACAGACACAAATTTGAGCAGTGTGTGGGCAAATGGAGTGGGCTGAGCTGGTATTCAGGAAAATGACAGTAAAAAAAAAAAAGACCATCTGTTTGGTACTGCAAGCTGCAGAATACAATTAAAATGTTACCTAGTCTAAAAGGGAGAAGTTTCAGAAATATCTAAATCTGTTCTGAAGCAGTTTAAGTTGTCAAATGGTTTATTTGAATAAACTATGGTTGGGGGTGGGCAGTCTATTCCAGCTGCTATCAAGGACAATAATTTTTGGCAATAACAATGCTGTTCATGTGTACTGATATCACACCCTGGGGAAGAAAGTCTTGAAATGCATACGACACTAAGAGGACCACACTCTTTCTCCAGTATGCTAATGTGGAAGTAACCTTCAACCAGGTTCCTTGAACTGTCTAACCTTTGTAATGCATCCCCTACCTCAGAGAAGAGGCATCCAATGCACCGCTGACTGAAGGAAAAGTGGACTGAATGGGAGAACTGTTAAGAGAATACTGGGGTCACCACCATTACAGGCATTTCCTGCAAACATGCATCAGTTTGAAGGTTTTGCTCATGATGGCCTCTACCTATGACCATTTTACTTAAATCCACTAAAGAACCCACACATGACTGGCATGTAGTATTAAGGAGGTTTTTGCCACCAAGCTCGGGGCTTTGAGAGCTTGATATACAGATAGTGCTGTAGGCCTTAACAAAAAACTTATAGCAGTTAGACTGAGGAGAATATATTCCTTTTGTACTGTGGCTATTAGCTGTAGCTTGCCAAGATAGTAACCTGTTAAAATCAGTGTCCGAGTTAGTTATATATGTAACTTTCCTAAATTTATGGAGATCACTAGGGGCAAGTAAAGTTGCAGAAGCTAGTCTCTTGCTTGAATGACTGACTCTTTACTCATGAAATTAAGAGAACCATCTAGATAGGGAAAAATTTGAGATCTTAGGATCCTCACATGGGAAGTAACTACTGTCATAACTTGAACATCCTGGGGTCCGTGGTGACACCAAATGGCAGAGCTCCAAGGACCAACTCCGAACTGGAAACACAGACAACTCACAGACTCCTTGGCAATTCTGATGCACTGTTATGCATCTTGGAGATCCAAACAGCACATCAAATCGTCCCTTCACAGGACAAGGGAGGACAGACCGTGCCCATCCAGAATAGGGTTTTCCATACATACTGACTTAAGTCACTGAGGTCCAGAATTGGTCTGAGGTCCATTGTTTGCTCATGCTGCTTCTTGGCTGCCAAAGAAACAGAGGACCCTCTCCGATGGCTTTTTATAGGACGTGTAAGACTTCCTCCTCAGCCAACTTCAATTGATAAGGCTGGATGATGAGTGGAGCAGTAGTAGTAGTGTAATAGCATCTGGATATATCCTCTCAAGAGTTATTTGGCCTACATGACGGCCATGCATGCATGCAGCCTGATACAAGGAGAGATGACCCCTAACTGCCTCCAGAGTGGGACAACCAGGAAGTTCTATTCTATGAGTATTTGTGGGATACCAAACCATAAGCTCTTGGGGCACTTTTGTTGCTGGGGGGGGGGGGCTCTGGGAGTCTGTGAACCTGATTCCCACTGCAAAAATGTTTTTTCCTTCTTGCTTGCTTCTTTCCAGTTTCTCCTTCACAATACGTTCAAAGATGGATAACCTGTTAAATGAGACATTTTGAAGGATGCTTTAAGGTTGTTCACAAAGACAGAGCCAGGCACAGCATCTCATGGTGATGTCTGTTTTGGCAGCCTTAGATACTCCATCTACTGAATTATGCAAAAGTCACATGGAGAGGTTGGAGAAGTTAAACAATCGAAAACCTGTGCCTCTGTCTAAGGGAATCATGTGTTACTATATATCTCAGCACAATTAAGTTGCACTGGAACAGACTTATGTGAAGCTGAAACTTCAGGGCTCTGACTGCAAAAGTACTTGATATACAAGTTTGCTTCCCCAGCCTGTCCATGACCCTAGAATCCTTATCTAGATGATGGGCTGCACAGATCTCTTTAAAGGGCTCTGACATGGCTGTTGCAGTCACCCCACTGAGTCAGCAAAAGGTCCCATTCCTCAAACTGTCTGCCCTTAGGGGGACATATAATTTTTTTTTTTTTAAAGAAACATCTTTACTAAACCATCACTTGCAATCACACATTTATACAAATGAAAACAAAATACACCTACACAATCCTAGTTGCAAGCATTTTACATCACAACCCACAGTGACACACACCAAGCTGCAAACATTACACATCACTTATAATCTACCCAATCTCTTTCAGTCAAATATTACATAGCTCATTTAAGTCCTGCCGCTTTTAAACCTCATTTCTCCCTTGTATGTATTGTTCCCACAATTCCCATTTTTTTCCTGTGTAGTTTGCTACTAACCATTTCTAAAGCTCTCAATTCCAGTCGTTTTGTCTCTTGTTACTATATTCACTACTTCTAGTATAGTTGCTTTAGATTTTGATTTCCATTTTCTAGCAATTGTTTTTTTGGCAGCCACTATTATTAGACACAGCAAGGCCTTACCATGTCTAGGCAATTCAGATTCTCTACCATAGCTCAGAAAAATCATCTTCCTCATCAGACCAATCTGCCCACCCAGCATCTCCGACACTGCACTCCACAGAAAATCCTTAAACTCCGCCAATTCACCGCACTCCCAGAAAATATGTTCCCAATTACCTCTTTCTACCTTATCACACCTCCAACATTTGCGGTCTGCCGCAGGAAAAATTCTCTGGAGTCTATTTGAAATATCTATACAAATGTTTCCAGGAAAAAATTATAAATTTTCTAGATTTTACTGCATATCTGGGAGACTTTTTTGTGAATTGCTAATCCAACCTCTCTTCCCAATCATTTCTAACCTCCTCTGACGGATTCTTAAAATTATAATGCAATATTTTATATGCTCTATTAATTATTCCTTTTTTAATAGCAGCTTCTGTTCTAGATTCTACTAAAAACTCTACCAGTGCTGATCTTTCGTTTAGGACCCCTGAGGAACACAGACTTGTCTGGTTTCCTGCAGCTCAGCCACATTGGGCTCTCACAAAGTTCCAACCACTACCAGGTCAACCACAGTGTCAAGCTGGGGGGATTACCACAGAAATAGAAAGGACTTAAACAGCTTCCTTAAATAATCTTTGTCCACAGGGGGGGGGGGGTCACCCTAGCCAAGTACCCCCTTTGATGCATTAATTCTAGATTTCCCCACACATGGGGCCATCTGTAGGGGATTGTGAGGGACTCTCCCCATCCTCAAGATCTGACTGTTGTGTTAAGGGTCATCTGTAGGGGACTGTGAGGGACTCTCCCCATCCTCAAGAACTGACTGTTACACTTCTAGGTATCTTGGGTTAGGAGTCTTCAAAGGGCGATGAATGGTCTGACCCTGAAGGATGTCTCAGTTTTAATCTTTTAAATCCACTCTGGTGGTGAAGCTCAATCAGTGGTAAAAGTTGTAGGTTATTGGTAATCCAAGGATGGCACCAAAGGATGGGGGTTCATCTGTCGTCGCATTTTGAAAATGTGGTTAATGTCCTTGCCAAACACCCACAGGCTAAGGAAAGCATTTCACTGTGCCAAACAAGCAATACTAAAAAAAAATTAGCCTTGGGAGTTGTATTCCTGAATCACCAGCAACTCTTTGTACTCCTCTCCATCTATAAGCACCAGTGTATGTTTTTAATTTTCTGAATCTTTTTCACTAGAAGTTAATCAGTTCTATTTTTAGCAACACTGAAGCTTGCAGTTAGAATAGACACTCACCACAGAGAACTCAAAAACTGTACCCTTAACTAAACAGCCCTTCTCCTAAGACAACATCGACAACAGTGGTTGTTCCAGTACACTCCCCTTAAACTTGCTGCACAGACTGACTTTTTTTAGCCATCAGGGGCTTACAGTTAAAACCAGCACCATTCAACCCAGCTACACTTTGGCTCACGTCTCTCTCCTATCCTACCCTCAATTAATACCCGCCCACTATTATGCCACATTTATCCTCTAGACAAATGCCATCCTAAAACCACTGTCCACTAATCCCAGCACACCATACTCCTTTAAAACTCAGTATGCCAAACTCTAACCTATTTTGAAAATACACCAATCCCAAATTCACTTCTGACCTACTCCATTCCAACTTCTCTACAGCTCCCAAGATACATTTTTCTTTTTTACCCCATCTTACATTCCTCATCACTTTTTGCTCTTGTCTTATTTCTCTTCCTCTAACCTCAACTCCTTTATCACCCCACTACAATACACTTCATTCCTTAATATTAAGCAAACCTCCAACTTTCTGCAACTAATTTCTGTTACCCATCTTCTTTCATATAGTCACACATTCCTAACCTTCCCTTCACACTATACCCCTATAAGATTTCTTTAACTCGTACTTCTTCCTTTCATATACTTAGCACAATTTACATCAGATCAATCCCTTATACCCTGCAACTACCTCAGTAGTCACTTTACAACTGGTCTACTTCCAAGCAATACCTACAACAACACTGTACCACCTAGCCATTTCAACACATCAAATATCTAACTCCTCAACTATAGGAACCTCCACTGCAACTCCACACTGTACAACCTAGGCATCAAACCAAAGATCAAATACAAGCAACCCTATTATTATGCCATCTTTTTACTGCACTTAAAATCTTGTGGTAATATCCACACAGATCCAAGCCCAAACTGTCCTATTTAACAACTCCATTAAATGCAAAGATAACCTGGCTCTAAACCCACTCCTAAAAAATATTCAGACCTACACTTCTGTCAAATAACCTTAGAAGTATTTGCAACAGACTGCCAGATCTGTATGTCTGTATATGCATATTACAACCTAAACATACTAGTTTTTATTGAAACTTGGCTCACACAAGAAGTAAACAATGAAATCCCATCATCTGGATACAACATATTAAAATTAGGCCGGACACACAGCCAACAGCTATTAAAAACAAAACCTCACAACAACCCTTAAACATTCCTCAATGTCATAACGCATAAATACTTAACATTCACTCTAAAATTAATTCCCACGGGAACCTAGTCATACTACTTGTTTACATACCTCCTTGAAATAAGCACTATGGAGGAATTTCTTTCCTGGATATCAATTAGCATCACCAAGGAAGCCATAATATCAAGAGTCCTGAATATCTATTAGCAAACCACAGGCACTGAAAACCTTAGAAATGTTATAAACTCATATGGTTCTACACAGATCATCTCAGTCCAAATCAGATACATTAAACTTACCAACAGAACCTTCACTACAGACTGGATCCATACAAATAATCCAAATAAAATTAAACCAATACTACTCTGGACATCTTAAATGACCACCTGCCAATCATTCCAATAAGAGAACATAATTATAACCTCAAACATTAATATATCCTAGCTTGCAATCTTTCCTCCTTTAACAAAGACACTTTCAACAGAAACCGTAGATCATTAACTGGGGTGGATATCTAAGCTTACTATCTTTTCAACTTCAATAAACAAGCTTTTCATCTCAAACCTGACATCAGTTAACTAGGGTGTCCTAAATACAACCAGTCTTGATGAAGCTGTAGCACTGTTTAACTCTACGTTTCTAAAAATACTAAATGAGGTGGCACACATCGGCCAAAAGTAAATCAAATGTTGCAGCCTGGTTTTCAAAAGAAACTCCACAGCTTATGAAAAACAAGGAATACAACCTGGAAAACCTGGAAGCAAACCAGTTCTGCTGCCAACAACCAAATATCCAAAGAACTTTGGAATACCACTTAAAGAAAAATAAAGGTCTGACAAAAATCACATACGACATTACAATCTGCAAATCAGAAAAAGTTATTCTGGTCCACCATTAACCAGCTACGATATCCTAATACTATATTAAACTAATCAACCAACTCACACCACTGCTGCTCCTGGAGATTGCACAGCTAAACTCAAACTTCATACATTTGGTTGATTATCTAATAAACCCAGAAAGCTCTACAATCAGCACATCACCAGATATCATACTGTACTCTCAAGCTTTTGAACTCCAACCTTTCTCAAACTTCACTATCAGAAAATAACTAAAATCTGAAATCCACCACCCTTGCCACTGACAAAGTATCAGCTGACTATTATCAAAATAATTGCAGATGTACTGGCATACCAAATATCCATCATAATAAACCATTCCATCAAGGAAAGCTACATTCCAACTCTGTAGAAAAAGAATCCTAGAGTGAAGACTCCGCTCACCTTTCTAATTACAGGATGACTCCGCTCACCTTTCTAATTACAGGATTGCTAACATATCTCCCCTTTCTACAGTACTTGAAAAAGGTATCCACTTCACGTCCTCACCTAAGTTACTGACAACTCATAGGTATATTCTAGGCTAATGACCACTGGAGCCTTTTTAAGCCAAGTTATGCATCAGAAATATGTGACAAGTGCTGGTACCCTTGAAAGGTGTAAGCAGGGGCTTGGGAGATTCAGCACCACTTTTCCCCCATGTAGCATGGCTTCCATCCATATCACAGTACCATCACTATCCTACCAAACGTTATTGCTGCAGTAAACCACAACAGAAACAAAAACAAACTAGTCTCATATTTACCTGTCCAAAGCCTTTGGCACAGTGTTGCATCAGAATTACAACTCCAGATGTCTTCCTTAGGTTTACACACACTCTCAATATCTTAGTTTAACCGCTCTCTCTCAAACAGGTCAGCAGTAAAGGTGGTAAAATGACCGCTATTCCTTTTTTTAAGCAAAAGCGAGCATCCTGAAAGGCTAAGTATTAGTTCCACTGCTTTTCAAAATTTTCATAAATGACAAGCACTTAGCAAATAAACATGCTGCCACCATTCAATAAGCAGCTGATTCTACAATCACCTGTTCTGCAAAAACATGGATAAACTTCAACAGTATATCCAAGAGGCTCACAAATCTAAACTTGGTCAACTGACTCAACTACTTCAATACCCCCCAAAAAAATCCAAACTGATCTGATGTATCCCAAAGCAACTATCCAACCATAAAATAAAATCTCAATTTTCTCCTCTAACACCAAGACAGAAATGGTAAATCATACCAAATAACTAGTGGTAATCATTGACAAAAAACTAAAATTTGATGACCATGTAAAACGGATCATAACAAAAACCCATCAAAATTGGCATCCTTCTATAAAGCCAAATCTTACCCAACAGATAACACTAGGATAAGCATAATTTAAACTATCATTCCTACACTTCTACATATACAATCAACTCTCCCTACTTGACCAGAATTAAAGTAAGATAGTTACATTTGCTACCTTGTTGCTATAGGACACACCACTACTTTGCATTAAGGCTTCATTAGTTAGAATTAAGGCACTAATTAATCTGTCCTCAGCTAGTCACCATACATAAGCTGAATTGGATAAATACAAAAGACTTAATTCGATAAAAGGACTGTACCAAAAGATCACTATGCTCTATCAAGAGAATGTTGCTAATAAGTCATGTAAAACTGATGGAGACTCCGCCTCCTCCTCTCTCTCAAAGATGAAACTCCCTATCTTGCTCTCAGAATGTTAGATGGCCCTTCCAACTACAGCTAAAGGATCACTTGCAGAAAACATGGCTATGATCATGGACCTCTCCAGGCTAACAAATCTTGCCTCTCACTTCACCACTTTCTATGTCTACTTTTCTAAATAGCTTTCATACTCCTCCAAACATAATTCTGTTTTAAAATACTGCTTTCTGTATAGTCAAACTATCTCCTACACTTAACTACCTAGCCTACACTTCTTTCCCAACTTATCTGTACTAGCTGTTTTTATACACTTGTTTTATGTGAAGCTTTTCTCCCTGGGCCACACAGGAAAAAAGTGCAGCTTTTCCATCCAGTCGGACCATCACTGTAAAACAAATACAAAGCAATCAAATCAATAAAACTTCTTCAGGATTGTGAATGTCAATGATGCTCCCGTGGGAGTTCCTACTAACACTGACAAATGATCTACAGGCTGGCTTTTGCACTGAAAGGTCTAAGACGGACGTGTTGGACACTGACTGACATTGATTCTATTATCTCAACCCTCTGGGGCCTAGTTTCTCTCAACATCAACATTAATGCCCCATATTTTAAACAAAAACTCCACCCTAAAACTGAAAAATACTGTTTTTTTTCTCTCTATCTTTGCTTCCTGACCTATTTTAACACCTCAAAATCACTAGGTGCTTTATTTGTAATTTTAGCCTATTTTCCACAACATGGCTACTAATAAGGCTTGATGTATGAACATGATCTTGTTCTCCCTCAACCCCTTCTCTTTTCCCATAACAGTTTGTGTGACTCATACCAGACATAAGTAACTGAATTCCAGTGCTATTGACATACAACGGGATTTGTGACGGTCAACGTTTTCTTCACTTTCTGTAAAAGGACTGCTTCTTTTCTGTCTCTAATCACCCTCATTTATGTTTGGCTCAGACTTTATTTTACACTCTTAGACGGTATCCAGCTTCAGAAAGAAAATAACTAAATTGCAGGCTTTTGTTCAGTGTTTTCTTTTTGTTCAGTGTTTTCTTTTATAGTTCAAGAGGAAGAGAGAGTCCCCTCCTCCCACACTACTGCAGAGGTGTTAAAACTGGCACTGCACTGAGAGAACCTTGCGGAATGAATTCCTGTAGAAACTGTACAAATTCTGAGATTCACCTCAGAAAAACAGATGTGAACAGCCATAAGGCCAAGGTTGGAGGTGAATCACAAAAAACGAGATCTGAAGAGAAAGGGGTTGCATCATGGGAGGTAGAGGAGGTGGTCAAGCTGCTTGAGAAAAACAGTTCACCATATTAGCACCTAGCAGCGACCCAACCTCCATCCACTAAAGTGGATGGAGTGGATAGTCTTGAGAACCTACATTACAAGACAAGTCACATAGATACGGTCACAATGAAAACATACAACAATCGAAAAAGATTACTATACAATATCTGCAACAGTATATGATCCAAGTTGCTAACAGCACATCCAAAAATGCATTACAGAAATAAAGGGAGTGAAGGGCAAAGGTAAAAGGGAGAGCGGTGAAGATTAGGTTATATGTTCTGTGCAAAGGCAGCTGCACTTCACTGGTTTCCAAAGAGATGTTTTAGTAGTAACTAGAATTTAAGGTACAATATCCTTAAGGTGGGAAATGAGAGTTTAGACTCTATAATGGAAAAGAACTAGTCAGTACCATGAAGCTTTGATCTGAGGTGTTTGAAAAAGGGCTTAAAACTCTTCAGATTAAAGGGAATATTTTGCCTTAGAGGCTTTGAGGCTAAAGGACAGAGTAATTGATAATTTAGTATCCTGAACAGTTGTGATCCAAAGGAAGAAGTCAGACCTTTGCTTGGAAAACATTTAGCTTTTACAATGGCTTGATAGTGGAATTCATGACTAGGGGAGAGGGTGATGAAATGACAAATGTTGCTGAAAATGGCCTAAACTCCTGAAACATTTCTTTTACATGCAGAACCTAACAGACAGAGACTGAATTCTAGTTCAGAAAGCAAGACGTCTTTGCCTAAGCAGTTCTATTGGCTCAAGAAAGGGGAAATTTTACCAAGAATGGGAGTTAGTTTATTTTCTGTGTATTTTCAAAGTGTAGTTTGAAGCTGGGAGAGGGGATCTAACCAGATACTCAAGTTATTTGAAAAAATGTATATTTCTACAGGAGATTAAAGAAGAAATATGATACAGTTTGGAAGATAAGCATAAAGTACAGTTTTGTGCCTACCATAAATGTAGATGTTAGAGTGTTCACACTGCTGCAGTCATTACACTTGGGTTATCCTGCCATCAGGCGGTCCCGCAGTCGGCCTGAGTTCCAAAGTCTTAGTCCAGCATCGGTTGCTGTTGCCTCTTCCCTGACGTCAGTGCGCCAGGGGTATACAAGATGCATCCAATGCCATTTTCTTCAGTTTCTCTTGCCCCAGATGTCAGGTGCCCCCAAGTAGGTAGGCAATACATATTGCTAATCAAAAATATACAGTAAAAACAATACCTTCATTTACCAGCAAATACACCCCAAAGGTTGTATACGATAGAAAGGTATAGATAAGTCCAGCTAGTTCAGAGGGGATGGAGGGAGGGTAACCTGGACTGCAGCAGTGTGAACACTCTAACATCTACATTTATGGTAGGTACAAAACTGTACTATGTTCATCGTGTTACACTGCTGCAGTCATTACACTTGGGTAGAATCCCAAAGCTGAGGTTGGGTGGCTGGTCTATAAAGAGTTAGGATTGGCTATGAGGCCCTGCAGAACTGCAGTGGCAAATCCTGCTCTGGATTTAGAGTAAAGAGGCAGGTGGTAATGCTTGGTAAAGGTGTGCACTGAACTCCAAGTTGCAGCCTCCAAAATTTCCTTGGTAGGTACTCCTCTGAGAAAGGCTGTTGAAGTGGCGGTTGCCCTGGTGGAATGTGACCTAATGTTATTTGGGACTGATTTTCCATGCTGTGTGTAGCAGTACTGAATACAGTGTCCCATCCATTTGGATATAGTCTGCTTGGAGATCGCCTTGCCCTGTGATCCTGCAGCATATGCAACAAACAGTTGCTCAGTTTTCCTGAAAGCCTTTGTTTTGACCAAGCAGAAGCGTAGCTGCCTGTGTATGTCCACAGAATGCAGAAGTTTCTCCACTTTATTCTGGGGGTTTGGATAAAAAGTTGGCAAATGGATGGTTTGGTTAAGAGCCACACTAGATACCACCTTTGGCATAAAGGTAGGATTTGTCCTTAATGTCCTGATGAAAAATTATAAAAGGTTCCACTGCCATTAATGCCTGTAGCTCTGAAACTCTTCGTGCTGAAGTTACTGCCAGGAGCAGAGCTGTTTTCCATGATAAAAATTTTTAGATCAGCTGTATTGGCTGGCTCAAAAGGTGGTAGGGTCAGTTTTTCCAAAACAAAATTGAGGTCCCAAGTTGGTGTTGGTGCTCTCCAGGGCGGTCTTATGTTTTTAGCCCCTCTGAGGTACTGCTTTAGCTAGGAGAGAGAGAAAGGAGGATCCGTGTTGTAATGTGCTGAAATGGCAGAGGCGTGGATCTTAATTGATGAGAAGGATAAGCCTCTGTCCAGCATCTCAGGTAAGTATTGTAAAATCTGAGGAATGTTTGGAACAAGAGGGTCAAGGCTTTGAGCCTGGTTCCAGGCGCAGAATCTCTTCCATTTTTCTGAGTAAGCTTTCCTGGTGCTAGGCCTCCAAAATGACATCCATAACAGCTTTAGAGAGAGGTGTTGTCTGTTTGACTAATGTATCTGCCATGCAGCCAGGTTTAGTGTTTTGAGCTGACCATGCAGGATCTGATTGTTTTGCTGAGTCAGAAGGTGTGGAATTTGAGGCAAAATCCATGGTGGGCCTTGAGCCAAGTTCCTTAAGATAGGGTACCAGTGCTGGCGTGGCCAGTCTGGAGCAATCAGGATCATCTCTGGTTTTTCTTGTCTGGCTTTTAGGAGTACCTTTGAAAGGAGAGGCAGTGGCGGGAAGGCATAAACGTTTAGGTCTATCCAGCTAAACAGAAGAGCATCTCACTTTCCATGTTTGTTTGTGATAAGTCCTTGTGCAGAATTTTTGTAGTTGGCAATTCAGTTGGGAGGCAAAAAGATCCATGTCTGGGCATCTCCACTTTTGCGTTACCATGCTGAAGATTTGTGGATTCAATTTCCATTCGTGAAGGTCCATGATATTTCTGCTTAGATTGTCTGCCGGAGTATTTTTCTTTCCTGGCAGGAATTGTGCTTGCAGGTGAAATTGATATGTTAGAGCTGTGTTCCACAAGGTCATGGCTTGCCTGCCATAGGGGATAAGAATGAGTGCCCCCTTGCTTATGTACCACATTACTGTGGTGTTGTCAGTCTTTAGTAGTAATTGTCCTGGATGTAGAAGGTCCTTGAAAGCTGTTAGGGCATTTTGAACAGCCAACATCTCTTTTTGATTGATGTGAAGATGCATCTGGTCTGTGGTCCACTTGTCCTGAATGCATTTTCCTGCCATGTGTGCTCCCCAAGCATAATCCAAAGCATCTGTTGTTAGAGTTTGCCTGGCTGTGGGTTGGGTAAAAGGCTGACCCTTGTTTAGGTGACATGCCTGTGCCCACCATCGAAACTCCTGTTGTAGGCAGGGAATCATTGGTATTACTGCTTCTAAACTGTGAGTGTGTTGAGTCCAAACACTTTTCAGGTACCATTGTAATTTCGTCATATACAGTCTGGCATATGGTATTAGTAGTATGCAGGATGCCATGAATCACAGGGCCTGCAGAATTTTTCTTGCAGGGAGATGGGACTTTGTTGCCAGGAATTGAAAATATTGAGTTAGTTGAACTTGTTTGTCTGGCGTGAGGTAAGCCATCTGGGCCGTTGTATTTAAGCTGGCACCCAGGAATATAGTCTGTTGCGAGGGTACTAGTTTTGACTTCTTTTCATTTATTGTGTACCCTAGAGAAATTAGCAACCTTTTTACAAATGCCAGATGCTGTAGAAGAATGTCCTTTGTCTCTGCTTGAATGAGGCAGTCGTCCAGGTATGGATATATTTGAATTCCTTTTTGTCTGCAAAATGCAATTACTGGTGCCAGGCACTTTGTGAAGACCCTGGGCACAGTAGATAAGCCAAAGGGCAGTGCAGAGAATTGGTAGTGCATTGTACCAGCTTTGAATCTGAGGTATCTTCTGCAAAAGCTGCTGTAATGTCAACATTTTGAATTTCGAAATATTCAGTTAAGTATTCAGAATTCAAAGATCTAGTATGGGCCTCCAGGCCTTGTCCTTTCTGGGGACCAGGAAGAGTCTTGAGTAAAATCCTTGTCCTTGTTCCTGTTGTGGTACTTTTTGAATAACTCTCATGTCCATGAGGGCTGAAATTTGTTTTTGTGCCTCTGCCCATTGATTTTGTGGCAGGTCTGGCATTCCTTTTAACCTTGGTAAAGTATGAAAGTGGAATCTGTAACCTTGAGACACAATATTCAGGACCCATTTGTCTTGGGTGATTGTTTGTCAGTTTTGAGAAAAACGTGCTAGCTTTCCCCCTAAGGGGGCTTCCAGAAGGGATGTGCTTGGCGTACGAAGGGGAAAGTCATTGTGACTATTTCCTGTAAGGTTGAGACTTGTCCTCACCACCTTTTGGGGTTGAGGTGCCCCACTGTCATTGTCTGTTTGAGCCTTGGGGTTGAGATCTGCCTCTTGGGTGTCTGTATCTGCCTCTCTGTGGCCTGTCTGACACTGGAAAGGACCAATTCTTTGTTGGCCAATTTCTGCTAAACCGAGGTGGCTGTACCTGTAAGAAATCCTTGACTGTTTGCATAGATTTAGCTTTATCCTCCATTTTCTTTAACACCTCTTCTGCCTTAACACCAAACAAAGCATCATGCTGTAAAGGAGCATCCAATAATTTTGCATTAACATGATCAGGTAAACTTTGTTCTTTTAACCAAGCATGTCTTCGAATCACAGAACCTGTAACTGCGGCTCTACAAGAGGCCTCTAAAGAATCAAAACCACACCGCAGAGTATGTTTTCCCACCTGTTCAACTGCATGTAATAAATCCTGCATTTCTTTACAATCAGGAGCTTCTGAGCTTGCAAGCATTTTCGGTTTTAACTGAGCCATTAAATATTGTTGGTGCTTAAGCATGTGAAACTGGCAATTTAAAGCTCTTACTGCTAAAGTTGCAGAAGTGTATACTTTCTTCCCCCATCTATCCAAAGCTCTGGAATCTCTGTCAGAGGGTAATGGATTTTTTGCAATGGAAGCCTTAACCCCTTTTGGACCCTGGGAAATCATTTCTGAATTAGCAGAAGGGTTTTTGTAAAGAAACTTGTGAGAGTCAGGGACTCTATAATACCTATCTGGCTTGGCTGAAGCAGGGGGCAAAGAGTCAGGAGATAAACTGGATTCAGAGAACACATCATCCACAATATCTAGCACAGGCGGAATTAGCCAGGGGCCTGTGTTGAGGCAATAAGAGGAAATCCCTGAGCCTTTTCTTGGATTCTGAATAATCCTGGCTTTCCCAATGGAAATGCTCCCTCATAGTATGTAAAGTTTCCCCCAAAAGAATAATCCTCAGGAGGAGAGGTGACGGGATAGATTCTTCAGCATCAGAGTCCTCATGGGGGGAGTATCCCTGGTCTGAAGAGGAATCAGAGGAAATGGAAACCTGATCAGAGGTCTTTTCTCTGGAGGGGGATGGGAACCCCTGATTAGAGTAATGAGGTCTTCGGCCATTTTAAGCATCTGTTTCTTAGGCATGGAGGACTGTCCAGGAGAATACTGTACTTGTTTCTTTGTCTTTAATGGTACCTTTGTCTTGGCTGTTGTTTTAATGGTAAGTTGTGAAGGTCTGAAAACACCCTCAGAAGCCGATGCCTGCTCAGCGGCTCCGGACCCATCTGAGGGATTAGTTTCCGTAGGCCCAATACCTTGAGTTTCCAGAGGCCTAGATGTCTCCACGTGGGAGTCGGCAGCGGCCTGTGGCACTGAGGTAGCGGGTGTCAGGGGCTGTGAAAGCGCCTCACTGAGAACCGGCGACTGGCCTAGAAGAGGTTTCGTCGTCGTTTTTGGACCTCGGATGCCTGCCTTTATCATTGTCTTTGCGTTTTTTCGGTTTTGAGGTAGTCGGCTGATCAGACGGCATCGTATAATTGAACCTTTGGCCAAAGTAGTGCAAAGCAAAATCAAAACGTCTTTTTATAGTGCATTTGTTAAATCTAGCACAAAACCGACAACTAGTGATGTCGTGATCAGGACCTAGGCATAGAATACAGTAAGAGTGGAAGTCCTTATGAGGTATTTGCTTCCCACAAGAAATACAATTATTAACTTTTTCTGACATCGGTCTGAGGCAAGAAAAAAGTTTCCCCAACTGGGTACTTAGCTTTATTGAAGACTTCGGATCTGAACTTCGAAAATCTCAGGAGTCGGCCGACCGGCACTTGCGAACTGCTTCTGCTTCGGGCACCGCGCGGCAAGAAAGACTGAAGAAAATGGCGTGAGATGCATCTTATATACCCCTGGCGCACTGACGTCAAGGAAGAGGCGACAGCAACAGACGCCGGACCAAGACTTTGGAACTCAGGCCGACTGCGGGACCGCCTGACGGCAGGATAACCCAAGTGTAATGACTGCAGCAGTGTAACACGATGAACATCACAGTACAGGGGCAGTAGAAGAAGAAAGGCAAGGGAGTTGGTGTTATAATTTTGGGGGGAAATATTAATAGAAGATAGGGAGAGAAAAACTGCATACATAAATATAAGGTATGAACTGGTAAGTGGAAGATGCAATATATCAACAACACAAACCATGTTCGTTTTAAGTTACACTGACAAATACCACAGAATGTTATAAGATAGGCTGAACTGTGCATTCACATACGATGTGCGTGAGCTCAAAATGATTTAGAGAAAAAAAATATACCCGTGTGGGTCAATAATGTGCCAGCAGTAACACCCTGGATTTCACTATCTTGGTCTTTTAAATTGTTTGGGGAGCAAAAAGGATGACTGGCAAGTATAGCTGTAATACTGTTATTGTACTCCAACTTGTTGTCACTAATCAGCTTGAGGTAACAGCCATTCTGACATTTCATAAAAACCACAGACACAGGCAAAGCAAATAAACAGTCACGACCAGCAAATAGTAATAAGAAGTTATGTACCTACCATAACGTTCCATGTTAGTTGTCTTCACCTCACCTTCTTTCTTGCTGTTTGGGATTGGAGCCAATCCTCTGCCATCTTCAATAGCTCGAGAGCTGTTTACTGGCTCAAGGCTACCCCTTATCCCATAATGCCTAGCGATAGCTACCCAGATCTCCTTTGAAATAGCTAAACCAGACATAAAAGAGAAAAACCAGTTATCATAAAAAAAATGGTTGTTCCCAACATTCTAATATCTAGAATAGTTTAGGAAGACCTGGCCAGAAGAATAACAATAAAAGAATACTCAGCCAGTGAAAAGAGGAATTCCTCTCAATCCACTAGGACAGGGGACGGAGGGAGGGAGGGATGCAAGAAAGAAGGCGAGATGAAGACAACTAACATGGAACGTTATGGTAGGTACATAACTTCTTAATGTTAAGTTTTCTATCTTGCCTTCATTCTTGCCGTTTGGGACAGCGTCCCTAGCACCTAACACCCTGGGTGGCTGAGAGGAACAGACTCTTCAGAACAGTGGAACCAAAGTCAGCTCTGCTCTGGGAGATCATATCCACCTTGTAATGAGAGATAAGGGTATGAGGGTTTGCCCATGTGGCAGCTGCACAGATGGAATCCATGGGCAACCTAGACTGAAAGGCTACGGAGGTGGCTAACGCCCTAGTAGAATGACCTTTCGGTTTAATTGGCAACTCTTTGTTCCTTAACTGATAAATAAAAGTAATAGTGTGGGGCAACCATCTGGATAAGGTCACCTTGGAAACTGGGAGACCTTGTTTGTTTAAGGCATAAGAAAGGAATAATTGGTCTGACTTTCTTATTTCTTTAGTTCTGTGCAGGTAAAAACGCAATTGTCTATGAACGTCCAATTGGTGAAGTTTGTACTCTGCCTTGTTGCTATGATTTGGGAAGAACACAGGGAGATCTATAGATTGGTTTAATTTATTTTCTGAGCAGACTTTAGGAAGAAACGAAGGATTAGTCCTCAGAGCAACTCCACCCCCTCCCCCCCAAAAGAGCAAGTATCTATCCTGGCAGAGGGCTGCCTCCCAAACATCTCAGATGCTCAGGTGAAGGCTGCCCTCTCCAAAGCAAAAAACACTGCTTCCATGGGACCAGATGGCGTCCCAGGTTGCGTCCTACATGAACTCCAAGAGGAACTAATCCCTCAAATAAAACAGCTATACAATCTCAGCCTCACTACAGGATATGTGCCCACAGAATGGTGTACAGCAACAGTGGTCCCACTCCACAAAGGTGGAGCCTCAACGGACCCTGGAAACTATCGCCCCATAAGCCTGACTAGCTTAGTCTGCAAGGCTATGGAGAGGATCATCATGGAGCTCATAAACAAAGACATTGGGGACCTACAGACACTAGATCCTACCCAGTTCGGCTTTGTCAAGGGCAGATCCTGCCTTTTGAACCTGGTTGACTTCTTTGAAACAGTCACCAAAGCCATAGATGAAGGGAAGGTAGTCCACACAGCCTATCTAGACCTTGCAAAGGCATTTGACAAAATACCCCACTGGCATCATAGATAAGCTATCCAGCTTAAATATAAACCCCTATGTCACAAGATGGGTCGCAAACTGGCTCAAAGACAGAACCCACAGAGTGAGAGTTGCTGGAGCCATGTCAGACTCGAAACCGGTCACAAGTGGCGTCCCACAGGGTTCTGTCCTGGGACCACTCTTGTTCGGTATATACTTTTCCGAGGTACAGGCAAATGTGGGAGGACTATGGCTCACCAAGTTCGCAGACGACTGCAAACTGGGCACCATAATCAACTCTCCAGCTGACACAAACATCCTTCAAAAAGGTCTCAGAGACAGATAACTGGTGCCAGCGCCATGGTTTAAAGCTAAATGTCAAAAAATGTATAGTCATACCCTTTGGCAAAAACAATGTGCCCACAAATTACCACACAGGCGGAAACCCATTAAGTACAGAGAAAGTTATTAGGGACCTGGGGACCCAAGTTGATAGCAATCTCTCCTTTGAAAACCACATTGCCAAAGTGGTTAGAAAGACCTTCTACATAGCCCACCTCATCACGAAGGGTTTTACCATCTAGATCAAGAGAGGTAATCGTGCCCCTTTATTCATCCCTCATCAGGCCCATCATAGAATACAATGCCCCTTTTGGGATGCACCTTACCAGACACCTGCAGCAATTAGAAAGACCCCAAAAGTATCTCACCAAGAGGATCAAGGGTCTCAAACAGATGCCATATGCTGCTCGGTTAAAAAAACTCCAGCTCTACTCAGTTGCACACCGCTTACTTCGAGGCGATCTATGCCTGACATACAAAGCTATGTCAAATCCAGAATTAATGGACATGCTCCACCTCAGTAAATCTAAATCCCTTAGAGCCACACGCTCGAGGGACTTGAACCTTAGCACAGAAATAAATAGAACTTGCTGGAGGGACAGGTTCATAACCCAGAGGCTCCCTTCGCTCTGGAATAGAATTCCAGTTCATGTGAGGCAGAGCACCTCACTGAATCTCTTCAAGAAGAATCTCGATAGGTGGATGGGGGATCGTAGGTTTGTCCCAGGGATTACTCCCGTGTCACTATTAGACAGAGGTACAGTAAACTAAACCTTAAAAAGGGCACAGTATACTCAAATCATGGGGTGGCGTAAGCCATACAGAATCGGGCTAGGCTTATAATTGCCCCAGGGCAGATAGCCTAGTATGAACCTATGAACTCTGTCCTTGTGAAATACCAGATAGGGAGGACGAACACATAGTGCCTGGCGTTCTGAGACACGCCTAGCTGAAGTGATAGCTACCAGAAAAAGCATCTTCCAAGATAGAAACTTGATGGAGCAGGAAGCTGCTGGTTCAAAAGGGGGCAGAATTAAAGAAGTTAGGACTAAATTAAGGTCCCAAGGGGGAGGAGGATCTCTCAATGGAGGTCTAAGAAGATGTTCCTTTCAAAAAAGCTTTACAGAGCTTATGAGACATAATGTTAGAATTTGACCAACCAATATGAAAATTACAAATGGCCGCTAATTGTACCCTAATTGTAGCAGAAGCAGTGAAATAGTTGTGCCAGGCATTCCAGAAAACGTTGGGAGGAAATCGCCCACTGCCAAAGTCTGAGTGCTTCTCGACACAGGGGGTAGGATCTGATTCCTCCCTGCTTGCTGATGTACCACACCACTGACATATCTGTTTTAACTGCAATGGTCCCGGAAGGAAGAGAGTCTTTTAAGAGCTTGCAATGCTAGGAGCACGGCTCTCATTTCTAGGACATTTATATGCAGATGGTACTCATGAGGTTGCCAAGTGCCTTAGACTGTCCTGCCAAGATAATGCCCCCCCACCCTATCAGGGAGGCATCTGTTGTCACTGTGACTACCGGAGGGGGTTGTATGAAAGGCCTGAGTAACTAATGGGGAGACCATCCACCAAGAAAGGAGTCTTTTGCATGCCTCCGTGATAAGGATCATGTGAGACATGGGTATCTCTTGGAAGGACCACTGTGTGGAAAGAAGCCACTGAAGAATTCTCATGTGGAAGCGCGCTAGTGGGATTAGAAGAATGGCCGCTGCCATGGAGCCCAGAGTTTGAAGGACATACCTGACTTGGATCCTTTTGCTCTGCATTAGAATTTGCACTTGTTGGCGAATTGTGGACACTCTTTCTAGTGGTAACCTTGTGAACATATCCCTTGTGTTTAAGTCTGCTCCTATGTAAGTGATAGATTGACAGGGCAACAAGGCAGATTTTTCGAAATTTATTGCAATACCTAGCTGGGTGCAGGATGTGATTGCATAATCCCGCACTTGAAGGAGTTGATGCCTGGTGGTAGCAGTGAGGAGCCAGATCTACATATGGAAACACCTGGAATCCTTGACGTCTCAGGTGAGTTGACACCACTGCCATACACTTGGTGAACACCCTGGGGGCTGTGGTGAGACCAAAGGGCAGCGCTCTGAACTGGTAATGATTAGCCCCCACCTGAAAGCAAAGAAATCTTCTGGAGCGTCTGTCCATCATGATCTGGTAGTACACGTCCTGAAGATCTATCGAGCACATCCAATTGTCCTGACCCAGAAAGGGTAGAATGAACTGTAGCGTGACCATCTGAAACTTTGTTCTTTGTACAGACTTGTTTAGTCTGCTGAGATCCAGAATCGGTCGCCAGTCCCCTGTCTTTTTTGGTACCAAAATGAACCTTGAGTAAGTTCCGGATCCGTGCTGGTCTGCGGGGGACTTCCTGGATGACTCTCTTTTCTAGCAGTTTTGAAACTTCTATTACTGCTTGCTCCTTCAGATGCGGTGGCACATCTGGAAGAATTTTCTTTGACTGTAAGGGGGGGTGGGGGGTTTGATGGAATGGAATTTTGTAACCTCCAGATATAATGGACCGTACCCATCTGTCTTTTGTTAAATTTAGCCAGGCAATTGGGTACAGTGAAAGTCTTCCACCGACTGCCTCCAGAGGCGATCAGCCGGGCAACCCTTCAGGGATGCTGGAAAGGCTTTATCAGAGAAAGATTCTCTGTTGCCCTGGTTTTGCGGACCACCTCTACCACGAGGGCAGCGTCTATTATTGTTTCCCCCTCTGCCTCTGGAGGAAAAATCACTACGTGCATCAGGCAAGGCTCCCTGAGATTTACGGAACCACATTTTCCCTCTCTTCTGACCCTTGGGGTAAGGTCTAGAGGGAGTGGAAAAACTGACTCCCATGGCAGAGTCAGTCTTGCCTTCTTGCTCACACCTAGTCAATGTGTCTTTCACCTGTGGCCCAAAGAGAAAGGAGCCATCAAAGGGGGTATTGGTGAAGGACGCTCGAAAGGGTCCCGCAGAGTGACACAGCCGCATCCACGCATGCCTCCTAAGGGCTACACCAGTGCCCGTGGCTCGACTGGCTCCATCGGCTGCATAGGAAATGAGCCTCATGGAGGAGTTAACTATAGAATTAAGCGTCGCTAGCTGGGAAGATACTTTGGCTTGTGCTCCCTCAGCTGTAGGATCTTGAAGGGTTATCTCCAAGCTCTTTAAGGAGATCCCTTTGAAGTTGAGTAAAATGACAGATAGTCCAGTGACCTCATGGAGAAGGTCGCTGAAGCAAACATTCGCTTTCCGTACCTGTCCATCATCCTAGACTCCTTTTTAGGGGGATGAACAGATGAAGAGGTCTCTGCTAGCTCTTTTTTGGTGGCTGCTGCTACCACCATGGCATCAATGGGCACACCCTTAGAAAGGAATTGCTTATCCTGGGGGGCTGTAATAAATTTACTCTGTCTCCTCGGAGTTGGTTCCACTGTGTCCGGAGCTGACCAAGCCTTAAGAGCCACTACGGACAAGTGGGTCGAAAGGTGGAGAAACCCAGGAGGTGGAAGATCGGGAACCGAAAGCATCCAGGAATACAGACTCATCCTCGGTAGGGGCTAGGGGATTCCAGTTCCCCCTCTGCCTAAGCATTTTCAGGATGCCTGAGAAGGAACCATCTTCAGAGGGGTATCTCGGGGACCCTTCCGATTCATCTAAGTCTGTATCAGAAGTGACAGACTCAGGGGAATCAACGTGCTTCCTCTTGCACTTCCTCTTCCGAGGGGGCTCCTCTGAGTAATCAGGGAAGGCCTCGGAAGAAGAGGAAACACCCAATGGGGTTTCCTGGAGCATTGGTTCCCCACGCTTGGGGTCTGGAGGAGGAGCAGAGGTTGGCACAGGCACTACGGGGGGATGGAGCTGGTGGGGCCGGTAGTGGAGCTGACTCGGGGGACAGCACACTCCGTATGACCTCAAAGGCATCCCTGCCTCGAGGCAGAGAAAGCTCCGGTTCCGAAGAAATAGGAATCTTTCTCCGCGCCGAGGGGGACAGCTCCGAGGCCGATGTTGGAACCGAGCTCACCTGCGCCGATGCTCCGAGAGGGAGAACGGGGTCGGACAAGGGTCCGATGCTACTTGCCCCCTCGGAGCAGAGGGAGCCTCGGCATCCAGATCCCTCGATGGAAGGTACCATCGAGGTAATCAGAGCAGACGTCAGAACCGAAGGGGATATGGTTATCGGAGCCGACTGTTCCACTACTCGAACCTCAACGAACTCTGGCTCCGAACTCATTGGAGTCGGAGGTGGAACATCAATTGAAGTGGACGGAGCCGATACCTGTTGAGGAGGGCTGGACAATAATTTAGCTAGTGCCTGCGACTTTAGCAACCTACTGACTACTCTCTCCAGATCGTGATCAGACAGCCTAGAGGATTGAGAGGATCAGTGGCTACGCTCACTTTGAAGTAATGGAGACAGAGGAGCCGAATGCACCGACTCTAAGGAAGGGGACCTCAGCCTCTTGTGGCTCCGCGATGTCTCCAAAGTATCCGATGGAGCAGACGGGGAGGTTGTCTTGTCGGTGCCAGTCAGAACCAACTTAGAAGGTAAATCCTGCAGAGGAGTCGGCTCCGAGGGTGGAGCCGACGGCTTAGTAGATTTTGGGGATTTCACTGGCTGTGAACTCTTTGCCGGTGAATCCCGGGGTTTTAACAGACCTCTAAGAATCAGTTTTTTCTTATGCTCCTGCAGGACTCTTGGACTAAAAGCATGGCAAATAGAACAAGAGCCCTGCAGGTAAACAGCGCCCAAACAGTAGACACAACTAGTGTGCCCATCTGTCAGAGACATTTTCTGACAGCATGAGTCACACTTCTTGAATCCAGAAACCTTAGCTTCCTTAGACATGACTGTACCAAAAAAAAGGGAAGACTAAGTAAATACAGACAAAAAAACAGTACTACACTAGCAAATCACACCAGTACTATTATTCTATATATATATATATATATATATATATATATATATATATATATATATATATATATATTTTTTTTTTTACAATAAGGGAAAAAAGAAGTAGGAGAGCCTCCAAGTTAAACGGCTAACCTAGGGATGGGGGAGGGGTGGAGAACTCTCTAACTTAAACGAGTTCTGTCAAAAAAGGTAGAGACACTATAGAAAATATAACTACAACACGTATAACTAACTCTAAACAGAAAGAATACTAGAAAATTTAAATTCTAAGGAAAGTTTACACAAAAAGTTAAATATACGAGCCTGAGTAAGAAAAACGACACCCTCGCAGCTGAAGTGGCAAACGAGATCTGGGTAGCTATCGCTAGGCATTATGGGATAAGGGGTAGCCTCGAGCCAGTAAATAGCTCTCGAGCTATTGAAGATGGTCAAGTCGGAGCCGAGGATCGGCTCCGATCCCTAACAGCAAGAATGAAGGCGAGATAGACAACTTAACATCAAATGTTTAAATCACCTCTAGCATCTCAGCTAAATGCATTCAAGGAGGAGATCACAAGTTTCAAAAACAAATCTTATATAATTAAACTAATTAAAATGCAAACAAAATAATGCATAAATTAAAAAGCTGAACCAAACCTAAGATATACAGAGCCCAGAATAACAAGCTCTGATGAGCTCACTACAACCACCAAACACATGAGGCACTGTGGGGGGTATCGGGTACAAATATTCAATAACCAGCCCAGGAATAAAATAAACTTTTAATAGCTTCAACGCTCCAAAACAAAACACATTAAATGCTTAACAGTATCACTGCAATTTTCATCCTTCCATAGGACTTCATCAGATACTGCATTCACCTTTCCTCAACCTTTACATAATATAAACAATTATCTAATTCTAGCAATTACTCACTCATAAAAACACACATACACATTGTGCATCTAACCTGCTTATAAATACTTATACATCAGTCTAATATGACATTCCACCCCGTGTAAAATTAAAAAATCATACCTATCTATTCAAAATTGCACATCACATTTTTTAGGTAAAAAAAAAGTTAACAGTTCATTTACTTATAACCAGTTTGTTAATTATAGCTTTGTGTCTAGAAAATGTAGATGTCTTGGAGCATGAAATAAGCCATCACTGGAGCACAGAATGTGGTAAAGACACTTTGGGTGGTAGAAAATAGAAATGGCAAGGTGAACTGATAATGCAATCCCCAAGGCAAATAACTTTGGAAAAGGGTATGCTCATTCTGTGAATGGGAATATGTAAACAAGCATCTTCTATGTATAAAGTGACCAGAAAGATTTGAGGCAAAAGAGGAGGGGAAAGTATGAAGAGTTTACTTTCTGAATTTTGGGATGAGTGTGTGTTCATCTTGGACAGATCTAGAATGGTCCTCCAAAGTTCTGCCTTTCCTGATGACAAGAAAGAGCCTTCAGTAAAAAAATCTGTCCCTAATACTCTGAAGTGACTGGCTCTTTGACCTTTTGATAAACTATGTGCACAATGAACTAAGGTAAAAGATGAAGCTAGTCTTTTGGAGGCTAAGATTCTTGATGGATATGGAAAGGAATTTCTATTTGAGTCTGAACCCCTACTCTGCAAAGACTGAACCTCAGTCTGTGGTTATAGATGGTTATAGACTGCCATGCATGAAGGCACAGAGAAAGACTACCTGTAATCTTTAAAGGAATGCCAGGATTGGGAGAGGAAAGGAAAATAAATGAGGAGTCAGTTTTTCCTTCGCATGCTAGATCCTTGGGACCCCATCAGATTTCTTTTTGCCACCCCCTTGGCATTTTTTAAACTGTTCTTTCCCAGTTTTCTGCTGACCAGACTTGAAGGGCTTAAGAAAAATGGGTCTGAACTAGAAGGATATTTTCTTTGAAATTTAGGAAATGGAGACAAAAAATGTTGTTATTCACTTTGCACGAGTTGTCCAGTGGGGCATCTGACACCTGAGCTTTCACATCCTCTGGAAAGGACTAAAGTCATATTCAAGCACTTCTTCTCGTGACTATCCCAGTTGCAGCTGACCTAGAGATAGCATCCACTGCATCACAGCCACACTTAATTGTATGTTTAGCCACCTGAGAAGCAGAGTTAAGCATACTTATATTGTTAAGTCTGAGACAGGAAGATTGGCTAGGGTCTGACAAATGTTATTCAAAACAGACACCAGAAACTTGAACATATGAGTTTTGCACTTAATGGTTCTAAAGGCAAAGCTGGAAGAATTGTGCACCCCTTTTTCCATACCTATCAATAGCTCCTCTATAATTTGGGCCTGTGTTAGAAGGAAGCAAAGTTCTTGCACCTTTACCAGCATCAAAAGACATGACAGCAGGATCAGAAGAGACTTTGCCAGACATATTTGGGTGAATCATGGACTATGAAAAGTGGTTTGTCTTTTTGGGGCAGAAGACTGGAAACTTGGGGACAATGAAACAGCAGAGAAAGCATCCTACAAAGCTTCAAGGGCTAGAGGAATAGCTACAGGCTTGGGGATATACATATACAGGAGTTTCAAATATACTTTTCTGGCATTAGAAACTTTTCATTCTCCTTTCTGAAAAAAAAAAAAAATTCTTTCATTCTCACTTTTGTGCTACCAAAATAAATGTCTTCATTACGGAAGTTGTAGCAATAATGAGCTATCTGCCTCATTCACAGTGGAGGAAGGAATACGGGAAGCACAATGAAGTCCTGCCTTGTCCAAATCAAAGTATTCCTCTGCTCTTTAATAGGTATAACCAGTGGAAGAAGCAAGTAAAAGGATTAGAAGGTCTGGATAGCATTAAACAACCCTTGTGCAAAATTAAACCAATCTTCCTTGACCCCTTTCTGACTTGGAGACGTAGAAGGAGCAGAGATGAGTGTTTGTTTATGTGCATGTTTCTCAGGATTGCTCAGACATATGGTCTTGATGGTGGTGGGGGGAGGAGTTGAAGCCATAGGTCACACAGGCCTTCTACATCTTCTCTCACAAGGCCGTGATAGATAAGTTTCCTCACCCTCAGATAAAATAATCCCCAGTTCTCCATTCTTGACTAACTAAACCAGCTAAATGGTTGGTTTGTCTGGACTATGAGAGAGTCCTGCTCCAAAGAGGTCATGCTAGAGGGCCCTGGAGAAGATGACTGATGGTCCAGGGGTTGCAAAACTGCCTTGGTGGATAGTCAGATGCACTGTATGAGTGAGAGAGAGGTGGATGCATGGGGATCATTCCTCACCTCTCTCAAGTTTTGCTTCTTAACCTGAAGGGATAGCCCACCACAAGAGAGATGATGATATTATGACTGCTTGTGCCAAGTCCTGAAATACCTGCTCTCAAGGGAAAATACAAATTTAGTCCACACCTAATTATTATCAAGGATAAGCAACTGGCAAACTGAACGTGACCCAACATCACATTCAGCCTCTAAACAAACGGCACAGATTGAGTGGGAGGCCTCGTATGGTATCTGGTACCCACATACTTACTTTCCTTTTCTGAATGACATAAGAAATGTTTATAGAAAAAAAATTCATAAGAAAATAAGAAGGGTTCTCAACAGGTACTTGTATGTCTGAAAACAACATATTAAAGCTGACCGCACAGAAACACTGGATGTTACATTGATGAGAGTCTGCAAAACTTCCACTCATAATGCAGACTACTAAAAGAAAGGCAGAAAAAAATCAAATCAAGCCAAACTTCAAGCCACAAATTCATTCAACCTACCTGGCTCATCTGGCCATGCAGTGGTATGGCCATGAAACCCAGGTTGCGAAGCATTAGAGCTGTACGTTGTGTATTGTTGCACGTACTGCAGAATATGATGAAAGAGTTGCCAGCTAGCTCATTCAAAATATAAACCAAGTAGCAGTCCTAAAGAAAACAAACGACAACATGAGATGAAATGGATCTTCTCCAGTATTAAACCTGTAGAATCTTCTTAACTAATGGAACTGGAAAAATGCATTGCTAATGTAGAGTGCCATAAATGTTAGTTTAAGCACCATGCAGACATGACAGATCCAGAAGAAAAGTTACATGAGGCACTCAAAGTAAGTCTGTTTAATTACAGTTGTTAACCAGGAAATGCATTAATGAACGAAGGGCTGGAAATAAAAGCTAAAATGCTTGCACACTATGCAAGTCATTTTAACTACACTGTACAAATGTCTAGCAGATGCCTGTTACATAATTAACTGGCATCTGTACTATATCAGCTGAAGAATAATGCTTGAGTGTTTTCCATCATCCTCTTCTCATTACAGTTGTATGTTTTTCTTTTTTTTTTACTAGAGTTTATTAAATTTTTTTGCATATCTTCAAATATAGTGAACCATAAATAGTGAAACACAAAAATACTACAGCATAATCAACTAGGTTCTAAATTTTTTCTATAAGGCATGTATGCTCTCCACTTGTGCATGCCACAATGTCATATTCTCAATTATAATAGCAAGCCTAAGTACTAAACAAGAACACTTCCCGAAAATAAAAGGAAAAAAAAAATAGGATTTGACAAAGTACAGTTGCATTAAGAACTTAATGTAACTGTAGATGTTCAGGTATTTTCATTGTTGTAGTATGGACTCTAGAGATTCCTGCCTGAAAAAGCTTGAGGCCTGACCCAACTTCTCTGAATTGGCCTGCAGACTCCCTCAACATGGATGTTAGGATAAGTGGTGTATAGGGAAGTCGGACACTTCCATCTTCTGATCCTTCTTGCATGGGTCTGAGCAGTTCAGCACACAGGTGCTGGATCATGACCCACTCTGGGATAACCTGTTCCCAGACAAAGTATAATTAACAAACAGACCACCACAACTGCATTGCCATGCTTCTAAAACCCAAGGAGGGGTAGTTTCTGATCAAGGGTAAAGAGAACGTCAACGTGACTGACTTGGGTACCCAGCCTAACCCATTAGTATCCAGGTAAGAGTGGACAGGACAGAAAAATGCTCTGAAACAAAACAGTACACCTGAATGCCTACAATTACATAAGATGTAAGCACAACTGTACTACAGTCATCATACTATTCGATGTTGCAGTACTCACTCTTGAAAAGACTGCAAAATCTTATGGACCAGAATGTAATTGGCCACTGGAGGAAGTAGGTGACAACTGGCCTTTGTAGAATGTGTAAGAAAAAACATGTCGTGGCTCTGGAAGCACTACTACAGTAACAAAGTAAGGTGTGAAGATAGGTGAAGGCTGCCAGCCAAGCTAGATAGAATTTTGTAGATGATTCTGCATTTGTAAATATTAATGTAAGCCACAGGCTTGCTCTCTTAAATGTGAAAAGACTGTGTTGGATGTTGAACTGAAAAAAATATGTAAGAAAGCTGATAAGTCAATCATTCTGAAATTCTTAATCTAAAACTCGGAGCAGAGATGTCTAGAGGGAGGCATTCTGCCTATTGTTTTGAGGCCATTGTTAATGGCTAGAATTAACATGTATAATTTATTTTATTGCTCTGGCTTCCTGACCAGCTGCAAGATCAAAAGGGCTATTAACCTCTGAGTTTCTGTAAGCCTGGGAACCAGAAAGAAATGATGTAATCTGAAATGAATCAGTAGTACTGTGTTATCAATTTAAGGACAGAAAGAATGAGAGCATTGAGCATTTGTCTTTAGAACATCCAGCATCACCAGCACTGTCTTGTTCTATATGCAAGTTTATTTTAGAACTGTGTTCTCTTAGATACAGCTAGGAACTAGGAAGATTAGATTAGTTTTTTTTCTGTATGGATGTCAGAATTCTACTGTATTATTGTAAGCATTGCTCTGTGATCTCTGAACTCTTGACTAGCAATGTGTAGTAAGAAGTATCATCTTGTGCTTTTATTATTAAATATTTTTAAATCTTTCAACTGTGGCTGTTTTGTGTACAGCTAATTTAAGCTCTAAGAGTATACTGCATGTATTTATTGATATTGTACAAAGCCACTAACAGCCTTGCTAATCAGTCACACTTACCATTTGGATAATAAAACTGCACAGTACAATTGGACACCCTTTCATAAGGACCTTATAGTAGCTGATAAATATTACTGGGTGGTGGCAAGTGGTACTACCGTATAGTCTGGGTAAAGGGGGCACAGCTGGAGAACCTGTGCCAGCCTTCCTCAGGAGTGTCTGAGTGGTTGTATACAACTCTTATCTCAAAGTGCGTGTGTGTCAGCTACTTGGGCAGGGACACAAAGCACTGGTTGAACAGAGAGGGTGCTGGAGGTTTTAGCTTGCCCAGTAGGCTGAGATCTGGTACCTATAGCTGTGCCAGTGGGGAGTCTTATTGGGGACCAGGAGAGAAAGGGAGGAACCAGCTCCAGACTGACTGATCTCAGTGTGCTCTCAAGGGAAATTGTACTTTACTGTGTGTGTATTTATTATCCTTTCCCTATATATGGACGCCCCTCACTGGCGTTAGTGGCGAGGACTGAGGCTCCTTGATTGCTAGGCCAGTGCACGGGCGTCACATAAGATTTCGAAGGAGGTATGCACATAGGATCAGGAAGCTACTTCTAAGATAGATTGGGTACTAACCCCACACAGAAAAACAGTGGTAGCTGCTGTGGCCCTCATGGACTGAGCCTCACATGGACTACAACTGCTTTACCATAACAGAAGTAACAGAAGCGGATGCAATGTATTATCCCTTTAAAGGTATGTTTGTCAATACGACTCCCCTCTTGCTTTTAGCAAAGGAAATGGACAAGCTGATCAGATATTTCTGATGTCTTTTGTTCTGTCCAAGTGTTAGTTACTTGCAAACATCTAACGAAAACAGGATTCTCTCCCTCTTATTCTGAAGTGATGGGAATAAATATGGAGAAGTGACTGACCTGATTCAAGGACAAATCTGTTATCACCTTTGGAAGGAAGTATTAATCCTTTGAGTGACTATGCTATTGTGAAAGGCTCGAAAAGTCTTTTTACACACAAGCATTCACAGTTTAGAAATTCTTCCAGTAGAGAGTAATGCAGTTGCCCAGGACAGTAATCTGAGGGTAATGAATACAGCAAGATCAAAATGGGGCACACTTTCTTCAAAAAAAAAAAATCCCATTGTGGGAGTGATTTACTTTTTGCGTGGCATCAAATCAAGTACTGCTTCAAGTAATCACTTAGTGGCAAACTAGGAATATAGGGGAGCAGCCAGTGAGACAAGCTGAAATGACCAATGCATGTATCTGTGACAGAACTGCTTTGTAAAGGACCAACAGGTAAGCAAGTTAAGCTATACCTAGCCAGCAGCTGGGCCCTCGTGTCCGTTGTAGGACCGCATGGAGAACCCTCTTCCACTTAGCCAACTTCCTTTTGCTGGGTTTCCAGCTTCCTTCAAATTTGTCCTCAGAAAACATTAGCTGACATGGCCAAAATCCCCCCTAGAGCTAATTTTTACACTGCTGGGTATCTAGTTCTGATATGGCTTACAATCTGTAGTGCACATTCTTCTGTCTAAAGGTTAAATGACACCACAACTGATGCCTAAAGCATTTGGTCCACAAGACTGTTCTCAAACAGGGACCATCTAGACTTTGTGCTGCTGCCCACATCTCCATTTATTTTTGGATTGAAATGGCAGGGCTGGGTTTTAACTTGTTACCCTTCATCTCTGAGGTAGAAACATTCAGCATTTACTTAGTTGGTGGTAGGAATCTCACACTACAGAGATCTTGCCAACTCTGTACATACAGCGACCAGAGATGAGGATGACACCCTGAATTCTATTCTATAAGGTGATAATCTTAACCATCATGGCACCGGGCCTAGCCTTACTGTTCAATGGATCAAATAACTTCTCCATTGCATCAGTAGGATTCCTAAAAGAAACACAGAGCAAGTGACAATGAACTCAAAGTAAAATGGGCACTTTAGCTCAATAGTTTTTTTTCATCAAACAGTGCAATACTCCAATAAACTAAAATTCTTATCAAACTAATATGCAAGAGAGAACCAATATAATAATACAATTCAATTTGCATACGGGAGCCTCAATATCTAAATATCCCTTTTCAAAGTAGAGAGAGATTCCTTATCCGTTCACTAAAAAAAAAACCTCCCCTCAAACTTGTTTTTGTAAAGGAAGAAATCTCATTATCCAAATGTTTAAGGACAGGAGTTTACCAGTTTTATACAGAAACTGTCTGCTTCACCAAATGCACTCCTCCTCGTTTTTTCACTCTCACTTCCCCCTGGAGTCTTCATAACATTGCACATCTAGGTTTTATCCAGAGTGATGGCCTTTAGTACGAGGTGGATTTGATCCTTGACAAACTGTGGAATGCCTAAAAATGTTGGTTTTCATAGGAAATGCACACTACATCCCTGATTTAATATTTGTGGGACCCATCAGTCCTATGTGATAGCCTCCCACTGTTCCACAAAGGTTAGTCTGCCTCCTACCTTTGGGGATGGATTATTGGAAGGCTAGGTAAGAGTGGGGTGGGTAAAGGGGCTAGCTTTGCTGAGTCACAGCTGCTCTCCAAGTGTCATGGCCTTAAAGACCCCAGGCTTCTCACTCTGAACAGCAACATTTTTTCCTTTCATAAATCTTTGTTGGCCCTCTGAGATTTGTTCATATCCTCTTCAGAGTACAAGGAACAGGCTTTAGCGGAGTAGTTTCTAACACCTGGGTGCACAAGGAATGGAAAAGATCCTTATCTGACTGCACAGTTTCACCCTTTTCTTCCAGTTTCTTTAACACCATTGCTGCAGAAGGTCCAGAGAGAAGCTCCCTGCCCAGAAGAATCAAAGAAGATATGTTTCAAATGATATGGAATGAGGCAGTCTTCAAGCCAGAGATATCGAATCACAGACCCCACAGCAGCTGCCCTGCATGATGGATCCACTACATCACAGACGCATTTCATAGTGTGCTTTGCAGCCAGGGAAAGTACAGTTTTGTACCTACCATAAATGTAGATGTTCGAGTGTATACACTGCTGCAGTCATTACATTTGGGTTATCCTGCCGTCAGGCGGTTCCCCAGTCGGCCAGAGTTCCAAAGTCTTGGTGCGGCGTCGGTTGCTGTCACCTCCTCCCTGACGTCAGTGTGGCAGGGGTATACAAGATGCAGCCAACGCCATTTTCTTCAGTTTTTCTTGCCCCAGATGTCAGGTGCCTCTAAATAGGTAAGCAATTCCAATTGCTAATAAAACATACATAAGAAAAGCAAAAAACTTACAGCTACCAGCAAATACTCCCCATAGGTAGTAAGGGTAGAAGACATAGGTACGTACCAGCCAGTAAGAGGGGAAGGAGGGAGGGTAACCTGGACTGCAGCAGAGTATACACTCCAACATCTACATTTATGGTAGGTACAAAACTGTACTATGTTCATCATGTTACACTGCTGCAGTCATTACACTTGGGTAGAATCCCAAAGCAGAGGTAGGGTGGCTGGTTCTATAAGGCATTAGGGGTGGCTATAAGGCCCTGCAGCACTGCAGTGGCGAAGCCAACTATGGATTTAGAGTATAGAGGCAGATGGCAATGCTTGTATGTACAGAACTCCAAGTTGATGCTTCCAAAATATCCTTGGTAGGTACTCCCCCAAGGTAGGCAGTTGAAGTGGCTGTTGCCCTGGTGGAGTGAGATCTAATGCTGCTAGGTACAGGTTTTCCATGGTATGTGTAGCAGAAACGTATACAATGTCCTATCCATTTTGAGATAGTCTGTTTTGAAATATGGCTTTTCTCTGTGCTCCTGCAGCATATGCTACCAATAATTGCTCAGATTTTCTGAAAGATTTGGTTTTGTCCGAGTAGAAGCGTAACTGCCTGTGAATGTTCAAAGAGTGCAGTAGTCTCTCCCCTTTATTCTGTGGTTTAGGATAAAAAGCTGGCAGGTGAATAGTTTGGTTTAGAGCCACACTGGATACCACCTTTGGCATAAATGTAGGGTTAGTTTTTAAAGACACCCTGTCCTGGTGGAAAATGAGGAAAGGTTCCACTGCCATTAGTGCCTGTAATTCTGAAACTCTTCGTGCTGAAGTTATAGCCAGGAGCAGAGCAGTTTTCCAAGAGATATATTTTAATTCTGCTGTGTTAGCTGGCTCAAAAGGAGGTAAAGTTAGTTTTTCCAAAACAAAGTTGAGGTCCCAAGTTGGAGTAGGTGCTCTACGGGGTGGTCTTATGTTTTTAGCCCCTCTGAGGTACTGTTTTAACAGAGGATTAGAGAAAATTGGTGGATCCGTGTTGTAATGAGAAGAGATGGCAGAGGCACGGATCTTGATGGATGAGAAGGAGAGGCCTTTGTCCAGCATCTCAGTTAAGTATTGTAGTATCTGAGGAATGGTTGGGACAAGAGGGTCAAGGCTATGAGCTTGGTTCCAGGCACAGAATCTCTTCCATTTATCCGAATAAGCTTTCCTGGTACTAGGCCTTCTGGCCTCCAGAATGACATCCATAACAGCCTTGGAGAGAGGCACTGCTTGCTTGACTAAGGAATCTTCCATGCAGCTAGGTTTAAGGTCTTTACCTGGCTGTGTAGTATTTGATTGTTGTGCTGAGTCAGCAGATGTGGGATTTGAGGCAAAATCCAGGGTGGTTCTTGTGCTAAGCTCCTTAAGATTGGGTACCAGTGCTGGCGTGGCCAGTCTGGTGCAATCAGGATCATCTTTGGCTCTTCTTGCCTGGCTTTTATGAGTACCTTTGGCAGGAGAGGTAGTGGTGGGAAAGCGTATACTTGTAGGTTCTCCCAGCTGAATGAGAGGACATCCACTTTCCATGCTTGTGGATGGTAACTCCTTGTGCAGAATTTTTGTAGCTGGCAGTTTATTGGGGATGCAAACAGATCTATGTCCGGGGCTCCACCATTTCTGTGTTATCACTCTGAAAATTTGCGGATTCAATTCCCATTTGTGTGGATCCATGATGTTTCTGCTTAAGTCGTCTGCCAGTGTGTTTTTCTCTCCTGGCAGGAATTGTGCTTGCAGATGAACTTGAAGGTTTATAGCTGTGTTCCACAAGGTCATAGCTTGTCTGCATAGGGGGTAGGAGTGAGTGCCCCCTTGCTTATGTACCACATAACTGTGGTGTTGTCTGTCTTTAGCAGTAGTTGTCCTGGATGCAGAAAGTCCTTGAAAGCTATAAGGCATTTTATACAGCTAGCATCTCTTTTTGATTGATGTGAAGATGCCTTTGTTCAGCGGGCCACGTGCCCTGAATACATTTGCCTGCCATGTGTGCTCCCCAGGCGTAATCCGATGCATCTGTTGTCAGTGTTTGCTTGGCTGTAGGTTGTGTAAAAGGCTGTCCCTTGTTGAGGCGACAAGCTTGAGCCCACCATTGAAACTCCTGTTGAAGGCAAGGGATTAGTGGTATAACTGTTTCCAAACTTTGACAGTGTTGAGACCATACATTCTTTAGGTACCATTGTAGTTTCCTCATATGCAGTCTGGCATATGAAATTAGTAGTATGCAGGATGCCATGTAACCCAAGGCCTGCAGAATTTTTCTTGCAGGGAGTTGGGTCTTTGTTGCCATCAATTGTGAGTCAGTTGTCCTTGCTTGTCAGCGTGAGATAAGCCATCTGGGCCGTTGTGTTCAAGCTGGCACCCAGGAATATAATCTCTTGTGAGGGCACTAGCTTTGATTTCTTTTGGTTTACTGTGTACCCCAGGCAACTTAATAACTTTTTTACAAACGCCAGATGCTTTAGAAGAATGTCCTTGCTCTCTGCTTGAATCAGGCAATCGTCCAGGTACGGATAAATTTGAATTCCTTTCTGTCGGCAAAATGCAATTACTGGTGCCAGGCACTTTGTAAAGACCCTGGGCGCAGTAGACAAGCCAAAGGGCAGTGCAGAGGATTGGTAGTGCATTGAACCAGCTATGAATCTGAGGTATCTTCTGCAGTTTTGTCTGATAGGGACATGCAGGTATGCCTCCTTGAAGTCCAAAGTCACGAGTCAAGCTTTCTTGCCCAGCATGGGAAGAAGCTGCTGTAGTGTCAACATTTTGAATTTCTGAACATCCAGGTAAGTGTTTAGAGATGGAAGATCCAGAATGGGCCTCCAGGCTTTGTCCTTTCTGGGTACCAGAAAGAGTCTTGAGTAAAATCCTTGTCCTTGCTCCTGTGATGGTACCTGTTAAATAGCTCTCATATCCATGAGTGCTGTAATTTGTTTTTGAGCCTCTGCCCATTGATTCGGTGGCAGATTTGGCATTCCTTTTAACCTTGGCAGAGTGTGAAAGTGGAACCTGTAACCTTGAAATACAATGTTGAGAACCCATTTGTCTTTGGTGATCATTTGCCAATTGTGGTAGAAGCGTGCCAGTTTTCCTCCCAAGGGGGCTGCCAAGAGGGATTTGTTTGGCAGCTGTAGTGAGAAGTCATTGGAGCTGCTTTTTATATGATTGGGACCTGTCTTCCCCCTCTTTCTGGCCTGATGTAACCCATTGTCGAGGCTTGTAAGGACCTTGTGTTTGACCTCTACCTCTTGGACGTCTGTATCTTCCCCTTTGAGGTCTGTCTGTAATTGGAAAGAACCAATTCTTAAATGGCCAGATTCTGCTAAATCTAGGAGGCTGAACCTGTAAGAAATCCTTCACCGTTTGCATAGATTTTACCTTATCCTCCATTTTCTTTAATACCTCTTCTGCCTTAACTCCAAATAACACATCCTGCTGCAAAGGTGCATCCAATAATTTTGCTTTATCATGATCTGGTAACGTATGTTCTTTTAACCAAGCATGTCTTCTAATGACAGAGCCTGTAACTGCTGCTCTGCAGGAGGCCTCTCAAGAATGAAAACCACATTGCAAAGTATGCTTTCCCACTTGTTCAGCTGCATGCAATAAATCCTGCATTTCTTTAAAATTAAGAGATCTGATTCTGGAAGCATTTTTTGTTTTAACTGAGACAGTAAAAACTGCTGATATTTTAGCATGCAAAACTGGCAATTTAAGGCTCTCATTGCTAAAGTTGCAGACGTATATACTTTCTTTCCCCATCTGTTTAATGCTCTGGAATCTCTGTCAGAGGGAACTGGATTCTTGGCTGATGAGGCCTTAACTCCTTTGGGTCCCTGAGAAATAGTTTCAGGGTCAGCTACAGGGCTTTTATACAGAAATTTATGTGAGTCAGGGACTCTGTAGTATCTGTCAGGTTTAACAGGGGCTGGAGGTAAGGAATCAGGATTTAGGCTGGATTCAGTATACACATCATCCACAATATCTAACACTGGCGGAATAGCAAGGGGTCTGTGTTGAGGTAATAAAAGGAAGTCTCTGAGCCTTTTCTTGGATTCTGAGTAATCCTGGCCTTCCCAGTGGAAATGCTCCCTCATGGTATGTAGGGTTTCCCCCAAAGGAGTAGTCTTCAGGCGGAGAGGCTGATGGAATTGATTCCTCAGCATCAGAATCCTTATAAGGGGGTAAACAGTATCCTAGGTATGAGGATGAATCAGAAGAGATGGACACCTGGTCGGATGAGTCATATGAGTCATAGTCTGCATCCTGTCTAGGCCTTTTATCAGGAGGGGGATGTGACCCCCTGATCAGAGTGATTAGGTCTTTGGCCATTTTGAGCATTTGTTTCTTAGGCATGGAGGCATGCCCTGGAGAATGCTGTATTTGTTTCTTTGATTTTAAAGTAGGCTTAGACTTAGCTGAGGGTTTAATGCTTAACTGCGTAGGTCTGAAGACACCCTCTGAAGCTATGGGTTGCTCAGCTACTCCGGATCCCTCTGAAAGGTTAGTCTCGGTAGGCTGAACAACTTGTGCGTCCGAAGGCCCAGCCATCTCCACGTGGGAGTCAGAGGCGGCCTGTGATTCTACAGAAGCGGCAGTCAGGGGCTGCGAAGGCACCCCCCTGAAAACCGGAGAACCGGCGGCTGGCGTAGAAGAGGCTTCGTCGTCAGTTTTGGGCCTCGGATGCCTATCCTTGTCTTTGTGTTTTTTGTGTATTCCGGTCGTCGGAAGTTCCGACAGCATGGTATAATTGAATTTTCTACCAAAATAATGTCAGGCAAAATCAAACAGACGTTTAATAGTGCGCTTGCTAAACCTAGCATAAAACCGACAACCAGTGACGTTGTGGTTTGGGCCTAGGCATGGGATACAATAGGAATGGAAATCCTTTTGAGGTATTTGCTTCCCACAAGAAATACAGTTAACTTTTACTGACATCCGTCTGAGGCAAGAAAAAGTTTCCCCAACGGGGTACTTAGCTTTGTAGAAGACTTCGGAAAATCTCAGTAGACGGCCGACCGGCACTTGCGAACTGCTTTTGCTTCGGGCACTGCACGGCAAGAAAGACTGAAGAAAATGGCATCGGCTGCATCTTATATACCCCTGTCGCACTGACGTCAATGAGGAGGCGATAGCAACCGACGCCGGACCAAGACTTTGGAACTCAGGCCGAATGGGGAACCACCTGATGGCAGGATAACCCAAGTGTAATGACTGCAGCAGTGTAACACGATGAACATCTGAGGCAGCATAGAAAAAGCACTACAATTGTTAGGACCTTTTTCCTCGCCCTCCTCTGCCTTTGTCTCAGCCAGTTAAGGAAGGACTCCTGAAACTATTTTGCAAGACTGACAGTTGACTGCAAACGTAGCTGAGGTGCAAGTTTTCTTCCAAAAGCAGTCAAGGATTCTGCTCAGCCTGTCACTGAAAACAAAGCTTCTGGAAGCAGCCACACTAAATTCTTTGTTGGAAATCAAGGACCCTATTGCTGGAGTCAGCTACAGCATACAGGTGGTTTGGTGAGTCAGTTTGGCCAGCTTCTTAAGATCATGGGGCTGGGAACCCAGCTACAAGGACACTGCTGAATGCATCATCCAGGACTTTCAGAGCTAGAGGACTGGTCAGAGGATTGGTGTTGGGTGCGCCCAGAAAAATCTTGTATCTAACCAGGACCAGTTTAAAGGTCTCCTTCATTCTGTAAAGAATATCCTCAAACTAGAGGCTCTCAGGAAGAGCAGAAGACAATACATCCCCTAGCCTGACTCTAGGTAAGAGAGGGGGCAGACATGTGGTTAACATATATCAATTATTCTACCTCCATATCGGAGGTACCCAAATCCTAGTAGTGGAGGACACCCCCCTTTCACTGAGGAACCCCCGACACTGAAAGTTCTCAGGCTAGCTGCCTGAAAGTACATGTTACAACAGTGATCTGTCTTGATGTAGCCTAAGCTATATGTGTTGTACCTTGCCAAGGATCAAACTGACCAGCTTCCAAAGCTTTAAAAGCACCTTCCACACATGCTAATTGCTGTAGAGCTTGAGAGCGGTATAAAGGCAGTGGTCAGGGCATCAAATCTCAGAATTTTCTTGCCTCTGAAAAAGGAAGCCTAGACTGTTAGACAGGTACGTGCTAAGGAAAGAAAGAATGATGACAAATAAATATATATATTCATACAAACACATACTTGCATAAAAACACAAGAAAAAGGATAATATATTTAAACATCTACTATTAATAGTAAGGTACTTTTACAGCTGTACTATGTTCATCATTAGATCACTGCTGCAATAGCCCTGGCTACATGGGATGAATACCACAGCTTACAGAACAAGGATGCAGAAAGGAAGAGTCAAGTAAACCTTACAGAACAGTGCACCAAATCCTGCTCTGTTCTTAGATGAAGAATCTAGGTTTTACTGATGAGACTACATGTTGCCTCTAGTATACTTCTAGAGTCCACACATTTCCAAAGAGACAAAGACATGTTAAAATGGACCCAGACTATGCATAAAAGTGACTTATGATGAGAACAAATTGCAACAATGTGGGCAACGACTGTTTAGACAAAACTTGTCCCTTTTTCTCAACTTGGAAGGAGACGGACAGCTAGTCCAGCAATCCTGGAGGATTTAGTTTTGTAAATGCAATAAAGCAGGCTGTGGACATCAACACTGTCTTTCTTTACATCCCTTGATTTTTGGCTTTGGAAAGAAAACAAGGAGATGAAAAGCCTGGCTTAGTATAAACTCTGACGTGAGCTTAAGCATAAAGGAAGGGTTTCATCTCAAAATAACCCTACCTTTGTTACACACGGGACAGGGCTGACTCACCATAAGAGCTTGTAGCTCATAAGTTCATGGAACAAATTACTTCTATACTTCTTCAGCAAGGCGCTACAAAACATAATATTGCCACAGTAAAATCAAGGTGTCAATCCTTCATAATAGTGTAAAAAATAAAACAAACCAACCACTGTATAACAAGAAGTTATGTACTCACCATAACGTTTGATGTATGTAATCTATCTCACCTCACATTCTTACCCGTGGGTTTGGAGCCGAACCTCGGCTCCGACTCGGCCATACTCTAGCTCGAAGTCTTCACTTGGCTCGCGGCTAAGAGGTATCCCATGGTGCAATGCGCCTATTCCCCACATCTTGTTTGCAGTGAGCTCACATCCACACACACAAACACGTTCAGAGGAAGAACCAATTCAACCTATCCGAGAGTGCTGAAAAGTACAGTTGTGTACCTACCATAAATGTAGATGTTAGAGTGTATTCACTGTTGCAGTCATTACACTTGGGTTATCCTGCTGGCAGGCTACGCGCAGTTGGCCTGAATTCCAAAGTCCTGGTCCGGCGTCGGTTGCTGTTCCTCTTCCCTGACGTCACTGCGCCAGAGTATAAAAGATGCAGCAGACGCCATTTTCTTCAGTTTTTCTTGCCCCAGATGTCAGGTGCCCCCAAAAGGGTAGGCTAAAAATTATGCTCATAAAAAAGCATGCAATAACATAAACATTACCTTCATCTACAAGCAAATACACCACATAGGTTGTATAGAATAGAGAAGTACAGATAAGTCCCAGCAATGAAAGGGGGATGGTGGGAGGGTAACCTGGACTGCAACAGTGAATACACTCGAACATCTACATTTATGGTAGGTACACAACTGTACTATGTTCATAGTGTTTCACTGTTGCAGTCATTACACTTGGGTTGAATCCCAAAGCTGAGGTTGGGCCTAAATAGAATTAGGAGTGGCTATGAGGCCCTGCAGACCTGCAGTGGCAAAGCCTGCTCTGGATTTAGAGTAAAGAGGTAAGTGGTAGTGTTTTGTAAAAGTGTGCACTGAAGTCCAAGTTGCAGCTTCCAAAATGTCCTTGGTTGGTACTCCTCTGATGAAAGCTGCTGAAGTGGCTGCTGCTCTGGTTGAATATGGCCTAATGCCTTTAGGCACTGATTTGCCATGTTGCGAATAGCAAAAACGAATGCAGTGGCCTATCCATTTTGAAATAGTCTGCTTTGAAATAGGTTTCCTTTGCTATCCTGCAGCATATGCCACTAAGAGTTGCTCAGTCTTTCTGAAAGCTTTAGTTTTGTCCAAGTAGAAGCGTAGATGTTTGTGCATGTCCAAGGAATGCAGAAGTCTCTCCCCCTTATTCTGTGGGTTTGGCTAAAAGGTAGGCAAATGAATAGTTTGGTTAAGAGCCACACTGGACACTACCTTAGGCATAAATGTTGGGTATGTCCTTAGAGAAACCCTGTCCGGATGGAAAATAAAATGTGCCACAGCCATTAGTGACTGTAACTCAGACTTTTCTTGCTGAAGTTATTGTTAGGAGCAGAGCTGTTTTCCATGATAAGTATTTTATCTCAGCTGTATTGGCTGGCTCAAAAGGAGGCAGTGTGAGCTTTTCCAAGACAAAATTGAGGTCCCATGCAGGTATTGGAGCTCTCCTTGGGGGTGTTATGTTTTTGGCCCCTCTGAGGTACTGCCTTAGCAGTGGATGTGAAAAAATAGGTGGGTCCGTATTGTAATGAGCTGAAATTGCAGAAGCATGGATCTTAACTGATGAGAAGGATAGGCCTTTGTCCAGCAGCTCGGTTAGGTATTGTAATATCTGAGGAATATTCTGTACAAGCGTGTCCGTTCCTTGTGCCTGGTTCCAAGCACAGAATCTCTCATTTTTCTGCATAAGATTTCCTGGTGTTGGGCCTCCTGGCCTCCAAAATAACATCCATAACTGCTTTAGAGAGAGGTGTGTTCTGAATGGTTACATTATCCACCATGCAGCCAGACTTAGGGTTCTGAGTTGGCTGTGCAGGATCTGATTGTTTTGTTAGGTCAGCAGATGAGGAATTTGAGGTAATGTCCAGGCTGGGCCTGGAGACAAGCTCTTTAGGATTGGGTACCAGTGCTGGCGTGGCCATTCTGGGGCAATCAGTATAACTTTTGGCTTCTCTTGTCTGACCTTTAGGAGCACCTTGGGGAGGAGAGGCAGTGGAGGAGAGGCATATACTGTGACGGTCTTCCAGCTGAATGATAGGGCATCCACTTTCCATGCTTGTTTGTGATAAGTCCTTGTGCAGAATCTCTGTAATTGGCAGTTGTGAGGGGAGGCAAATAGATCTATGTCTGGGCATCCCCATTTCCTTGTTATCATGCTGAAGACTTGTGGATCTAGTTTCCACTCGTGAGGATCCATGAGGTTTCTGCTTAGTTCGTCTGCCAGAGTATTTGTCTTTCCTGGCAGGAATTGCGCTTGCAGGTGTACTTGATAAGTCAATGCTGTGTTCCACAAAGTCATGGCTTGTCTGCAGAGGGGGTAGGAATGTGTGCCTCCTTGCTTATGTACCACATGACTGTAGTATTGTCCGTCTTTATCAGCAGTTGTCCTGGTTGAAGTAAATCCTTGAAGGCTGCCAGGGCATTCTGTACAGCTAGCATCTCTTTTTGACTGATATGAAGATGCATTTGGCTTGCGGGCCATGTGCCCTGAATACATTTTTCTGCCATGTGTGCCCCCCAGGCATAATCTGATGCATCTGTTGTTAGTGTCTGCCTGGCTGTGGGTAAAGTGAATGGATGTCCCTTGATGTTCATCGGGTTATACTGCTGCAGTCATCACACTTGGGTTATCCTGCCATCAGGCGGTCCCGCAGTCGGCCGAATCCCAAAGTCTTGGTACGGTGTCTGTTGTCGTTGCTTCCTCCCTGACGTCAGTGTGACAGGGGGATAAAAGAGGCAGCCGATGCCATTTTCTCCAGTCTTTCTTGCCGCGCGGTGCCCGAAGCAGAAGCAGTTTGCAAGTGCCGGTCGGCTAGCTCCTGAGATTTTCGAATCGAATTTCAGCCCGAAGTCTTCCCTAAAGCTAAGTACCCCGTTGGGGAAACTTTTCTTGCCTCAGACTGATGTCAGACAATGTTAATAATTGCATTTCTTGTGGGAAGCAAATACCTCATAAGGATTTTCATTCTTATTGTATTCCTTGCCTAGGCCCAGACCACGACGTTTCTGGTTGTCGGTTTTGTGCTAGGTTCAACAAACGTACAATCAAGCGTCGGGCAGATTTCGCCCGACATTATTTTGGCAGAAAATGTAATTATAGCATGTTGTCGGAGCAACAGACATCAGCAATGATAAAAAAACACAAGGATAAGGACAGGCAACCAAGGCCAAGACCAGATACCGAGGCCTCAGCAAGGCCTGCCGCCGGTTCTCCGGTTTTCAGCGAGGCGCCTACGCAGCCCCTGACTACTGCAGATTTAGAAATTCTGACGGCCTCCCAGACCGAATCAGCTGGGCCTCAGGAGCCGGTTCCATCTCACCCCTCGGATGCCAACCCTGTCGGTGATCCGGAGATTTTGGACAGGCCTTCGGTTTCTGAAGGTGTCTTCAAACCGACAACTATCTCTATTAAGTCTCATGCTAAACTTAAAGCCCCCTTAAAAGTTAGGAAACCGGGTCCAGAGTCCCCCCCCCCACAGGCCCCTATGCCTAAAAAACAGATGCTTAAGATGGTTGAGGATTTAATTACCCTTATCAGGGGTTCACAACCCCCTCCTGACAAAAGGCCTAGACTGGAGGAAGATTATCCTTCCTCTGACCAAGCCATCCATTTCCTCAGCTAACTCTGAGGACCAGGATTATTCCTTCCCTCTTTATGAAGACTCGGATGCTGAAGAGTCCATTCCCTCTGTCTCCCCCCCCCCCCCCTGAAGACTACTCTTTTGGGGAAACTTTACACACCATGAGGGAACACTTCCACTGGGAAGGCCAAGATTACTATGACTCTAAGAGAAGACTCTGTGAGTTTCTTCTTCTCCCACAGCATAGACCCCTTGCAATTCCTCCAGTTTTAGACATTTTGGATGATGTTTACACCGAATCTAGTCTAAACCCAGATTCCTTACCTCCTGCACTAGCTAAACCAGACAGATACTACCGAGTTCCTGATTTTCATAAGTTTCTATATAAAAGCCCTGTTGCAGACGCCGAAACCATTTCCCAGGGTCCCAAAGGGGTTAAGGCCTCTACTGCTAGGAATCCACTACCTTCTGAAAGAGATTCCAGAGCATTAGTAAGATGGGGGAAGAAAGTGTATACGTCTGCCACTTTGGCCATGAGGGCCTTAAAAGTATAGTTTTGTACCTACCACAAATGTAGATGTTAGAGTGCTCATACAGCTGCAGTCATTACAGATGGGTTATCCTGCCGTCAGGCGGGTCCTCGGTCGGCCGAATTCCAAAGTCTAGGTCCAGCGTCGGTTGTCGTCGCTTCTTCCCTGAAGTCAGTGCGGCAAAGGTATAAAAGAGGCAGCCAATGCCATTTTCTTCAGTTTTTCTTGCCCCAGATGTCAGGTGCCCCCAGAAGGAAGGAAAAACATAATATTATGCAAACATGCAATGTTGATAAATCAAAAAACATTAGCTGCAAGCAAATACACCATAAAAGAATACCCCAAAAAGGTTATATGATAAAGGTGTTTGTCATAAGGCCTGTCCTAAGAGGGGATGGAGGGAGGGAAACCTGGACTGCAGCTGTATGAGCACTCTAACATCTACATTTATGGTAGGTACAAAACTGTACTATGTTCATCGTGCATACAGCTGCAGTCATTACAGATGGGTAGAATCCCAAAGCTGAGTAAGGGTGGCAGGCACTAAGTGGAACTAGGAGGGGCTAGGATGCCCTGCAGGACTGCTGTGGCAAAGCCCGCTCTAGATTTTGAGTATAGTGGAAGGTGGTAGTGCTTGGAGAAAGTGTGCACTGAACTCCCAAGTAGCTGCTTCCAAAATGTCCTTGGTAGGGACCCCCCTGAGGAAAGCTGCAGAGGTAGCTGTAGCCCTGGTGGAGTGGGATCTGATGTATACAGGCACAGATTTTCCATGAAATGAATAACAAAAGCATATGTAGTGTGCTATCCATTTTGAAATTGTCTGTTTGGAAATGGCCTTTCCCTGAGCACCTGTAGCATAGGACACAAAGAGCTGCTCAGATTTCCTGAATGACTTAGTTCTGTCCAAGTAATAACAAAGTTGTCTGTGAATGTCCAAGGAATGTAGTAGTCTCTCCCCTTTGTTCTGTGGATTTGAATAAAAGGTAGGTAAATGAATAGTCTGATTCAAAGCTACACTGGATACTACCCTTGGCATGAAGGTAGGGTTGGTTCGTAAGGAAACTCTGTCCTGATGGAAAATGATGAATGGTTGCACAGCCATGAGGGCCTGTAGCTCCGAAACCCTGCGTGCTGAGGAAATAGCCAGAAGGAAGGCTGTTTTCCACAACAAGTATTGTAGCTCTGTTGAAGAAGCCGGCTCAAAGGGAGGCAGGGTCAGCTTTTCCAATACGAAGTTGAGGTCCCAAGCTGGGACTGGTGGTTTCCGTGGGGGTTTTATATTTTTTGCCCCTCTGAGGAACTGCCTTAATAGAGGATGTGAGAATAAAGGAGGATCTGTATTGTATTGTGCAGAAATGGCTGAAGCATGGATCTTGGATGGAGGAGAAGGAAAGGCCACTGTTTAACATCTCAGCTAGGTACTGTAAAATTTGAGGTATATTCATTACCCAAGGATTCTGGCCCTTTTCTTGATTCCAGGAACAAAATCGTTTCCATTTGGAGGAGTAGGCTTTTCTAGTAGAGGGTCTTCTGGCCTCCAAGATGACATCCTGCACCTCCTTGGAGAGGAGAGTCTGTTGGGAAATTAAGGTATTCTCCATGCAGCTAGATTCAGGGTTTTGAGCTGGCTGTGAAGGGTTTTGTAGTTGTGCTGGGACAACAGAAGAGGAACTAGAGGTAGGATCCATGGTGGTGAGTGTGTCAGGCTCTTTAGGAGAGGATACCAATGCTGTCGTGGCCAGTCTGGAGCAATGAGAATCATTTGTGGCCTCTCTGCTCTGGCTTTTAATAGAACTTTGGTTAGTAGAGGAAGAGGCGGGAAGGCATAGACTGTCAATGTTGTCCAACTGAAAGAGAATGCGTCCACTTTCCAGGCCTGTGGATGATAGGTCCTTGAACAGGATTTTTCCAACTGGTAATTTCTGTGGGTAGCAAATAGATCTATGTCTGGCTATCCTCATGCCCGAGTTATCTTTGAGAAGACTTGAGGATGCAACTTCCATTCGTGTGGGTCTGTCATATTTCTGCTTAAGTTGTCTGCCAGTGTGTTTTCCTTCCCTGGCAGGAATTGTGCCTGTAGTTGAATTTGTAATTCCAGTGCTGTGTTCCACAGGGTCATGGCTTGCCTGCACAGGGGGTATGAATGAGTTCCCCCCGTTTGTTTATGTACCACATGACTGTGGTGTTGTCTGTCCTTATCAATAGCTGGCCTGGATGGAGTAGGTCTTTGAAGGTCATAAGAGCATTTTGCACGGCTAGCATCTCCTTTTGGTTGATGTGTAGGTGCTTCCCTTTTTGGGACCATTTTCCCTGAATGCACTGATCTGCCATGTGTGCTCCCCAGGCGTAGTCTGAGGCGTCCGTTGTGATGATTTGAGTTGCTTGAGGTAAACAGAAAGGGAGACCTGTTTCTTTGGCATGCTTGAGCCCACCACAAAAATTCCTTTTGAAGGCATGGAATGAGTGGTATAATTGTTTCCAAGCTGTGGCTGTGTTGAGACCATAAGTTTTTTAGGTACCATTGAAGTTTCCTCATATGCAGCTTTGCACATGGGATTAGTAGGATGCAAGATGCCATGAATCCCAGAGCCTGCAGGACTTTCCTTGCAGTTAGTCTGGTGAAAGTTGCCATTTTGTTGAAGTATTGAGACAGTTGCCCTTGTTTGTCTGGCGTGAGGTAGGCCATCTGGGTGGTTGTATTTAAGCTGGCACCCAGGAAAATTATCTGTTGAGAAGGTATTAGTTTTGATCTCTTTTTGTTCACTGTGTATCCCAGGTAGTTTAACAGTTTTATTACAAATGCCAGATGCTACAATAGAATGTCCTTGCTGTCCGCTTGGATCAGGCAGTCGTCCAGATATGGGTAGATTTGTATTCCTTGTTGTCTGCAGAAGGCAATTACTGATGCCAGGCATTTCGTAAACACTCTGGGTGCAGTAGGTAAGCCAAAGGGCAATGCAGAGAATTGGTAATGGGTTGAACCTGCAAGAAATCTGAGGTATCTTCTGCAATCTTGTCCGATAGGGACATGCAGGTATGCCTCCTTGAGGTCCAACGCTACCAGCCAAGACTCCTTGCCCAGCATGGGAAGAAGCTGCTGTAATGTGAGCTTCTGGAATTTTGGCACCTGTAGATATGTGTTTAGGATGGATAGGTTTAAGATGGGTCTCCAATCTTTGTCCTTCCTTGGTACCAGAAATAGTCTGGAATAAAAACCTTGACCTTGTTCTTTTGCAGGTACCTCTTGAATTGCTTTCATATCCATGAGAGCGGAAATTTGTCTTTGTGCCTCTGCCCATTGACTTTGTGGCAGGTTTGGCAAGCCTCTCATTTTTGGAAGGGTGTGAAAGTGGAACCTGTAGCCGCTGTCTATAATGTCCAGATTCCATTTGTCTTTTGTAACAATGTGCCAGTTTTTTGAAAATAATGCCAGTTTTCCGCCCAAAGGTGCTGCCATTATAGCTTTGTTTGACAGGCATGGGGGAAGTCATTGTGTCTGTTTTCTAAATGACTGTGATCTATCTTCTCCACCTCTTGGGGTTGGTGCTTGCCACTGTCTAGCTCTGTAAGATCCTTGAGGTTGTCCTCTACCCCTTGGGCGCCTGTATCTGACCCTTTGAGGTCTGTCCGTGGCTGGAAAGGACCAATTTTTTGAAGGCCAGTTTCTGCTGAAGCGTGGAGGTTGCACCTGCAAGAAATCTTTCACTGTTTGCATATATTTCGCTTTTTCCTCCATTTTCTTTAGTACCTCCTCAGCTTTAACACCAAACAATACATCTTTTTGAAGTGGTGAATCTAATAACTTTGCTTTGACATGATCTGGTAAGGTTTGCTCTTTGAGCCAAGCATGCCTACGTATGACAGACCCCGTGACAGCAGCTCTACATGAGGCCTCTACAGCATCAAAACCACACTGCAAGGCATGTTTACCCACTTGCTCTGCTCCATGCAACAAATCCTGCAACTCTTTCAAATCTGGTTGTTCTGTTTGTGTCATTTTGCTTTTCAGCTGCGATAACAAAAACTGTTGGTACTTTAACATATGGAATTGACAGTTTAATGCCCTCATGGTTAAAGTGGCAGATGTATACACCTTTTCCCCCACCTTTCTAATGCTCTGGAATCTCTCTCTGAAGGTAAAGGGTTTTTAGCAGTAGAGGCCTTTATTTGGGACCCTGTGAAATTGTTTCTGGGTCAGCAGTATGGCTTTTATAAAGGAACTGGTGAGAATCAGGAACCCGGTAATACCTGTCTGGTTTAACAGGGGCTGGAGGTAAAGAATCTGGATTAAGACTGGCTTCTGCGTACACATCATCCAAAATATCTAAAACAGGAGGGATAGCCAGGGGCCTATGCTGGGGGAGCAGTAAAAATTCCCTGAGCCTTTTCTTGGAATCTGAGTAATCTTGGCCTTCCCAGTGGAAGTGCTCCCTCAATGTATGCAGGGTTTCCCCAAAAGAGTAGTCCTCAGGGGGGGAGACCGAGGGAATAGACTCCTCAGCATCAGAGTCTTCAAAAGGGGAATAGGCATAATCCTGGTCCTCAGAATGGTCTGAGGTAAGAGAAGCCTGGTCTGAGGAAGGGTAGTCTTCCTCCAGTCTGGGTCTTTTGTCAGAGGGGGGTTGAGAACCCCTGATGAGAGTTATCAAATCCTCAGCCATTTTAAGCATCTGTTTTTTAGGCATGGGGCCTTGAGAGGAGGTCTGAGGACCCTGTTTTTTAGTTTTCATGGCAGCTTTAGATTTAGTGAGGGATTTAATAGAGAAGGTGGTAGGCCTGAAGACGCCTTCAGAAATGGTAGGCCTCACTAAATTTTCAGTTTCCCCGCCAAGAGTGGCGTCGGTATCTGTAGTGGGAATGGAGACCGAGGAGCCTGCAACCTCAGGTACTGAAGTCGCCGGTAAAATAGTTTCATCGGTAGTCAGGGGCTGCGTAGGCGCCTCGCAGAAAACCGGAGAACCGGTAGTCGGCCTAAGCGTGGTCTCAGTACCAGACCTCGGATGTCGGTCCTTGTCTTTGCGTCTTTTGCTTAAAACTGGCGTCGGTGTATCCGATGACATGATATAATTAAATTTTTTGCCAAAATAATGAAGGGCGAACTCCGCCCGGCGCTTAATAGTGCGCTTGTTGAACCTAGCACAAAAACGGCAGGCCGAGACGTCGTGGTCTGGCCCTAAGCAAGGTATACAGAAAGAATGACAATCCTTATGCGGTATTTGCTTCCCACAAGAAATGCAATTATTAACTTTGTCTGACATCGGTCTGAGGCAAGAAAAGTTCCCCCAACGGGGTACTTAGCTTTAAAGAAGACTTCGGCTGAAATACTTTCGTAAATCTCAGGAGCTGGCCGACCGGCACTTGCGAACTGCTTCTGCTTCGGGCACCGCGTGGCAAGAAAGACTGAAGAAAATGGCGTTGGCTGCCTCTTATACCCCTGCCGCACTGACGTCAGGGAAGAAGCGACGACAACCGACGTCGGACCTAGACTTTGGAATTCGGCCGACCGAGGACCTGCCTGACGGCAGGATAACCCATCTGTAATGACTGCAGCTGTATGCACGATGAACATCTGCCAATTCCACATGCTAAAATACCAGCAGTACTTGATTACACAGTTAAAGCAGAAAATGATCCCTCAGACAGTTCAACCTGATTTCAAAAAGATGCAGGATTTGCTGCATGCAGCAGAACAGGTGGGAAAGCATTCCTTACAGTGTGGTTTTGATTAATTGAAAGCCTCATGTAGAGCAGCTGTCACAGGATCTGTAATACGTAGACATGCTTGGCTAAAAGAGCAAGCCTTACCAGAACATGTCAAAGCAAAGTTATTGGATGCTCCATTGCAGAAAGCTGTGTTATTTGGTGTCAAAGCAGAGGAAGTTTTAAAGAAAATTGAAGAAAAGGCAAAATCTATGCAGACAGTTAAAGATTTTTTTACAGGTACAACCTCCTCGTTTCAGCAGAAACTGGCCATCAAAAAACTGGTCCTTTCCTGCATCAGACAGACCCCAAAGGGGTAGGTACAGACGCCCAAGGGGCAGAGGCCAGCCACAAGGTTCTTTCAGGCCTAGACAATGGCATACAACAACTCAAAGAGGTGGAGACGAAAGATCTCAACCCTTCAGGAAACAAACACAATGACTTCCCTCTTTGCCTGCCAAGCTAAATTGCCCTGGCAGCACCTTTGGGAGGAAAACTGCCTCTATTTCCACAAAATTGGCGCATCATAACAAAGGACAAATGGGTTCTGGATATTATTACCCGAGGCTACAGATTTCATTTTCACACTTTACCACGGATGAGAGACATGCCAAATCTGCCTCCAAACCAATGGGCAGAGGCACAAACGCAAATTTCAGCTCTCATGGATATGAAAGCAATTCAAAAGGTACCTACAAAGGAGCAAGGTCAAGGTTTTTACTCAAGACTATTTCTAGTACCAAGAAAGGACAAAGCCTGGAGACCCATTTTAGACCTCTCAATTCTAAACACTTACCTGGAGGTACCCAAACTCAAAATGCTCACACTACAGCAGCTTCTTCCCATGCTGGGCAAGGAATCTTGGCTGGTAACATTGGACCTCAAAGAGGCATACCTGCATGTCCCTATCAGACAAGATTGCAGAAGATACCTCGGATTTTTGGCAGGTACAACGCATTATCAAATCTCTGCATTGCCCTTTGGCTTATCTACTGTGCCCAGAGTATTTACGAAATGCCTGGCATCAGTAATTGCATACTGCAGACAACGAGGAATACAAATGTATCCATATCTGGACGACTGCCTGATCCAAGCGGACAACAAGGCCATTCTATTACAGCATCTGGCATTTGTAACAAAGCTGCTAAGTTGCCTAGGGTACACAGTACACAAAAAGAAGTCAAAGCTAATACCCTCACAAGACATAATATTCCTGGGTGCCAGCTTAAATACAACGGCCCAGATGGCTTATCTCACGCCAAACAAACAAAAACAACTGACTCAATACTTCAAAAAGATGGCAACTTTTACCCAACTCACTGCAAGGAAAATCCTGCAGGCATTGGGGTTCATGGCATCCTGCATTCAACTAATTCCACATGCAAAGTTGCATATGAGGAAATTACAATGGTACCTGAAAAGTGTATGGACTCAACACAGGCACAGCCTCGAAACAAGTATACCTCTCATTCCCTGCCTTCAAAAAGGGTTCCTATGGTGGGCTCAAGCATGTCAAATAAACAAGGGTCTTCCTTTTGTCTTACCTCCAGAAAAGCAAACTATGACAACAGATTCTTCAGACTATGACTGGGGAGCACACATGGCAGGACAGTGCATACAGGGCAAATGGTCCGCAAAACAAATGCATCTACACATCAACCAAAAGGAGATGCTAGCTGTGCAAAATGCACTGACAGCCTTCAAGGACCTCATGCACCCAGGACAACTACTAATAAGGACAGACACCACCACAGTTATGTGGTACATAAACAAACAGGGAGGAACACACTCCTACCCTTTATGCAGACAGGCAATGACCTTGTGGAACACAGCATTGACTTTTCCAAGTACAACTGCAAGCACAATTCCTGCCAGGAAAGGAAAACATATTGGCAGACGAATTAAGCAGAAATTTGGCAGTGGAGACTACACCCACAAGTATTTTCAATGATAACTCAAAGGTGGGGACACCCAGACATAGCTCTATTTGCCTCCCCCAACAATTGCCAACTACAGAAATTTTGCACAAGGACTTATCATTCCCTAGCCTGGAAAGTGGACGCCCTATCATTCAGTTGGACAGCATTGGCAGTCTATGCCTTCCCACCACTACCTCTCTTGACCAAGGTATTACTGAAAGTCAGATCAGAGAGACCTCAAATGATCCTCATTGCTCCGGACTGGCCACGTCAGCACTGGTACCCATTTCTAAGGACCTTGACTCACAGCCCTCCATGGATCTTGCCTCAATTACCACTTCTGTTGACTCAGCAAATCTCTCAGATTCTTCACAATCAGCTCAGGACTTTAAATTTAGCTGCATGGAGAATACCTTGAATTATCAATCAACACTTCTCTCAAAGGACGTCCTGAATGTCATTTTGGAGGCCAGGGGGTCCAGCACCAGAAAAACTTACTCAGACAAATGGAAAAGATTTTGTGCATGGAACCAGGGTAAAGGCCAAAATCCTTGGATACCAAACATTCCTCAAATACTGCAATACTTAACTGAGATGCTACACAAAGGCCTTTCTTTCTCATTCATTAAGATCCATGCTTCAGCCATTTCAGCTCAATATAATACGGATCCTCCCATATTCTCACACCCTTTACTAAGGCAGTTTCTCACAGGGGCTAAGAATATAAGACCCCCCAGAAAACCCCCAACGCCAGCTTGGGACCTCAACTTCGTTTTAGAAAAATTAACACTGCCTCCTTTCGAACCGGCCTTCTCAGCAGAACTACAATACTTGTCATGGAAAACAGGTCTGTTGCTGACTATCACCTCAGCACGCAGGGTCTCAGAACTACAGGCACTTATGGCAGTGGAACCTTTCATCATTTTCCATCAGGACAGAGTCTCTTTACAAACTAACCCTACCTTTATGCCAAAGGTAGTATCCAGTGTGGCTTTGAATCAGACCATTCATTTACCCACCTTTTATCCAAACCCCCAGAATAAAGGAGAAAGACTCCTTCACTCTTTGGACATTCACAAACAGCTACGTTACTATTTGGATAAGACAAAGACCTTCAGAAAAACTGACCAACTCTTTGCATCCTATGCTGCAGGTTCACAAGGAAAGGCTATTTCCAAACAGACCATCTCTAAATGGATAGCGCATTGTATCCGCTTTTGCTACTCGCACCATGGGAAAGTAGTGCCTGTTAATATTAGGTCCCATTCTACCAGGGCTACAGCAACCTCAGCAGCCTTTCTCAGGGGGGTTCCAACCAAGGACATTCTGGAGGCAGCTACCTGGAGTTCAGTGCACACCTTTACCAAGCACTACCACTTCCATTATATTCAAAAACCAGAGCTGGTTTTGCCACTGCAGTTCTGCAGGGAATCCTAGCTTCACCTAACCCAGTTTAGTACCAGTCACCCATCCATAGCTTTGGGATTCAACCCAAGTGTGATGACTGCAGCAGTATAACACGATGAACATAATACAGTTTTTTACCTACCATAAATGTAGATGTTAGAGTGTATATACTGCTGCAGTCCAGGTTACCCTCCCACCATCCCCTCTACATACCAGGGTGTTAGTTATAACTCCATGTACATCAATCTATTGGATGTATGCCTATATGGTGTATTTGCTAACAGCTAATACTATTGTTTATCTACTAAGGTATTTTTGCATAGTTATTTATATTGCCTTCCTAGTTGGGGGCACCTGACATCTGGGGCAAGAAAAACTGAAGAAAATGGCGTCGGCTGCCTCTTTTATCCCCCTGTCGCACTGACGTCAGGGAAGAAGCGACGACAACCGACGCCGGACCAAGACTTTGGGATTCGGCCGACTGCGGGACTGCCTGATGGCAGGATAACCCAAGTGTGATGACTGCAGCAGTATATACACTCGAATATCTACATTTATGGTAGGTACAAAACTGTACTTTGTGGTGGCAGGCCTGTGCCCAACATCGAAACTCCTGTTGCCAGCAGGGAATGAGGGTAATTAATGTTTCCAGGCTGTGACAATGTTGAGTCCAAACACTTTTTAGATAACATTGTAGTTTCCTCATATGCAGTCTTGCATATGGAATTAGCAGAATGCAGGATGCCATGAAGCCCAAAGCCTGCAGAATTTTTCTTGCAGATAATTGGGTCTTTGTTGCCATCATTTCGAAGTAAGAAGTCAGTTGCCTTTGTCTGGCGTGAGATAAACCATCTGGGCAGTTTTATTTAAGCTTGCACCCAAGAATATTATCTCTTGTGCGGGTACCAGTTTTGATTTCTTTTCGCTCACTATGTACTCTAGGCAAATTAGTAATCTTTTTACAAACACCAGATGCTTCAGTAGAATGTCCTTGTTCTCTGCTTGAATCAGGCAGTCATCCAAGTAAGGATATATTTGTATTCCTCTTTGTCTGCAAAATGCAATTACTGGTGCCAGGCATTTTGTGAAGACTCTGGGCGCAGTAGATAAGCCAAAGGGCAGTGCAGAGAATTGGTTAGTGCATTGAGCCAGCTATGAATCTGAGGTATCTTCTGCAAGATTGTCTGTCTGATTGGGACATGCAGGTATGCCTCTGACGTCCAAAGTTACAAGCCAAGCCTTCTTGCCCAGCATGGGGAGAAGCTGCTGCAGAGTCAACATTTTGAATTTTGGAACGTCCAGAAAAGTGTTTAGAATAGACAGGTCCAGTATTGGTCTCCAGGCTTTATCCTTTCTGGGTACCAAGAAAAGTCTTGAGTAAAATCCTTGTCCCTGCTCTTAGTGTGGTACTCGCTGAATAGCCCTCATGTCCATGAGAGATAAAACCCGCTTTTGTGCCTCTGCCCATTGATTGTGTGGCAGGTCTGGCATACCTTTTGCCTTTGGAAGGGTGTGAAAGTGGAACCTGTAGCTCTGAGACACTATATTTAGGACCCATTTGTCCTTGGTGATCATGTGCCAATTTTGTGAAAAAGTGCTAGTTTTCCCCCTAAGGGTGCTGCCAAAAGATAAGAGCTTGGCATTGGCAGAGGAAAGTCACTGGGACTGTTTCCTATATGGCTGTGATTTGTCTTATCCGCTTTTGGAGGTAGAAGCACCCCATTGTTTAGGCCTGTATGAGCCTTGGGGCTGGGTCTGCCTCTATGGCGTCTGTATCTGCCCCTTTGTGGCCTGATACTGGAAAGGACCAATTCTTAGAAGGCCAGTTCCTGCTAAATCTGGGTGGCTGTACCTGTAGGAAATCCTTAACTGTCTGCATAGATTTCGCTTTATCCTCCATTTTCTTCAACACCTCTTCTGCCTTAACACCAAACAAAGTATCATGCTGTAATGGAGCATCCAATAATTTTGCTTTAACATGATCAGGCAGATTCTGTTCCTTTAACCAAGCATGCCTTCTAATGACAGAACCCATAACAGCAGCCCTGGAAGAGGCCTCCAGTGAATCAAAACCACACTGCAAAGTATGCTTTCCCACTTGTTCAGCTGCATGCAATAAATCCTGCATTTCCTTGTTATCAGAACATTCAGAATTTGTCAACATTTTTTGTTTTAGCAGTGACATTAAGTATTGCTGATATTTAAGCATATGAAACTGTCAATTTAAAGCCCTTACAGCCAAGGTAGCAGAAGTGTAAACTTTTTCCCCCATCTGTCCAGTGCCCTAGAATCCCTATCAGAGGGGACAGGGTTTTTTGCAGTGGAAGCCTTGACCCCTTTGGGACCCTGAGATATAGTTTCAGGGTCAGCAGCAGGGTTTTTATATAGAAATTTATGCGAGTCTGGAACCCTGTAGTATCTGTCTGACTTAACAGGTGCAGAGGGGGTAAAGAGTCTGGAGACAGGCTGGACTCTGAAAATACATCTACAATGTCTAGAACAGGTGGAATAGCAAGAGGTCTGTGCTGAGGTAGTAAAAGAAAGTCTCGGAGCCTTTTCTTAGATTCTGAGTAATCTTGGTTCTCCCAGTGAAAATGTTCCCTCATGGTATGCAGGGTTTCCCCAAAAGAATAATTCTCAGGAGGAGAGGTTGAAGGAATAGATTCTTCAGCATCAAAATCCTCATAGGGAGGAAGAGAGTATCCCTGTTCAGAAGAGGAATCAGATAAAATGGAAACCTGATCAGAAGAGTCACATTCTGTCTCTTGCCTAGGCCTCATCAGGAGGGGGATGGGAACCCCTGATCAAAGTAATTAGGTCTTTGGCCATTTTAAGCATCTGTTTCTTAGGCATGGAAGTCTGTCTAGGAGAATGCTGTACTTGTTTCTTTGTCTTTAGAGCTGCTTTAGTCTTTGCCTTTGAAGCTGAGGTAGGCTTGACATATAACCATGTAGGTCTGAAAACACCCTCAGAAGCAGATGCCTGCTCAGCGGCTCCGGACCCATCTGAGGGAATAGTTTCTGAGTGTCCAATACCTTGAGTATCCAGAGGCCTAGTCGACTCCACGTGGGAGTCGGAAGCGGCCTGTGGCTCTGAGGTAGCAGGCGTCAGGGGCTGCGAAGGCGCCTCACTGAGGACTGGCCTAGCAGAGGCCTCGTCGTCGGTTTTGGACCTCGGATGCCTGTCCTTTTCCTTTTCCTTGCGCTTTTTATAAACTCCGGTCGTCGGTTGTTCCGATGGCATTATCTAATTAAATCCCCGGTCAAAGTAATGAAAGACAAAATCGTACTGACGTGTAATAGTACGTTGGTTAAATCTAGCACAAAACTGACAGCTAGCAATGTTGTGGTCAGGGCCTAAGCAAGGAATACAGTAAGAATGAAAATCCTTATGAGGTATTTGCTTCCCCACAAGAAATACAATTGTTAACTTTTTCTGACATCGGTCTGGAGCAAGAAAAAAGTTTCCCAACGGGGTACTTAGCTTTAATGAAGACTTCGGATCTGAAATTCGGTTTTGAAAATCTCTGGAGTCGGCCGACCAGCACTTGCGAACTGCTTTTGCTTTGGGCACCGCGCGGCAAGAAAGACTGAAGAAAATGGCATCAGCTGCATCTTTTATACTCCTGGCGCACTAACGTCAGGAAGAGGCGACCGCAACAGACGCCGGACCAGGACTTTGGAATTCAGGCCAACTGTGTGTAGCCTGCCAGCAGGATAACCCAAGTGTAATGACTGCAACAGTGAAACACGAACATCCAGAGACTCGACCTCTAGGTCCTCCAGGAGGGGGTAGGTGGGTGGGTTAGTAAGAATGTGAGGCGAGATGGACTACATACATTGAATGTTATGGTGAGTACATAACTTCTTGACGTTATGCAGATCAATCTCAACTACATTCTTACCCGTGGGACAGCATCCCTAGCACCTAGACCTTGGGCGGCTCGCTGGAAAATACTCCTGAGCACTGTGGAACCAAATGAGGATCTGCCCCTTGATACCAGATCCAATTTGTAATGAGTAATAAAGGTGTGAGAAGATGCCCAAGTAGCTGCAGCACAAATATCATCCATAGACATCCTAGCCTAAATGGCAGTAGAAGTAGACACCAAACTTGTAGAGTGAGCCTTTACCTTGAAGGGTAATTCCTTGCCATTTGAAGAATAGATGAAGGAAATGCAGCTAGAAATCCATCTGGACAGAGTTGCTTTGGAAACTGAAGTCCCTAGTCTGTTTTCTGGAAAGGAGACAAAAAGTTGGGTCCGATTTTCTAAAATCTTTTGTTCTATGTAAACAGAAACGTAATTGTCTGTGGACATCCAGCTGATGAAACTTAAATTCTGCCTTGTTAGCGAATCCAGGGAAAAACACAGGCAACTCAATAGACTGGTTGAAGCTGACCACTGAAGCAACCTTAGGCATAAAGGAAGGATTGGGTCTTAGCGAAACCCTATCCTTGTGAAATATCAAGTATGGGGACCGGACTGATAAAGCTTGGAGTTCAGAGATCCGCCTAGCCAAAGTGATGGCCATCAAAAAGAGCATCTTCCAAGACAAAAATGCTAGGTCACAGGTTGCCACGGGCTCAAAAGGAGGTGAGCTAAGCTGTTGTAGCACAAAATTAAGGTCCCATGGCATAAGACGATCAAAGATCGGAGGTCATAGTAGCATAGTCCCTTTGAGAAAGGCCCTACAAAGTCTATGCACCATTATTATATTGAGTTCATTACCAACATGAAAAGTAGAAATGGCTGCCAAATGTACTTTAATAGTTGCCGCAGCAGATCCCTGACTAAACAGTTGAGATAGAAACTCTAAAACTGATGAGAAGGGAGCTGTATAGGGATCAATCTGTCTTTCATGAGCCCAAATGGAAAATCTCTTCCACTTACTGGAATAAATCTTCCTTGTAGAAGGGTGAAATAGCTGCTGCATTTAGCATTGAGGGGGGCTGGCAAATAGATCGCAGCAAGGCTGACCCCATCTGCAAAAAATCCGTTCCGCCACCTGTTCGTTCAGGGACCAGAGGCATCAGAACAGCTCTGCTCAGCCTGTCGGCAATCACGTTGGACTTCCCCGGAATGTGCGTTGCCACTAGAAAGTGCTGGGAAGATGCTGCCCACTGCCACACTTGAACAGCCTCTCTGCAAAGGGGATACGACCTGGTTCCTCCCTGTTTGTTTAGATACCAGACCACAGACATGTTGTCCGAGTGGATTGCAATTGTCCCAAGAGGAAGAAAGCTGTGAAGTGCTTGCAACGCTAATAGTGCCGCTGTCGTCTCTAAAACATTGATATGCAAATGGACCTAGTCTTCCTGCCACGTGCCTTGGACAGTCCTGCCAAGATAATGCCCCCACCACCTGATCTGGGAGGCATCCATGGTCACAGTGGCAATCGGAGGAGGAAGAAAGCAACCTCTGTTTATACATATCCCATTTGTTTGTTGTGACATTTGTATGATAATTGTGCTTGCAAAATGCTCTAGTTTTCCCAAAAGACTGTGCCAGCTGAGACTTTGGCAAATGAATGAGGGAGGAGGTTTGTTTCCTGTGTTGTTTTTGTGCACACTGTCTTCACCACCTCTTGGTGCTGGATTTAATCCCTTAGGGCCTTGAAGGTCAGTACTTTAGGTTGCATGGAAATTGGTGGTTTCAGGGCGCATTATGGCCTTCTCTGGAGAATTTGGTGTGCTGTAGGCCTTATCTATCAGTAGAGACAAGCCTCCGAGAGTAGAAATCATCCAGGCTCCAAAAAACAGGGGTATAGCAGTAGGTACCTGCCAAGGTAACAAAAGAAGGGGGTGCTAGAGGTTTCAAGAAATCTGAAAAGTCTTTTTCTTAGAATCTGAAAAGTCTTGGCCTTCCCAATGGAAGTGTTCCTCCTCAGGTGTGCAAGGTTTCCCCAAAGAAAAAAAAGAAAGGGAATCCTGAAAAAGGAATGGACTGGGCATAAGAGTGTTCAAGGGGAATCGAATGTTCCTCTGTACTGGGAAACTGTCTGAAAGTCTGGATTCCCTGTCCAGAGGGGATTCTCTCTCCTCTGGGGGTCTCTGGGTCAGAGGGGGCTGAGAACCCTGATAAGAGTTATTAGATCCTGTTTCTTTTTATCTGTTCAGGAGATGGCATGGGTCAGCAGCAGGGGCCAAGTGGCCTGCCTGTGATGCCTCAGCTGCTTTGATTTTATTAGAAATTTAGATGATAGAAAAAGAAGATGAAGGCCTAAATACACCCTGGGTGGATTGGTCTCACATTTAGTAAGGCCGGGGCTTCTGCCAGGCCGGGAAAGCGGCCGCAGGAAGGGCCAAAGACCAGCAGAAGGAGTAGAAGAAGGAGGCCAAAGGAGTGTCAGGGAAAAGGACTGGGACTCGCTGAGAACTGACCGGACGGGAAGGTGTTTCGACTGGTGTGACGGGAGACCGCTCGACCGACAAGTTGGTCCTTTTTTTCCTTTTTCCCAGAAATGTAGGCCGAGGTCTCCACTACATTTATAACAAATAGTAAAAAAAGCTTTTACTCGCTAACTCCGCATCGAGATCCGCGCGCACAGTAGTAGTTAAAAAACAGCAGTGCACGCGTCGTATTGGACCTGAAACAAGGTAAAGGCATGCCAAATGTTCCCCAGCGGTATTTGCTTCCCACAAGAAATACAATTATTAACCTTTTCTTATCGGGTCTGAGGCAAGAAAAGTGAAAAGGTTTCTAACCCACTCCAAGACTACTTACTTAGGTTTCCAAATATTTTCATAATTGGGGGCTCGCCAGAAGCGTAACTGCTTCTGCTTGCTGCTCCAGGTGGCAAAAGAAAAAGAAGATGATGGCGGGTTGTGTGTCTTATATACTCTGGCCTTCCTGACGTCGGGCGAGTGTTTGCTACAACCGACGACGACCAAGAAGACTGGGACGGGGTCACCGAGGGACCGCCTGACAGCTGAAAACCCATCTGTGATTACTGCAGCTGTATGCACGATGAACATCTAAAGGCATACCCGTGTTGAGATTGCTGGTCTGAAGCCACCAGCGCAGATCCTGCTTGTACCTGTCGGTTATTACAATAAGATGGGAGAGAGGAAGGTGCTAAAGAGACCATTGGGCAAAAGGTAGCCTCTGAAGAATCCTCATGTGAAGTCTTGCAAGAGGGACTAGCATAACCGTGGCAGCCATGGTACCCAACAGCTGGAGGACCACTTTTGCTTGACCTTCTTCAGTGGTAGTATGGCGTAGACTTGTTGCTGTAAAACCTGAACTTTCTCTTCTAGCAGAAAAACCTACATGAGCACTGTGTCTAATTTGGCGCCGATAAAGGTGACACGCTGCGAGGGCAACAATGTAGACTTTTCCCAATTCAATGCGATTCCCAGACTTTGGCACAGTGCAATAGTGGCATCCCTGGTCTGTAGTAGTAGATGCCTGGTGGTGGCAGACAGGAGCCAGTCGTCCAGGTACGGAAACATTTGGAATCCCATACGTCTCAAGTGAACTGTTACCACTGCCATGCATTTGGTGAACACTCTGGGGGCTGTGGTGAGACCAAAGAGCAGGGCACGAATCTGAAAATGACTGGCTACCAGCCATAAGCGTTGGTGACTTCTGGATGCCCTGTCCATTTTTATATGGTAGTAAGCATCCTTGAGGTCAACGGAGCACATCCACACATCTTTCCCTAATAATGAGAGAATTGACTGTAACGTGACCATGCGGAACTTGGACTGCTCTAAATGAAGGTTCAAATGGCTGAGATCCAAAATGGGTCTCAGGTCCCCTGTTCTTTGACACTAAAAATAATCTGGAGTAAGTCCCTAATCCTACTTGGTCTGAGGCGATGGGCTGGATGGCTCCTTTTAACAGCAACTTTTGAACTTTTCAGGTTGCGGAATCCCTTTGACTGGGTGGAACGTGTGGGATTCTTTTGTTTGGAGGAGGAGATGAAAGAATGGGAATGTGATAACCTCTGGAGATTATCTCTAATACCCACTCTTCCTGGGTGATGTCTCGCCAGGCTTCTGGGCATAGAGAAATGCGACCCCCGACTGGCTCCAGAGACGCGCAGTTGGGCCTCCTCTCAGGAGCGCTGTTAGGGGGAGCCACGAAAGGAATCGCAGTCCCCCTGGTTACTCAGGCCTCCCCTGCCTCTAGGGTGGCGTCTACCTGAATTTCCACCCCTCCTCTGCCTCTGGAGGGGGAATCACTCTGTGCATTGTTAAAAAACCTCTGCAATTTTCTGAACCACATTTTCCCACCCTTCTGGCCCTTGGGATAAGGTCTAGAAGGTATGGAAAAACACACTCCCATGGCAGACAGGGTTTTTCCTTCCTGCTCGCACCTAGTGGGAGTATCCTTCACCTTGGTTCCAAATAAGGATGAACTATCAAAGGGCACGTTGGTGAAGGTAGACTTGAAGGCCTCCACGAAGCTGCACAGGCGCATCCAGGAGTGTCACCTAAGAGAAACTCCAGAATCTGCAGCCCTGCTCGCTCCACTGGCTGCGTACGAGATCAGCCTCATGGAGGAGTTAGCAATAGAATTTAGGGTAGACATCTGTGCACTGACTTTGAGCCACAGCATTAGAAATGTTACCCTGTAGAGAATCTCCCAACTCCTTTAGATCATCTCTTTGGATCCGTGTAAAATGCGATACGTAGTTCAGCGACCGCAGTGTAAAGGCCGCTGAAGAGAACACACACTTCCCATACCTATCCATAGCCCTGGACTCCTTGTTAGGGGGATGGATGGTAGATGAAGTTTCTGCAAGTTCCTTCTTGGTGGCTGCTGCCACCACCATGGCTTCTACTGGAATGCCTTTTGAAAGAAATTCTCTACCAGGGGGAGTGGACAAAAATTTGTTGGGTCTCCTAGGAACCGCTTCCACAGTGTCCGAAGTTTCCCACACCTTTCGACAAACAAGGTCCAGGAGTTAGTCAAACGGGGAAGAAACCAAAGAGGCAAAGGGTTGGGAACCAAAGACCTTCAGGAACACAGACTCCTCCTCAGAAGGGGCTTTAGATGGCCAGCTGCCTCTCTGTCTCAGTACTTCCAAGATATCTGAAAAAGAGATATCGTCAGAAGACGACTTAGGGGACCCCCTCTGACTCCTCGAGGTTGGTGTCAGATGTGAAGGACTCATCTTGGGAGTCAATGTGGTTCCTCTTGCACACACTCTTTCTGGGTGGCTCCTCAGGTTAAAAACCCGGGGAGGCTTCAGAAAGCTGGGACCACTCATGGAGGTATCCCAAGGCCTTAGGTCTCCGCTGTCCCTAGATAGAGAGTGATCCAATACTGATATCAGTGCTGGAGGGGGAAGAGTGTTGGTACCGTAGGATGCGGCTGACGACCTGGCCAGCACACTCCTCATGACCTCGAAGGCTGATCCCCCTGGCTCCGAAGGTAGACTAACCACAGAAGACAACCTCAGAGCCGAGGAAATAAGGTCCGAAGCAGATGTCGGGTCCACGCTCACCCGAGCCAAAGAAGATCGACCCGATACCTCCCTCTCAGCTCCGACCGGACAGCTGTGGACCCTAGACCCCATGGACGGTGCCAATGGGGTCGGAGCGGAGATCGGAGTAGAGGCGCCAGAAGGGTCAACTGGAGCCGATCTCGAGGCATCAGACGTTCAGACAGCTCTGGCTCCAAAGAAAGGTCTAGAGGAGGAAAAGCCAAAGATGAAGGGGGGAAGGGCTCCGGAGACGATTGGGCTGGAACCGAACGAAATTTAGCCAGAACTGATGACTGAAGCAGCTTCTTCACCACTCTATCGACATCATCATCGGAAAGTGTCCTGGAGTATCTAGAGGACATGGTCGGGGACCTGGATCTCCCATATAGAGGGAGACCTACGAGTAGGGGAGACCGATCGAAAAACTGGAGACCAGCTCCGAACTGACACATCTGACCTGGGGTCCAATAAACCTGTAGCTGAAGTAGACATCATAGAAGCACTGCCTTCTATCGGCTCCGAAGCCAATGGAGCCGAAGAAGCTATAGTAGTCTTAATTTTCTCCGGTGGCTCCGAGGAGAATGACGGAGCCGGAGAGCGCTTCTTAAATGACTTTTTATCTAACTTTTTATCCGATTTTGTGAAGACTTTGAACTGGAGGATCTCTCCAAATCCTCTTCAAAAGATGGTTTCAGCAATCCTCTCAAAAGCAGCTTGTTCTTTCCCTCTTGCAGCACACGGGGGCTAAAAGCGTGACAGAAGCAGGATTCCTGTAAATGAATAGCCCCCAAGCAACACACACATACAGAATGCCCATCTGTCAGAGACATTTTGTTGTTACACTTAACACACTTTTTGAAGCCCAAAGGCCTGTGCTCTTTAGACTCTTTGGACATGTTCAGACAAGCACACACACACACAGGAAAACGGTAGGGGCACCTTCACCACAGAAGCAAGAAGCACGGGGAAACTAGCCTCTAACTCAAAACGGCCTACATACCTCAAGGTAACCACAGGGAGGACTAGGTCCTCTAAGTTAAACGGGCCTAGCCCTGGAAAAACCAACAGGGGAACAACTAACAGTCACACCACAAAAATAACGTTGTCAAGGGGGATTAAACTGGTAAACAAACAGAAAGAACAACAGGAAAAACCAGGGGAAGACTAGGTCCTCTAACTGAAACGGGCCTATACCGTAAACACCAGGTAAAGCGGGATACCAGAAGAGACACTAAACTGCTAAAAGTAAAATTGCACACACTAGCTATTAAAATAGCTTTTGGAGCTATTAAATTGAACAAAATGTAGTAAGTGTGTACTCAGCCACGGCCAAGAGCGAGACCACGTCAGAGCAGTACGAGCAGCAAACGAGATCTGGGGAATAGGCGTATTGCACCGTGGGATACCTCTAAGCCACGAGCCAATTGAAGACTTCAAGCTAGAGTATGGCTGAGTCTGAGCCGAGGTTCGGCTCCGAACCCACGGGTAAGAATGTAGGCGAGATTGGACTACATAACATAACACGTTTTATTTGAATCTAAACGCTTCCGTCTTAAAGTCAAAGACTTCAGAGATGAACTCCCTTCATCAACGATATTAAAATCAAATAATTCATTCTTGTACATCTAAACTCAAAAATGCAAACAAGTGTTATCACATAAAAATCAATATTAAACATTAATGAGTAACCTAATCTAAACCGGAAAAGCTGAAAGACATTGCCATGAGCACCTAATCTAATATTTCAGCCCTTTTCTTAAGAATTCAATTTCAAAGCACCAATTCGGCATTCAAGCACAACTGCCATTTCAATTCCTTTTGTTCCTACACATTTCCTCATTTCTGAACATTTAATGTTATCCAGACTTGCCTCTTTTCATTAAATGTTCAAAAAATGAGGCAATGTGGTTGCTGAAGATACTGTAAATATATTAAAGATGGACCATATGCAATGGTGGACGGCTATAATACAACTTTCAAATGTCTTGGTCTAGGTAGTTGTAAGTCTAAAATGGTTGTTTATTTGGTAAACTGCATCTCCTGTCCTGCATTTTATGCTGGAAAAACAAGGACTTTAAAAGAAAAGATATATGAACATGTTTACGAGATTAAAAAAGCTAAGTTGACTAATACAATTTACAAACATACACTTATTTGTTCATATTTTAAAATATTTCTTTATTATTGATAGAACAGGGATGGAACAGTGAATTATTTTTGGAACAAAAGGAATTGAAGTGGCGGCTGAGCTTGAATGCCACTATTAAAAAGCCTGGTTTAAATGAAATAGTGTCTTTAAATTACATTTTTAATAAAAGGGCTGACATACTAGATTAGATTACTTATAAATATTCAGTTCTGATTTTTATGTATTATACTGTTATGTGTTTTTTTAAAACAGATGTACAAGAATGAATTATTTATTTAATATGGTCGATGAAGGGAGTTACCCGATTGGTGGTTTTAAATATGTAATTGCTATTTAAATGAAGTGTTACATACTGCTATCTCTGATGAAGTCTTTGACTTTAAGGTGAAAGCCCTTAGATCCGAACAAAATGCGGTGTGTTATACAGAGGTTGATTTTTTTTGTTTGGAAGGGGGTTTGCTCCACAGGGGTAATACAAGTATCAGCATAAACATCATCTAGAACATCCATAAATGGAGGTACAACAGGTGCCCCAGGTTCAGGAAGGCCAGTGAAAGTTCTACATCTGAGTTGGGTCTCTGAGCACTCATTTCTCTCACTGGAATTCCTCCAGGCAAAATATGCTCATAGAGATGCAGAGGAAAGGGGAGAGGACCTCGATGTCAGGTGCATAAGGACAGCAGAAGAGGACTATCCCACTTAGGCAAGCTCATCAGTTTCAGAATCAGGGGTATCTGAATCCTCTGCAGTAGATTCCGCCCTCACCTTTTATAAACTGGTATTTCCAGTGCTTTGTACTTCAGAAAAAATGTGAAAGACTAAGCCAGATGAAAAAGTGACTCCTAAGAAACCTGAGGCACTTGCCCGACCTAGAACAAGGCAAGCTAGCAGGCACTAGTTTTAGTCTATGGTGCTTTGCACTTCATGGCTTAAGAAAAAAACATCCTAGAGGCATAAGGTCATAGGCTGATGAAAGACTAACAAGGTTCTTGAGAAATTCCTCAAGGAAAAAAACAGAGGGTACAGAGATACAAACCTCTTAACAACATGGCCATCCTGGGACTGGAAAGTGTGGTACGGCCTTCTGTCTGGTAGTTAATGTGAAAAGCCAGCAACGTAGTAACCTGCACAAAGTACAGTTGTGTACGCTTACCATAAATGTAGATGCTGGAGTGTATTCACTGTTGCAGTCATTTGTGGAGTTACCCTGCTGTGGTAGCCCTCGGCCAGCCTGAATACCAGAGTCAATGTTTTTGTGCGTTGCCTGCTGACTGACATCAGGTCGTCGGTGCTATAAAGCAAGGCAGCCGATGCGATTACATCAGTTTTTCTTGCCCTAACCAGTCAGAAGCCCAAGGAAATCTGGAAAAATGGTCCTGGTGGCTAAAAGCCACAGTGAAAAGCTTATGTCTGCCTAAAGGAAGAAGGTATGAGAGGGAAGGAGGGAGGAAAACCAGGACTGCAACAGCCTGCCCTAGCCTTAGAAAATAGAGGTAGGTGGTAATGCTTGGTAAAGGTATGGACAGAAGTCCAGGTGGCAGCTTCCAGGATGTCCCTGGTAGGAACTCCTCTGAGGAATGCTGTGGAAGTGGAGGCTGCCCTAGTGAAATGGGTTCCAATAGACTTGGGGGGGGGGGTTCCCATGTAATCCGTAGCAGAAATGGATACAGTGTGATATCCATTTGGAAAAGGTTGGCTTGCACATGGGCTTCCCCTCTGCCCCTAGGGAAAGTTGACAAGTAGTTGATCTGCTTTCCTGAAGGGTTTAATGTGGCTCAGACAGTATCTGAGCCGTCTGTGCAGGTCTAGTGAGTGCACAATTCTTTCCCCCTTCTTTTGAGGGTTAGGAAAGAAGGTGGGTAGATGTATGGCCTGGTTGAGAGTCACATTAGATACAACCTTGGGCATAAAGGAGGGATTAGTCCTCAGGGAGACCCTGTCTGCATGGAAAATGATGAAGGGCTCAATGGACATCAGTGCCTGAAGTTCTGAAACCCTACTGGCTGAGGTGATCGCCAAGAGAAAAGCAGTCTTCCAGGAGAGGTATCTTAATTCTGCTAAAGCAGCAGGTTCGAAGGGTGGTAAGGTTAGTTTTTCCAAAACATAATTCAGGTCCCAGGCTGGCACGGTTGGCCTTCTGGGTGGTCTGATATTGGAAGCACATCTGAGTAATTGTTTAAACAAAGGATGGAAGAACAGGGGCTGCTCTTTATCAAAATTAGGTGAAATGGCTGAGGCATGGATTTTAACAGAAGAGAAGGAGAGGCCACTAATAAGTAGCTTCGCTAGGTAGTCCAGGATAAGAGGGATGGAAGGTTGTGAGGTACTGCCCCCTCTGGACTGGCTCCAGGAGTAGAATCTTTTCCATTTTCCTGTGCAAGATTTTCTGGTGCTGAGCCTTCTGGTCTCTGTGATAATGCCTAGGACCTGTTTGCTTAAAAGGGACCCCTTGTTTGCCTTTAGAGTATTAGCTATGCTGACAGTTTGAGAGTCTGCAAGTCTGGGTGCAGCATCCCCCCCATCTGAGTCAAGAGATCTGAGATCAGGGGAAGCTGCCTGGGAGGCTGTAATGTCAGGCTGCGCAGTAAGGAGTACTAATATTATCTGGGCCAATCTGGAGCAATGAGGATGGCCTTTGGTCTCTCCTCCCTTATTCTGATCAGTACCTTGGGAATATGAGGCAGAGGAGGGAATGCGTACACAAAAAGGGTGTTCCGGCGAAGGTCAAGGCATCCACTTCCACGTTAGCTGGTGATTCTCCCTGGTACCGAAGTTTTTAAGCTGATGGGTGAGATGCAAAGCAAAGAAATCCACCTCCGGAGTCCCCCCACTCCTGAGTAATTTGTAAAAAAAAATTTCCAGTGGAGCTGCCATTCGTGGGGGTCCAGTAAGTTTCTGCTCAAGTGGTCTGCAGGGTGGTGTTGATCCCTGGTAGGTGCTGGGCTATTAGGTGTAATCCCATACAAGAAGCTGTCAGCCAGAAGGTCATGGCTAGCCTGCACAGAGGGTAAGATTGGGTCCCTCCCTGTTTGTTGATGTACCACATTTACTGTGGTGTTGTCCGTTTTGATAAGAACCACCCATGGCTTGAGATGGGGTTTGAAGGACGTCAGAGCCTTCTGTACTGCCTTCATTTCCTTCTGGTTGATGTGTAAAGGAAGTTGCTGGGCATCCCAAAGACATTGGGTGCACCTGCCTTCTAAGTGAGTGCTCCAAGCAATGTCTGAAGAGTCGGTGGTTAATGGTCTGCCTGGCTGGGCGGAGGGTGAAGGTCTGCCTGGCTGGGCAGAGGGTGAAGGTCTGCCTGGCTGGGCGGAGGGTGAAGGTCTGGCTGGGCGGAGGGTGAAGGTCTGCCTGGCTGGGCGGAGGGTGAAGGTCTGCCTGGCTGGGCGGAGGGTGATGGAAAGACCCTTGTTCTTGGCACAGGCCCCTGCCCACCAGAGAAACTCGGCCCTTATACAGGGGATCAGGGAGAGGTCTCTAGAGGTTGAGTGCGTGGACACCAAAGGTTCTTTAGATACCACTGAAGTTTTCTCATGTGAAGCCTGGCCAGAGGAATTAGGAAGGATGCAAGATTCCATGTGCCCCAAGGCTTGCAGGAACTTTCTCGCAGTGAGGTGACTTCTGGAAGGCAGCTGGGTAAAGTAGAGAGACAGGAAGCTCTGCTTTTCTGGGGATAGGAAGGCCATTTGGGATGCTGTGTCCAGCACCGCTCCCAAGAAAATGATCTTCCTGGAGGGTGTTTGCTTTGAATTCTTCTCATTGATGATGTACCCTAAGGGGGTTAGGAGAGGTTTTGACAAAGAAGAGGTCCTTGAGTAGCTTTTCTTTGCACTCTGCCTGAATGAGGCAGTCATCCAGATAAGGGTAAATCTGTATATGTTTCCGTCTGTAAAAGGCTATGGCTGGGGCCAAGCATTTGGTGAATACCCTAGGAGCAGTAGACAAGCCAAAGGGTAGTGCAGAGAACTGAAAGTGTTGTGAACCTGCTCTGAAGCAAAGGAATTTCCTGCTGGATTCCTTTATGTGGATGTAGAGGAAGGCATTTTTTAGATCTAGGGTAACCAACCAGGCATTTTTTTGTCAGCATAGGCAACAGCTGCTGCAAAGTTAGCATTTTGAATTTGGGGACCACCAGGGAGGTGTTCAGAATGGATAGATCCAGGATGGGGCGCCAAGTGCCCTCTTTTCTGGTAACAAGGTACAGTCTGGAATAAAAGCCTTTGCCTGTTTGATCTGAGGGGGCAGGTTCTACTGCCCCTTGGGATATGAGAGTTTGCACTTGTTTCAGTGCCTCTGCCCACTGATTTGGAGGTAAGTCTGGGTACCTTCTTGGAATTAGGAGTTTGTTGCAGAATTTGAATCCCTGAGAAATGATCTTCAAGACCCATTGGTCCTTCGTTACAGAAAGCCAATTTTCTTTTCAAAGGGAGAGCCTTCCTTCTAGCTTTTGGTGAGTGAAGGGAGGGCAGAGGGGGGAGAGGGAGTCATTGAGAGCTTTTGCCATAGAGGAATGGATTAGAACTCCCTGCCTTTGGAGTGGGAGTGGTCCACCGTTTGGTTCTCTGCTGTCCCTGGAATAGGGACCTGGATGGTCTGTCCCCACGGGGCTTACCTTGCCCCTGTCTGCTAGGTATAGGAAAGGACCAGTGTTTTGAGGGAAAATTCCTGCTGAACCTAGGAGGTTGTACCAGAAAGAAATCTTTAAATGTCTGCATAGATTTTGCTTTGTCTTCAATCTTTTTAAGCACCTCTTCTGCTTTTACTCCAAAGTGGCCCTTATCCAAGGGTGCATCAATTAATTTAGGATTTGACATGATCAGGGAGAGGTTGTTCCTTCAACCATGCATGTTTCCTAATGACAGATCCTGACACTGCTGCACTGCTTGAGGCTTCTAGGGTGTCATATCCACAGTGTAATGAGTGTTTGGCCACTTGACCAGTGAGTGCAGAAATCTGCTCTTTCGAACTGGCACAGGTCAGGAAAGGTTGAAACAACATAAGTGTGTTGTTGATATTTTAATATGTGGAACTGACAGTTGAGTGCTCTGATAGCAAGGTTGCAGACGTGTATACTTTTTTACCCCATCTGTCCAGAGCCATAGAATCCTTGTCAGAAGGAATATGATTCTTTGCAGAATTAGCTTTAGCTCCTTTTGGTCCCTGTGTAATGACCTCTGGGTCTGTAGCAGGATTTCTGTACAGGCTATTTGTGAGAATCCAGTACTCTGTAATACTGGTCAGGTTTACTGGGAGCAGGTGGTAGGGCATCAGGAGCTAAGCTGGATTCATGGAAGATATCATCCACCACCTCGAAGATGGGGGGATGGCCAAGGGTCTGTGCTGGGGCAGGTCTAGAAACTCCGTCTTTTCTTAGATTGAGGGAAGCCCTGGGATTCCCAGTGGAAATGTTCCCTGCGGGTGTGAAGGGTTTCCCCAAAGGAAATATATTCTGGTGGGGAGGCAGAAGGAATGGATTCCTCTGCATCTGAATCCTCATAAGCAGTTAGAGATTGTTGTTCCTCTTCAAAATCTAAATAATCAGACTCCTCAAAATCCTGTTCTGTCCTGTCAGTACTTCAGGAGAAGGGTCTCTTCCTTTTAGAAGAAGTTGTGGCCTGACTACCTCTGATAAGAGAGAGATGAGATCCTCCACCATTTTAAGGATTTGAGCTTAGGGTGATGGAGCAGGAGAAAGATGGTGGCTAGAAGTACATTTCCTAAAAGTGGCCTTGCTTCAAAGGCCTAAGAGTATCCATCGGTCTGAGAAAATAAGACTACATCATTTTTTGTCTAGATTTGATAGTGCGAAAAACCTCCTTGGAAGCCGGTGCCTGCATCGCGGCTCCAGATCCAACCAAGGCAGAGACAACCAAAGACTTGGAAGATGTTGGAAGATGAAGATTTCTGCAGCATACCGGATTCCAAAAGGGTCTTGGTAGAGGCCTGTGAAGGTATCGGATCGGGCATCAGGGGCTGTGAAGGCATCTCACTGAATTCCGGAGAACTGATGACCTGCTTAGCGGCAGAGTTCTCAGAAGGCTTAGCCTTGTGTGATCTGTCTTAATCTTTTAAGTTTTTTCAGAATGTCTACGGATTGTTGGCTGATGGACGTCATTTCAGAATGCGAAGACGGAAGATGAAGATACCTGGCTACAATAAGAGCTCTACGACGAATGGTTCTCACGTTAAAGAGGGCACAGAACTGGCAACAGGGGAAGCCATAGTCTGGGCCTAAACAAGTGATGCAGTATGAATGGAAGATATGGTGTGGGATTTGCTTTCCAATTATTAACTTTTTTGGACATCGGTTAGTGCAAGAAAAAAAGGATCCCCAATAAGGTACTTAGCTTTAAGGCATTTTCAGCTGTAATTCAAACTCTGGTAGCGACTGACTGGCCCACTTGCAAACTGTTTCGGCTACAGGGCTCCACGGCAAGAAAGACTGATGTAATGGCGTCGGCTGCCTTGCTTTACAGCACTGACGACCTGACGTCAGTCAGCAGGCGACAGCAGCCGACGCAGGTATTCGGGCCGGCTGAGGGCTACCACAGCAGTGATAACCCCACAGGTGATGATTGCAACAGTGAGACACGAAGAACATCCTCTGTGACTTCTTATGACTGTCCATAGACTGAAACTAGTACAATGTGAACAGGCAAGCATCCTCTGTGACTTCTTATGACTGTCCATAGACTGAAACTAGTACAATGTGAACAGGCAAGCATGTCATGTCCTGAGCTGAGGCTGAAAGAGTCTTCATGTAGAATCTGTTTCCCCACACATTTGGAATTAAAGCTACTATCAGAATCGAGATTGGCTGGGGTTGGTCGTCTGTGAACTGACGGGGTGGAGCTGGCAGCTGGACCTTCTATTTAAGGGGTGGAATGGGACATTTCAGGTCTTTGCTGGAGGGGCTCACATGGAATCTGCCACAGCTTGCTGTGGGAGAGGGGTTGGCTTGCTTTTGATTTCTTGTGCTTTGTATTACTATGTTGCCTTTTTCTATTTTATATACTGTGGTTTGTTTTCTTTGCACTGTGTTTTGCTTGTGTTCTGCTTTTGACTGCATATTAGAACGTGAAAGGAGGCCACAGCTGTGTCTTGCGAGTCAGACATAATTTTTTCCCACCCTGCCACACTGTTACTGTTGTGTTCTTAAACACCACTGTCTTTGTAGTTGCCTGCCCCGTGTGTTAATTTGATCATACGTCTCCTTCCCTCTCTCCTTTCACTGGCCGGTATATGTGTGAGAACAGAGTTGTCATTCCCCTTCGGCTATTTGAATTTCTTGGCCATCTCCCTGTGTTCCATGATGCCAGAATGCAAAAGTGTCTCCACTTACTTAAAACTTAAGTTATCCACTTTCATATCTGGCTGCTTGATGAACACTGCAGTGCTTGGGATGAACCATTTTTTCTATCTTACCTTTAAACATCTATTGCAACACCACCAGTTGTTGGAGGGTCCATGTTCTGCCTCTCAGTGGTCATTTTGGAATTGGTGCTTGTTTTCTCCTGGTGAGAGGGAGTACAGGGACACTGTTTCCTGCAGACTGTTGATCGACGGGGGCCTAGTGGCTGCTTTATGGGTGACAGCCTGGAATCTGTGCTTGTATTCTGGTCCTGGTGAGAGAGGGGGTAGAGTACACAGATTCCTGACCATTTCTGGTTGGAGGGTGGGCGTCTGTGCTTGGCATTACTAAATGGTCTGGTTGCTGTTTGGGGCATCTATAGGAGGGGACTACAGGCCTTTGGACCTCTGCATTATCTGGGACAGGACTGTGGATCGCCACATGGGCTGTGGCCTGCTTCTCATCTTGGGACTGGTGCTAGCATTTTGCTTCTGGTGAGAGGGGGCAGGAGAGCATTGCATGCCAGCGGGGTGAGGCTGTGCTGGAACTGGCATTGGTGGTGGCCAGGCAGTGGCCATTCATGCAGCTCCCCTGTTTTCATCATTCTTGAAGGGCTAGTTTTTTTTTTCAGTGGATGCTGCTTTGTTTGTTTCTAACTTCAGAGTGTCTGCCTGAATGCTTCATCCTTGGATTTTCTGGGTCTACGTCTTGGTTTCCTCTCAGGTGTTTGGTGGTGCTGTGTAGATTCAAGACACCTTGAGTGGAATTTTTCCTGTGGAGGCACTGTTCAAGCTTCTCCATTGCCTGGTTGGACATGGGATGGCTGGTCTGCAGTGGCGGGCACTGTCTCCATGGTTGCAGACCGGATGCCCCTGACAGTGACAGATATTCTCACTCCAACTGTCTAATCAGTGGGAAGGGCTCTGTTGCCATGGATATGAACTTTACTACCGTCTCAGTTATCTGTTTGGTGGATGTTGGCATCTTGAGGCAGTGTGGACGCTGCCTCAGGTTTGCTGGCAACAGGTTGGTTCTCAGATGAGCTGGTGTGGTGTGTGGGGGGTGTATCTGCGTAGTGTCACTGGAGGCAGGGCTCTTGTGTGAGGGTGCTCCTAGTGTTGATGGGGTTTGTCAGCGGTGCACGCGCTGCGCCAGTTGCGCACAGTTCAGGGCAGACATGTCAACCCACATGTGTTGAGACACTTGGGTGCAGCCTTCTTGGACCACAAGGACCTTCTGGACGCAGTACATATAGCAGGCACCCTCAGTGATCCCAAGTGCTCTCTTTCGGAACAGCACCTGCATCGGCACAAGGGGCTACATCTTGTGAACCTCTGCCTCTGGGCCCATGGGGCAGGCAGCCGAACAATCCAGCATTCTGATCATTGGGGACATCGTGGGACACACTAATGTCCCTCTCACCAGGCTGAGAGGGGAAGAGAGTTACGGTCAGTTGCTTGTTACGGGCTGGGATCCAGCATGTTGCGTGGGCACTCGGGTCATTGACTCACAATTTCCAGTGTGGCTCAGTCATAGTCCGTGCGGGGTGGGTGACCTGTTACGTGCCTCCCTGGACTGTGTGAGGAGAGTCATCGTAGAGCTCTCGGAGTGCATGTCTCAGACTGGTGTGCCTGGAGCTGGGCAGCATTTTGCCTTCTCCAGGGATGGTGCCATAGTGCGAGAGGGGGATGATTGACTTTGGTGACTGGCTTGGTTTCTGGTGTCATTCTTGTGTGGTTGCAGTGTCTGTCAGCATGGAAGGAGATGGTCAGTGGACCCCGCTGCTTTGCCAGGGATTGTCTGCTACTCTCTCCTCTGGGCTTTTGAGTGTTGACTGGGACACTGTCTTCCCCCATGGTGCCTTTTTAGGGCAGTGCTGGGCTGAAAGTGCTTCCGATGTGGCAGATCTGGACCAGCAGAACAGTACAGTTTTGTACCTACCATAAATGCAGATGTTAGCGTGTATACACTTCTGCAGTCATTACACTTGGGTTATCCTGTCATCAGGCGGTTCCCCAGTCGGCCTGAGTTTCAAAGTCTTGGTCCGGCGTCGGTTGCTGTCACCTTCTCCCCAAGGTCAGTGCGACAGGGGTATACAAGATGCAGCAGACGCCATTTTCTTCAGGTTTTTCTTGCCCCAGATGTCAGGTACCCCCAAAAAAGGTAGGCTATTGCAATTGCTAATAAAACATACATAAGAAAAGCAATCAACAACTTTCAAATACCAGCAAATACTCCCCTATAGGTAGTAAAGGGTGTAAGACATAGGTACGTACCGGCAAGTAAGAGGGGAAGGAGGGTAACCTGGACTGCAGCAGTGTGTACACTTGAACAGCTACATTTATGGTAGGTACAAAACTGTACTATGTTCATCGTGTTACACTGCTGCAACCATTACACTTAGGTAGAATCTCAAAGCTGAGGTAGGGTGGCTGGTACTAAAAGGCATTAGGGGTGGCTATAAGGCCCTGCAGCACTGCAGTGCAGCTCTGGATTTAGAGTATAGAGACAGATGGTAGTGCTTGATGAAGGTATGAACAGAACTCCAAATTGCTGCTTCCAAAATATCCTTGGTAGGTACTCCTCTGAGGTAGGCAGTTGAAGTGGCTGTTGCCCTGGTGGAGTGAGATCTAATGCTGTTAGGTACAGGTTTTCCATGGTGTGTATAGCAGACCCGTACACAGTGTCCTATCCATTTTGAAACGGTCCGTTTTGAAATGGCTTTTCCCTGTGCTCCTGCAGCATATGCTACCAATAATTGCTCAGATTTTCTGAAAGCTTTGGTTTTGTTCAAGTAGAAGCGTAACTGCCTGTGTATGTTCAAAGAATGCAGTAGTCTCTCCCATTTATTCTGTGGATTTGGATAAAAAGTTGGCAAGTGAATAGTTTGGTTTAGAGCCACACTTGATACCACCATAGGCATAAACGTAGGGTTAGTTCTTAAAGACACCCTGTCTTGGTGGAAAATGATGAAAGGTTCCACTGCCATTAGTGCCTGTAATTCTGAAACTCTTCGTGCTGATGTTATTGCCAGGAGTAGAGCAGTTTTCCAAGAGATATATTTTAAATCTGCTGTGTTAGCTGGCTCAAAAGGAGGTAAAGTTAGTTTTTCCAGCACGAGGTTGAGGTCCCAAGTTGGAGTAGGTGCTCTATGGGGCAGTGTTATGTTTTTAGCCCCTCTGAGGTACTGTTTTAGCAAAGGATTAGAAAAAATTGGTGGATCTGTGTTGTAATGAGCAGAGATGGCAGAGGCGTGGATCTTGATGGATGAAAAAGAGAGGCTTTTGTCCAGCATCTCAGTTAAATATTGCAGTATCTGAGGAATATTTGGGACAAGAGGGTCAAGGCTGTGAGCCTGGTTCCACGCACAGAATCTCTTCCATTTATCCGAATAGGCTTTCCTGGTACTAGGCCTTCTGGCCTCCAGAATGACATCCATAACAGCTTTGGAGAGAGGCATTGCTTGCTTGACTAGGTAATCTTCCATGCAGCTAGGTTTAAAGTCTTTAGCTGGCTGTGAAGTATCTGATTGTTGTGCTGAGTCAGCAGATGTGGGATTTGAGGCAAAATCCAGGGTTGTCCTTGTGCTAAGTTCCTCAGGGTTGAGTACCAGTGCTGGCGTGGCCAGTCTGGTGCAATCAGGATCATCTTTGGCTCTTCCTGCCTGGCTTTGATGAGTACCTTTGGAAGGAGAGGCAGTGGTGGGAAAGCATATACTTGTAGATTTTTCCAGCTGAATGAGAGGGCATCCACTTTCCATGCTTGTGGATGTTAAGTCCTTGTGCATAATTTCTGTAGCTGGCAGTTCATTGGAGATGCAAACAGATCTATGTCCGGGCTCCACCATTTCTGTGTTATCATTCTGAATATTTGTGGATTCAATTCCCTTTCGTGGGGATCCATGATGTTTCTGCTTAAGTAGTCTGCCAGTGTGTTTTTCTCTCCTGGCAGGAATTGTGCTTGCAGATGAACTTGTGTTTAGGGCTGTGTTCCACAAGGCCATGGTCTGTCTGCAGAGGGGATAAGACTGAGTGCCCCCTTGCTTGTTTATGTACCACATAACTGTGGTGTTGTCTGTCTTTAATACTAGTTGTCCTGGATGCAGTAGGTCCTTGAAGGCTATTAGGGCATTTTGTACAGCTAGCATCTCTTTTTGATTGATGTGAAGATGTCTGTTCTGCGGGCCACCTGCCCTGAATACATTTTCCTGCCATGTGTGCTCCCCAGGCGTAATCCGATGCATCTGCTGTCAGTTGAATAAAAGGCTGTCCATTGTTGAGGTGACAAGCTTGAGCCTACCATCGAAACTCCTGTTGCAGGCAAGGAATTAGTGGTATAACCGTTTCCAAACTTTGACAGTGTTGAGACCAGACACTCTTTAGGTACCATTGTAGTTTCCTCATATGCAGCCTGGCATATGGAATTAATAGTATGCAAGATGCCATGTAACCCAAGGCCTGCAGAATTTTTCTTGCAGGGAGTTGGGTTCTTGTTGCCATCAATTGAAAATATTGAGCCAGATGTCCTTGCTTGTCTGGCGTGAGATAATCCATCTGGGCCATTGTATTCAAGCTGACACCCAGGAATATTATCTCTTGTGAGGGCACTAGTTTTGATTTCTTTTCGTTTACCGTGTACCCTAGGCAACTTAGTAACTGTTTTACAAACACCAGATGCTTTAGAAGAATGTCCTTGCTCTCTGCTTGAATCAGGAAGTCATCCAGGTACGGATAAATTTGAATTCCTTTCTGTCTGCAAAATGTAATTACTGGTGCCAGGCACTTTGTGAAGACCCTGGGCGCAGTAGATAAGCCAAAGGGCAGTGCAGAGAATTGATAGTGCACTGAACCAGCTATACATCTGAGGTATCTTCTGCAGTTTTGTCTGATAGGGACATGCAGGTATGCCTCCTTGAGGTCCAAGGTTACGGGCCAAGCTTTCTTGCCCAGCATGGGAAGAAGCTGCTGTAGTGTCAACATTTTGAATTTTGGAACATCCAGGCAAGTGTTTAGGGAAGTAAGATCCAGAATGGGCCTCCAGGCTTTGTCCTATCTGGAAACCAGAAAGAATCTTGAGTAAAATTCTTGCTCTTGCTCCTGTGCTGGTACCTTTTGAATTGCTCTCATGTCCATGAGTGCTGTAATTTGTTTTTGAGCCTCTGTCCATTGATTTGGTGGCAGGTTTGGCATTTTTTAACCTTGGCAGAGTGTGAAAGTGGAACCTGTAACCTTGAGATACAATGTTGAGAACCCATTTGTCTTTGGTGATCATATGCCAATTGTGAATGAAAAGTGCCAGTTTTCCTCCCAAGGGTGCTGCCAAGAGAGAGCCGTTTGGCAGCTGTAGTGGGAAGTCATTGGGGCTGTTTTTTTTATAAGGTTGTGGCCTGACTTCCCCTTCCTTCTGGCCTGATGCACCCCATTGTGGAGGCCTATAATAGCCTTGTAGCTGACCTCTACCACCTTGGATGTCTGTATCTGCCCCTTTGAGGTCTGTCTGAAAGTGGAAGGGACCAATTCTTTGTTGGCCAATTTCTGCTAAATCGAGGAGGCTGAACCTGTAAGAAATCCTTCACCATTTGCATAGATTTTGTCTTATCCTCCATTTTCTTTAATACCTCTTCCATCTTAACTCCAAATAACACATCCTGCTGCAAAGGTGCATCCAATAGTTTTGCTTGAACATGATCTGGTAACGTTTGTTCTTTTAACCAAGCATGTCTTCTAATGACAGAACCTGTAACAGCTGCTCTACAGGAGGCCTCTAAAGAATCAAAACCACACTGCAAAGTGTGCTTTCCCACTTGTTCGGCTCCATGCAATAAATCCTGCATTTCCTTTAAATTAGGAGGATCTGAATCTGGTAGCATTTTTTGTTTCAACTGAGGCATCAAAAATTGCTGATATTTTAACATATGAAACTGGCAACTTAAGGCCCTCATAGGTAAAGTTGCAGGCGTATATACTTTCTTCCATCTGTCTAATGCTCTGGAATCTCTGTCAGAGGGGACTGGATTCATTGCTGATGAGGCCTTAACCCCTTTGGGTCCCTGAGAAATAGTTTCAGGGTCAGCAACAGGGCTTTTATAAAGAAATTTGTGTGAGTCGGGGACTCTGTTATATCTGTCAGGCTTAACTGGGGCTGGAGGTAAAGAATCAGGATTTAAGCTGGATTCAGTGTACACATCATCCACAATATCTAACACTGGCGGAATAGCAAGGGGTCTGTGTTGAGGTAATAAAAGGAAGTCTCTGAGCCTTTTCTTGGATTCTGAGTAATCCTGGCCTTCCCAATGGAAATGCAAGGTTTCCCCAAAAGAGTAGTCCTCAGGCGAAGAGGCTGATGGAATCGATTCCTCAGCATCAGAATCCACATAAGGGAGTAAGGAATATCCTAGGTCTGAGGATGTATCTGAAGAGATGGATACCTGGTCGGATGAGTCATAGTCTGCATCCTGTCTAGGCCTTTTTTCAGGAGGGCAATGGGAACCCCTGATCAGAGTGATTAGGTCTTTAGCCATTTTGAGCATTTGTTTCTTAGGCATGGAGGCCTGTCCTGGAGAATGCTGTATTTGTTTCCTAGTTTTTAAAGTAGGTTTAGACTTCGTTGAAGATTTAATGCTTAATTGAGTAGGTCTGAAAACACCCTCTGAATCTGCGTGTTGTTCAGCTACTCCGGATCCCTCTGAAAGGGTAGTTTCGGTAGTCTGAATAACTTGTGCATCCGAAGGCCCAGCTATCTCCACGTGGGAGTCAGAGGCGGCCTGTGGTTCTACAGAAGCGGTCATCAGGGGCTGCGAAGGCACCTTGCTGAAAACCGGAGAACCAGCGACTGGCCTAGAAGAGGCTTAGTCAGTTTTGGGCCTCTGATGCCTATCCTTGTTCTTTGCGTTTTTTATGTATTCCGGTCGTCAGACGTTCCGACGGCATGGTATAATTGAATTTTCTGCCAAAATAATGTCGGGCAAAATCAAACCAGACGTTTAATAGTGCGCTTGTTAAACCTAGCACAAAACCGACAACCAGTGACGTTGTGGTCTGGGCCTAGGCATGGGATACAATAAGAATGGAATTCCTTATGAGGTATTTGCTTCCCACAAGAAATACAGTTATTAACTTTTACTGACATTGGTCTGAGGCAAGAAAAACTTTCCCCAATGGGGTACTTAGCTTTGTAGAAGACTTCATTTCTGGATTCGGAATGAAAATCTCAGGAGTCGGCTGACCGGCACTTGCGAACTGCTTTTGCTTCGGGCACCGCACGGCAAGAAAGACTGAAGAAAATGTCGTCGGCTGCATCTTATATACCCCTGTCGCACTGACGTCAGGGATGAGGCAACAGCAACCGACGCCGGACCAAGACTTTGGAACTCAGGCCGACTGGGGAACTGCCTGATGGCAGGAAAACCCAAGTGTAATGACTGCAGCAGTGTAACACGAACATCTAGAGGTGTTGTTGCTCGATGCTAGGAGTCTGGATGGGGAACTTCACTCCCTGGAGGGCTCTCTACCATGGAGAGTGCTGGTGTCTGTGCAGTCAATGAGACATGATTTGGGGCCGCAGAGGGCACACAGATGGTGCTGGGTTGTGGTGCTTCACAGGCAGGGACTGGAGGTGGAGCAGTCTTTATTTTGCATCAAGGATAGATGCGTTTCAGGGCTGGTTGAGCAAGGCCGTGCACTTGGGTTGCTCCATGTTCGAATCGCCGTGGACTTGATACGCTGTCACTTCTTTGCAAGCTGTAGGTCCCCCTCTGACTCTGGAAACTTATACCATGTATTTTGAACATACTGGAAACACTAACCATCCAACCCAATACCATACTCATGGGAGACTTTAGCTGCCCCATTGTTGATGGGAAGTCCTGTACGACACCAGACGTGCATGCGTGGACACTCCTGGATTTTGTGGGCATGGGCCCCAAGTACTGGATGGTCGGTGCACCAGCCAGGGGTGCAACCATGATAGGTCTGGTCCTCACTGATGTGGGAGTGCGCTGCACACCCCCTACTGTAGTGCCTTCCCTGGTGGGTTCTGACCATGGGATGGTCTCCTTTGAGGTATAGATGAAGCCTGGACCTGCAGCATAACCTGGAGTGTTTGGGAACTATTCTTGGGCTGGCCTCCTGCTGCTGAGTGAGGGCCTGGTAGGGTTTCAGGCAATGATGCCTATGCAGAGCTGTTCACAGAGGCCTTGTACAGGCATGTTGATGGGTGTGTGGAGGCGGCCCTGCCTGCCAGGAAGAGGTGCAGAGCTGGCTCGGGGGGGGGGCCACCCTGGTGGAATCACAATCAGTGGGCTGTGTGGCAGGAGGAGGGGAGGGGTTGTGGCAGAAATTGGGAGATTCAGCACCCTGCGCTCTTGTCAAACTGAGCAAACAACTCAGAGGACAGCTGGAGTCTGCCGGAGCCAGGTTTGAGGTGGGTTTGGTATCCCAGGCCAGGGACAACCACAAGGCATTCTTTGGCTGCATCCGCAACCTCAAGGGCATTACACAGCTGTGTGCTAAGCTCATTATGAATGGAGCCACCTGTGTTGAGCCGAAGGATGTGCCGGGCCTCCTGACTGACAGGTTTGGCTCCAGCTTTACGCCTCTCTCCCCCTCGGCCTGGCAACAGCTTTAACCCTCTCTCTCCCTCAGCCTTCCTTCGACTCCAGCTTTACACCCTCTCCCCCTCGGCCTTCCCTCAGGAAATATAAAGTGCGAATCCCCCTGCTGTCACTGGGGAATGGGTCCTTGGTGCTCTCTCTGGGACCAGGAACACTGCATCGGTGGGTCCAGATGGTGTCCCAGGATGCCTTCTAAATGGAGTGAGACGTGACCTGTCAGGGCCTCTGGAATTGCTGCTTAACTGTGGCCTCCAGACAGGTTTTGTGCCTCATGGATGAAGAGGGGCAGCAGTCATCCCTCTGTGCAGGGGCAGACCATCTACAGACACTGGAAGGTACAGACCTGTGGGTCTCACTTGTCTTAAATGTAGAGCCATAGAAAGAACAGTCATGGTGATGATCAATGGAGATATGGTGGGCCTCCAGATGCTGGGCCCAATCCAGTTTGGTTTAGTCAGGGGGAGGTAGTGCCTGCTCAGCCTGGTGGACTTCGTTCAGAGGATCCCCAAGCCAATGGATGAGGGCAGAATCGTTCACACTACTTACCTTGACCTGTGCAGGGCATTTGGCACAATACCCCACTCTGGCACTATTGACAGGCTCAGGAGGTTGGGTGCAGGCCCGTGTGTCACCCGGTGGATGGCCAGCTTGCTCATGGATGGGACCCAGGGGCCTGGAGTTGGAAGTCCACCTCTGCGGGGAGGCTGGTCGTGGGTGGTGCCCCTCGGGTTCTTGGACCGCTCCTTTTTGGCATTTACTTCTCGGAGGTCGGGGCCAGTGTAGGTGGTCTCTTGCTTGCTGGGTTTGCAGATGGCTGCAAGTTGGGGGCGGTCATGGAGTCTCACACTGACAAAGGTGTTCCTAAGGACAGGCTGACCTGGCCAAGCAGCTGGTTTCAGAGCCATATACTGCGGCTGGATGATAGGAAATGCATGGTGTTGTCCTTTGAGAGGCAATCCATCCCTGGTGGCTATCATGTTGACAGCACACCCCTTGGAGTTGACCGGGTGGTCGGTAACTTGGGGACACACATGGATAGTGGTCTGGCCTTTGTCCATCATACGTCTGCAGGGGTGGGGAGGTCAATCTATGTTGCGCGACTTGTAAATGAGGGTATGGTATCTCAGTCCAGGGAGGTTTTTGTTCCACTGTGTTTAACATTCGGACCTATCATTAGGTGTGGTGCCTCCTTTGGTGTGTGCTCAGCCAGGCATGTACAATGGTTGGAGCATCCATGAAGGCTCCTCACTGGAGGAATGCAGGGTGTAGGTGAGGGGTGTGCAGACCACCTCAGAGCCATGTCCCAGTGTTCGGTCTCCTGCAGGCCTTTGGTGGGGGAGATCTATGCCTGGCATACAGGGCATTGCCAGTCTCCACTCTGATGGACCTCCTGCATATCCACAAGATAAGCAGCACCAGAGTTGCCCATTCTGAAGACTTGAACCTTGCCTGTGAAGGAGGGTGGTACCTGCTGGAGATATAGGCATGTGTCCCAGACACTGCCGCATCTGTGGAGCGGGATCCCCATCCATGTGGGGTGGAGTTCTTCCCTGGCCCAATTCAGGTGCGGCTTGGACAGTTGGATGGGAGACTGGAGGTTCATCCCTGGTTTGGCACCTGTGTCTCTGATGGACACAGACAACCTGTAAACGGTTCATCTCCCAGGCTCATGCTTACACTTATCAAGGGTATCAAAACTTGTCAGATTTGGGATGCATGGCTAGGCTTAAAATGGCCCTTGTGGTCGTTAGCCGAAAACACCTATGAACAAATAGCAAAATACAAAATCAAACAAAAAAAATCCCTTGTGGGTACTTGAGTAGCTTGTAGAAGTAGACTAACCAACAGACTGATGACACCAAGAACATTCACAGTTAGGGAACTGTGTGACAAGAAAGATAAGATGGTTATCAGCAGACACCTCTCTCTCTCTCTCTCTCTCTCATACCACCAATATCCTTGTGTGTCATTTAGGAGTCTGATGAAGCTATTGGGGTAAACTACAGCTGTGAAAGTCAAACCAACTAGTTGGGCAACCTGCTGGCAGAAAATTATAAAAAGTAACAAATCCAACAGTTAATTGTACAATGAGCATTACATATACACACGACAAAATAACAAGCTACAAAATTTTAACTATTTAAACTACTCCCGGAATCTATAAAGCTTAACTAGTTTTCAAGAACCATGAGACCAACTCTGCAGATAAAGCCCAAAGGCACATAATTACAGACATTACACCAAAATTCTGGGAAGTACACAAGTAATTATTACAGTAATTTTCAAGTAGGGAACACTGAATACAAATGAAAATGGGGTTTTAAAGCAATAAATATAACAAATACAAGTTGGGATCAAGGAATGCCCAGGCCTCAAATGTGAAATTCCATGAAATGATTATTCCTCCAGTACTCAGGCAGTCCAAGTTTGGAATTTATGGTATTCTTCCTGGAAAATGAAAAAAAAATCAGTGTCCTTGATAAAGGCTTGAATATATCCTCAACCAAAGGGAAATAACAAGGATTGCCAAAAGCCTGACAGCGTCTTGGTACAGCAAATTACCCTAGCCTGTTTTGGCAAAGATTTTTTTTTACAGTTCCATTTAAAATGATCTTCCACAAGTTGGATGGTTTCTCCAGAAAAACATCCTCCAGTGGTAGAACAAGAAGAAAGTGATTCTTCTTCTCCATAATCATTATCTAAGCCAAGACACGAAGTAATCTGACCCTTCCCTGGCTAGGGTTACCTTAGTTTCCTCAACTGCATGGTGACGGAAGAGGAGGTTGAGCACTCTTCCTCATTTTACAGTTGCAGGATTCTTAAGACATGGAAAAGGACTACTGATGATAGATGCACCTACTTTAAACAAAAAATCCTCAAGTTTATGATAATTCACACAAAGGAGTACTAACCATACTAGATTGCTGGGGGGGGGGGGGTGGTGGTAGAAAGGTCAAGCACTTGGGTATCTAATGTAACGGTGTCAGTTTTCAATATACTGGGCATTTGAATCACAAAAGGGCCTTAGTTGTCTCAAACAATTATATTTGCAATGTAAAGATAAGAAGGCAACGGGTGCCTGAATCAAACAGGCCACAGAATGGATAACTGGAAACCAGCGTCCAGTTAGAAACGTCTCTGACATTAAAGTTGCCTTTCCCTGCATTATTTCCCCTAAACATAGTTTTGAAGTAGTAAAGCACCTCGGAAAGCATGGGAATGAAAATGCACATCTTCATAAAGATTAGGGATGTGCCTCTCTGCATGGGGGGAAAAAAAAAAAAGTTTAAGATGTCTCAGGCAGTCTCAGCCTACAACTCATAGGTCATCAGCACTTGTTTCTGTGGTGACCCGGATGCCTGCTCCAAGCTTTAGACTTATGAGACTCGCCAGGTTTCTTTTTTCTCTACGATGTTTCCTTCTCAGAAAAAAAATAATAAAGTATTATACAAGTCTAGATGAAGTACACAATTTTTATGTTTTAAGAAGAAATGAAGGTTTCTTTCTTCACATAACATTAATTTCTTAAACCATGTAAAAAGATAATGATCACTACTACAATATCTCCTAACCACAATAAACACAGTAGACTGCATTCTTTGGGATGAATATGAAACCCACTTGTATATCTTTTGATTTATAAAGATGGGGACATCAGAAGTAGAAAAAAATGTCTAATCTCCAAATACAAGATATGTAAAATGATTTTCTTAATCTCCAAATACAAGATATATTTTAGTCACATCAATAAACTTTCACAAACATTATCTGCCTTGTCCAGATCATAATTTTAATGTATTTATTTATATTTTTAAACTAAGGATGGTGTTAATAAATGACTATTAAACACAACCTAATTTCCCAATAAATGCCTTAATACAGGGTTGTGACGTCCTGCTAATATCTCACCAGACTGCCAAAAATTAAGTGACATTCCTTACTATCCTGGGTCAGTAACTAAGGAGCTTTAATCCTCACTACTGACTCTAATATGAGTGTGGCACAAACAGAAGTAATATTTCACAACTTCCCTTAAGAGCACAACAGGAACATGCTCTATTTTCCAGGACCGGACTATATACCTCTGTCCACCCAAATGTATTTTCTTATTGCAAACTTCAGAGAAATGTGTCCCGTTTTAAGACCTCTGTTACATTCACACTCAAAGTAAATTTAAATCTCATACATCCAAACACTTCTGGGAAAGCCTGACACAGATTTCCAGCTGTGTTTCTTTCGCAAAACAATACAGTAACGCTACCACCAATCAGGAGGTTCTTCATGCCCTTCTAAAGGGGTGTCCAATTATGAAAATTATCAGAATAAATGATGGCTATGCCCAGAAAAGTCAGGCCTTCGAGGTGACCTGGGGAGTATCAAACAGGTAGAAGCCCTCTTTAATCTCTAAAGAGCAGCACTGGTTTCCAGCAATAACGTAAACTAATGAAACACATTCAATAATAAGTAAAAATGATCAGAAGATTGTAAATCAATAATGCTCAAACACCAGAATTCAATCACCAGAAATGTAAAATCAAACTGCAGGATAGGAGTCCATTATCCTAGAAAAAATATCTCAACAACTAAGCTTTCCTGATCTAACTACAGAATACTGTCCCTAATCTACTCCAAGATAGAATAGTGAGGCCAAGCAAGCTTAGTTTGGTGAGCTCTCTTTTCTTGGTATCCACTGACTGCCCAGTACTTGACAAATTGCAGTCCCAACTGTCTAATTTCAAAATATAACAGTCAGCTGTTAAGAAATATAGTTTTCTGCCAATCAGCTGTTTAAATAATCTCTTAGCAACCAGGAACATTCCAATGACATCACATCGCTCACTGTTCAGCTGATTCTCCACAGTTTGTACTTTAGAATGTCCCTGTCAAACATGCTCAGAAATGCATCAAAGCAGTGACAGATTCTAAAAAAAGAAGTTATGTACTCACTATAACGTTCCATCTGAGTAGGTATACTTCATTTTTCTGCAACCTGTGGGTTTACGGATCCATATCGGATCCGAACCGGCAACTTTTTCTAGCATCTGCTCCAAGCTCCGAGTTCCTCCCCTTACCCATAATGCCCTACCATCTCCTATCATCCCTCAGATCGAGTTTGCTGCAACTAAAAACATAAGCAACTCAACCTAATAAACCAATCCTGAAAAGACAGGACAAGGTCCGAGGGACGGAGGGAGGGAATGTTGCAGAAAAAGTATAACTACTCAGATGGAAAGTTACGGTGAGTACATAACTTCTTTATCTGAAGTAGTTAACTTCATTTTATCTGCAAACTGTGGGACAGAGTCCCCAGCTACTCTGATCCTGGGAGGCCCTTATGTATATTCCTGAGCACCGCAGAGCCAAAGGATGCTCTACCCCTCGAAATCAGATCTAATTTGTAATGGGAAATGAAGGCATGCGAATTGGCCCAGGTCGCTGCTGCACAAATATCATCCAAAGGCACCCTAGACCAGAAAGCAGCAGAAGTCACCATGGACCCGGTAGAGTGAGCCTTAACAATACCAGGAGGAGATAAACCTTTTGCTTTGTAAGCATGTAAAATACAAAGAGTGATCCATCTGGCCAAAGAAACTTTAGAAATAGCTTTTCCCATAAATGCTTTGTAAAAGGAAACAAAATTGGTCAGACTTGCGGAAAGACTTCGTTCTATGAAGATAAAAACAAAGCTGTCTATGAACATCTAACAAATGGAGTTTGTATTCACCCTTATGTTGGAAGTTAGGAAAGAAAACGGGCAGATTAATGGACTGATTTATGTTTGCTTCAGATGCCACTTTAGGTAAGAAGGAAGGGTTAGTACGGAGGGAGACCCTAGAGCACATACAGAGGCACAGAAGACAGAGCTTGAAGCTCAGAAACCCTCCTAGCAGATGTAATGGCGACTAGGAAAGCGGTCTTCCAGGACAAAACTTTCAAGTCCACCACTGCAGGTTTGAAAGGAGGAGCCACCAATGCCTGTAAAACAAAAGTAAGGTCCCAAGGAGGCACTGAATCCTTGACAGGCAGCCGTAACAGAAAGGTACCTAAGAAAAGCCTTAAACAGACTAGAGGAGGCTAAGGTCATATTGTCTTCACCAACGTGAAAACTAGAAATGGCTGCCAGTTGTACTTTCACTGTGGAGTAACTAGCTCCTTGCTGAAAGATACCAGACAGGAAATCCAACACTGCTGGAACAGGGGCTGTAAAGGGATCTATTTTTCTCTGTGAAGCCCAAATAGAAAAGTGCTCTATTTACTGCAATAAAGTTTCCTAGTGGAGTCTAAGAGAAGCCACCAGAATGGATTTTACCAGGGATGAAAAACCGGGAGTCCTGGCAATTAACGAACTGGAGCAACCAGGCTGTCAGCTTGAGGCTGCCCAGATTGGGCGGACGTGCCCCCGATGGATGGAAGATTAGATCCGGGCAGGGATCCAGAACCCACGGGGGAGCTAAGAGATGAGACCAAAGGAATGGGAACCAAACCTGACGAGCCCAGAATGGGACAATGAGGATCACTTTGCACCATAGTCTCATGCTTTCTGAAGAAACTTCGGAATGGGTGGCAATGGTGGATAAGCATACAGAAGCCCAGGGGGCCAAGCATGGACTGGAGCATCTGTGGGGACTTCCCCTGGTGAGGGAATCAGAGTGAAGAACTCGCAGCACTTCGCGTTGGAAGGAGATGCAAAGAGATCGCACCAAGGCTGACCCCATGCAAGGAAGATCTCCTCCGCTACTGACCGTTTCAGAGACCACTCGTAAGGCATCAGAATGGCCCAACTCAATCTGTCCGCTAAAATGTTGGAGCACCCCGGCATGTGTGTTGCTATCAGAAAGACCAGTGGAAATCGCCCATTCCCACACTCTCATGGCCTCGTGACATAGGGGGTAGGATCTGGTTCCCCCCTGCTTGTTGATATACCAGACAACCGGCATGTTGTCTGACTGAATTGAAATCAATCAGAGAGGGAGGACTGTGTGAAAGGCTTTCAACGCTAAAAGCACTGCCCTCATCTCTAGAACATTTATGTGCAACTTGGTCTCTGACTGGGACCACGTGCCTTGGACTGTCCTTCCCAAACAGTGCCCCCCCACCAGAGTTGGGAGGTGTCCGTGGTCACTGTGGCTTGGACTGGAGATGATGAGAAGGGGCATCCTTTTGATATCTCCAGTGAACTTAACCACCAAAGAAGAGATGTCCTGCAGACGTGACTGATCTTGATCGGAAATTCCATGGAGAAGTCTAGCCAAAACCATTGAACAGCCAGAGTCCACTGAAGAACCCACATGTGAAGGCGCGAACAAGGGAGAATCGATATGGAGGCAGCCATGGAGCCCAGAGCCCGGAGAACCCTGCTCGCCTTTGAAGACTTGGAGTTCGCTATCTGAGCTATGTGGCACCTGAGGTGTAGGATCCGGTCTGGAGTTAAGAATACCTTCATCTGCAAAGTGTCTAGCAGTGCCCCAATGAAGTCTAGAACTTGTACAGGTTGCAAGTGGGATTTGTGAACACTGACTAATTCCCAGTAGATCTGCCAACCGAATGAAATAATCTCGGGACAGACACAAATGATGCTTGTTGGGCGCAGCGAAGAGCCAGTTGTCCAGGTATGGAAACACCTGAATACCCTGAAGCCTCAGGCGAGGCGCTACAACTGCCATTACCTTGGTGAACACCCTGGGGGCTGTGGTGAAACCAAAGGGTAGGACTCTGAACGGAAAATGACTGGTTCCCCAGTCGGAAGGGCAGAAACCTCCTGGAGCTTCTGTGTATTTTGATGTGGTAAATAAGCATCCTGGAGGTCTAACGAGCACATCCAGTCACACTCTCGGAGATAAGGTAGAATGGACTGTAGGGTGACCATCCAGAATTTCTGTTTGGCTACCGACAGGTTTAATGTTGACAGGTCTAGAATGGGCCTGAGGTCCCCCATCTTTTTTGGCACCAAAAAGAACCTTGAGTAGATGCCTAATCCAGACTGATTTTTATTTGTCAGCCACGCTGACTGAAGATTTATCCTTAGAAGACCCATCACCAGAAGAAGAGGGAGGTTGAGTCCCTGTCTGAGTGGGAGGTGGGACACTAGAGACCGAGGCAGATTCCAGCATGGCAGCAGGGAGAAGGCCTTTGGAAACTAGCTTGGCCTTCCGATCCCTAATGGCCCTCGGGTTAAAACCAGAACAGATAGCACATTGACTGGACAAATGTGCCACTCCCAAGCAAATTACACACAGAGTGTGACCATCGGCCGGGGAGAGTTTATGGTCACACTCTGTACATTTTTTAAAGACAGGCTTCGGCTGATCAGCCATAGCCCTGCACTCAAAGGTACAAACACTACCTCTCCAAAAAAACACACACAAACACAGGTAGGGGAAGGGCAAGCCTAACTACCACTCTCTACAAAACTATTTTTTTTTTTTAAAAAAAACGACGACCAAGCGAGACACTAAACAAAGGGAAGAAGGGAAAAAAATTCACTCAAGCACACCTAGATACCAGAAGAAATACCACTTACTATCCCTGAGCTCAGAGCAATGGAGACCACGTTGCACACTACTGGCATGGCAAACGAGATCTGAGGGAAGATAGGAGATGGTAGGGCATTACGGGTAAGGGGAGGAGCTCTGAGCTTGGAGCAGATGCTAGAAAAAAGTTGCCGGCTCGGATCAGATACAGATCCGTATACCCACAGGATGCAGATAAAATGAAGTTAACTACTTCAGATTATTCTGTTTAATCAGGAAGGCACTCGACATTTCAAGTTATTTACATTTTCATAATTAGGCATGCTGGCATACAATACAAGTTAGTCTGAGAATATGCACAAATCTCCTGCCAAACATGCCAACACGGATGACAGTGTTTTCAGTTTCTTCCCAATGAATAATCTGTAAAATATCACAACATTTATTAATACTATGCTTAACTATATTTGGTTTAAGCCAGGGGTATATGTAGTGATGAAGGCCATTTCATCTTTCTCCTTAAAACACCTGACAATATAAGTATCGTAAAACTGATCTAGAGGATTGCCCACTCCTACACGTTAAAAATCTTTACAAAACTTTTCTTTTTGTTTGTGGTCTTCATACACTCATCTCATTCATATTAAAGCAAATCTGCTTAACATGGACAAACTGATTTTGAGTTATTTACAGGATGATAGACTTCATATACTTTTACAGTACATTTCTGTCCTAGTTTTTGGGAAAAAAAAAATAAAGACCATTAGATAAACAATTTGTACAACTAGAAATAATTGAGCTAATGATGTAGAGAATTAAGTAAAATGAGTAAGGTGAAAAACTAGCCTTCATTGCTTCAAGTAACACTAAAATAAGTATAACCAGACAAGTTTTAATAATATTTTGGGTGACCAGCTCTAGCTCACATGTGGCATTGCTGTGGATTAAGCAAGTTATTGCAGAATGAATAAATATTTTACAGGGTAACCACATATCTACACAACTACTTGAACACAATAATGCTTTTTTTCAAAAAGGACTGTAAATTAGAACACACACTAAAATAAGGAGACAATGAAATGCATGAGCATGACTATTTTACTTGCAGATATTTCAGTGTGTTTAAATGATTTTAACAGTTAACAGGTTTTCACATGACTGAAAATATAACATTTGTCAATCTCACAACTTGCTAAATATACCTAGACACACACAGCTGTAGCAGGCTTTAAGCAGGGAAGACCACCAGATGTTTTAAAACTAGAATGAGAACAAATAACACACCAGGCAAATGTACTTAAGCTAATGCCTTGCACATGCATCTTTCTTTGACAAAATTAGGCTTCATTTTTTTTTAAATTTTGTGCGCCATGAAAAAGATGTTGACTTATATAATTTGTTGAATACACAGACTTTTTGAATTTATACAGTTTCTCTTTTCCTGGTATGATATACTTGCACTGAAGCCTTTTTAGAAAGTACATGCTGATTAGAAGAAAGAATAAAAATATTTGGAGAAAAAGTACATGATAATCCAGCTGGTTAGTAATGAAAGTTTTCCCTCTAGTGGAAATTATTGGTATTGCAGGAATAATTTTTTAAAATTAGTTTACAAAGTTTACAAAACAATGAGCCCATGATGAATGTTTTTCAAATAACCTATAAATACCACATTCTTATGTGAAATATTAGCAAATAATTTCTTGCATCTATAAATATGTATGTACACATGCAAACACACACACACACACACATATATATATATATATATATATATATATATATACATATATATATATATATATATATATATATATATATATATATATATATATATATATATATTTTAGCATATTCTTGTATCTGTAAATGCGTTTTGCGAATTTATGCAATCCTATTCATTCAGCAGGGCCTGCAAATGAGCTAATGAAACATGTACTACCCAGTAAACATAAATAAGCAAATAAATAATTTGAATGTTTCTAGCACAAATTAGGTTACTGTGTATACTGGGCTATCAAATGTATAACAGATGCAATCATATCACACATGTAAAATTGCAATTTTACACTGGCAGTACATCAAAGTTGTCTGGTGCACGATTTAAATACTCTGAATCATCTGAAGGAAGCATCAGCGACAGCATTACACCTACTACATTTAATGGAATACCTTACTATATGGGAGTCTGAATTAAGCATGTCTTGTAAAACGGATTTAGTGTCAAGACTCAGGAATATTACAGATCCATTTAGTCATGTTATCAAATATAAAAAGTATATCTGGCCATGTGAGTCTGATAATTAACAGCAATAAAGGGCAAACTTGCAGAAGTGTTTTTTTTTTTTTTTTTTGTAAATAATCATAAAAGTATCTCACCATCGCCTTGCTATCCTTGTGATTCAGTAAGGCACTGCTGGAAGGAATCAATTTGGACATTTTATCTGACTCCACAGAAACATCTGTAGAGTCAAGAATGGTCAAAAGTAGAGTTTTAACGCATGCACCTTATAACACCTATCTGGGTTGTTTTGAGCAGGAAAGCTGGGATTCAAGAGCCAGAGATACAGACAAAAATACCTTCCAAAGCCTCTAGAACAGATGAATATCAGAGAGACTTGGTACTTCCACATGCTCAAGGCCATGACACCCTTTTCTACAAATCACAAAATGTTTACGCTTCCAGTTAAAAGAACAGCATTACCAAGTTCATCATTAAGGAAATTTGAATACGGTGTCTTCGGCTTCAGATTCAGGGCCTACAGAAGAGGGGATGTGGGATGTATAATTCAAGATTGTGAATCTGATTGTGAAGACATTTCTTCAACAGAGGAGGATGTCCTCGTCCTGTTATAAGTAGAAATAGATGGAGAAAAAAGCTGACTGGATTGCAAAGTCATAACAGCTTTAAAAAGCCCTTGAGAAAAAAAAAATCAATGATGTTGACGATCTATAGTTGAAGAATAGGTACAGCTAAAGGACAGACATGCTCAGAGTATTTGCTTCCTTTTCTTTGGAGTCTGCAAGAAAAAGTACAGTTTTGTACCTACCATAAATGTAGATGTTCGAGTGCTAATACAGCTGCAGTAATCACAGATGGGTTTTCAGCCGTCAGGCGGTCCCTCGGTCGGCCAAATTCCAAAGTCTTGGTCCGGCGTCGGTTGTTGTCGCTTACTCTTCTGACGTCAGGAAGGCCAGAGTATACAAGACACAGCCGACGCCATGTTCTTCAGTCTTTCTTGCCCCAGATGTCAGGTGCCTCCAAAAGGAAGGCAATACATAAATAAAGCTAATCCACAAATGTAAGCAAATAAAACATAGCAGGATAACCCAGTCAGCAGGTATGAAGAGGTATTCAGGCCCCATGGCCTTACCAAGAGGGAAGGAGGGAGGAAACCTGTACTGCAGCTGTATTAGCACTCGAACATCTACATTTATGGTAGGTACAAAACTGTACTATGTTCATCGTGCATACAGCTGCAGTAATCACAGATGGGTAGAGTCCCAAAGCTATGCATAGGGTGGAGGTACTATGAGGAACTGGGTTGAGCCAGAATGCCCTGCAAAACAGCAGTGGCAAAGCCTGCTCTTGTTCTGGAATATAAGGGCAGATGGTAGTGTTTTGTGAAGGTATGTACAGAACTCCAAGTGGCTGCCTCCAAGATATCCTTAGTAGGCACACCTCTGAGGAAGGCTGTAGAGGTGGCTGTGGCCCTGGTGGAGTGAGATCTGATACCAGTAGGGACAGGTTTCCCATGATAGGAGTAACAAAACGTATGCAGTGGCCAATCCACTTGGAAATGGTCTGTTTGGTAACTGGTTTCCCTGGAGCCCCTACGGCATAGGACACAAAAAGTTGGTCTGATTTCCTGAAGGACTTTGTTCTGTCCAAATAGTAACGTAGCTGCCGATGGATGTCTAAAGAGTGAAGCAGCCTTTCCCCTTTGTTTTGAGGGTTAGGATAAAAGGTAGGAAGGTGTATGGCTTGGTTTAAGGCTACCCTAGATACCACTTTAGGCATAAAAGATGGGTTGGTGCGAAGGAAACCCTGTCCTGATGGAAGATGAGGAAGGGCTGCACCGCCATGAGGGCCTGTAGTTCAGAAACCCTACGAGCTGAAGTGATGGCCAGAAGAAAAGCTGTTTTCCAGGACAAATATTGTAGATCTGTTGAAGCAGCAGGTTCAAAGGGAGGCAATGTTAATTTTTCTAGTATGTAATTAAGGTCCCAGGCTGGTATTGGTTGTTTCCTTGGAGGTCTTATATTCTTCGCACCTCTGAGGAACTGCCGTAAGAGCGGCTGTGAGAATAAAGGAGGATCCGTGTTGAATTCTGCAGAAATGGCTGAGGTGTGTATTTTAATTGAAGAAAATGAAAGTCCACTGCTCAGTAGTTCAGCTAGGTACTGTAAAACCTGAGGCAAGTTCAATTTTCTAGGGTCCTGCCCTCTTTTCTCATTCCAACAGCAAAACCGCTTCCATTTTATGGAGTAAGCTTTTCTAGTAGATGGTCTTCTGGCCTCCAAAATGACATCCTGCACCTCCTTGGAGAGTAGAGTTTGATGTGGTGTTAAGGAATTTTCCATGCAGCGAGGTTGAGTGTTTTCAGCTGGCTGTGAAGGGTTTTGTAGTTGTTCTGCATCAGCAGAAGAGGTATTAGAGGCAGGGACCAGGGAGGAGTATGTGTTAGGCTCCTCAGGAGTGGATACCAGTGTTGCCTTGGCCAGTCTGGAGCAATCAGTATCATCCTCGGTTTGTCTGTTCTTGCTTTCAAAAGCACCTTGGGCAGAAGAGGCAGAGGTGGGAATGCATAAACTGTCCATGTTGTCCAACTGAATGAAAGGCGTCCACTTTCCAGGCCTTTGGATGGAAGGTCCTTGAACAAAACCTTTTCAATTGATGGTTTCTGTGGGAGGCAAAAAGATCTATATCTGGCCTCCCCCACGCTTGGACTATCTCCGTAAACACCTGTGGATGTAGCTTCCATTCGTGTGGATCTGTCATATTTCTGCTCAGAGTGTCTGCCAGTGTGTTTTCCATCCCTGGCAAGTACTGTGCTTGGAGTTCGATTTGTCCTTCCAGAGCCAAGTTCCAAAGAGTCATGGCTAGTCTGCACAAGGGGTATGAGTGAGTTCCTCCTTGTTTGTTTATGTACCACATTACTGTGGTGTTGTCTGTTCTTATGAGCAATTGTCCTGGATGCAGGAAGTCCTTGAAAGCTGTAATTGCATTTATTACTGCCAGCATTTCTTTTTGATTGATGTGAAGGTGCTTTTCCTTTTGGGACCATCTGCCCTGAATGCACCTGTCCTTCATGTGCGCCCCCCAGGCGTAATCTGAGGCGTCTGTGGTTATGACTTGTTTTGCTTGAGGTTTGCAGAATGGGAGGCCTGTGTTTACTTGACATGCTTGTGCCCACCATAGGAATTCCTTTTGTAGACAGGGAATTATTGGAATAATTGCTTCCAAGCTGTGACTGTGTTGAGACCATAGATTTTTTAGGTACCATTGAAGTTTCCTCATATGCAGCTTTGCACACGGGATTAGAAGAATGCAAGATGCCATGAATCCCAGAGCCTGCAGGATTTTCCTTGCAGTAAGCCTGGTACTTTTTGCTAGTATTTTGAAGTACTGAGATAATTGCCCTTGTTTTTCTGGCGTAAGGTATGCCATCTGGGTGTTTGTGTCCAAGCTGGCACCCAGGAAGGTTATTTTCTGAGAAGGTGTTAGCTTTGATTTCTCCTTGTTGATGGTGTATCCCAGAGAAAGCAGTAACCGTGTCACATATGCCAGATGTTCCAGTAGTATATGTTTGCTCTCCGCTTGGATCAGGCAGTCATCCAGATAAGGGTAAATTTGTATCCCTTGAAGTCTGCAGTAGGCAATCACTGATGCCAGGCACTTGGTGAATACTCTGGGCGCAGTAGATAAGCCAAAGGGCAATGCAGAGAATTGATAGTGGATTGAACCTGCAAGAAATCTGAGGTATCTTCTGCAGCTTTGTCTGATTGGGACATGCAGGTATGCCTCCTTGAGGTCCAATGTTACCAGCCAAAACTCCTTGCCCAGCATGGGAAGAAGTTGCTGTAATGTGAGCATCTTGAATTTTAGTGCAGTAGAAATGTGTTTAGGTTGCATAAGTCCAGAATGGGTCTCCAGTCGGTTCCTTTTCTTGGTACCAGGAAAAGTCTTGAATAAAAACCTTGACCTTGTTGGTGCGTGGGTACCTCTTGTATAGCCCTCATGTTTAGGAGCTTTGAAATTTGCAGTTGTGCCTCTACCCTTTGATTTTGTGGTAGGTTTGGCATGCCTCTCATTTTTGGAAGAGTGTGAAATTGAAATTTGTAGCCTCTGTTTATAATGTCCAGTATCCAATTGTCTGTTGTGACAATATGCCAATTGCTTGCAAATAATGCTAGTTTCCCTCCCAAAGGTGCTGCCAGTTGAGACTTGCTTGGCATGGAAATGGAGTCATTGAGTTTGCTTCCTGTATTGTTGTGCACTGTCTTCACCACCTCTTGGTGCTGGAGATTGCCATTGTCTGCCTCTATATGACCCTTGTGATTGCCCTCTGCCCCTTCCGCGTCTGTATCTGCCTCTTTGGGGCTTGTCAGTGGCTGGAAAGGACCAGTTTTTTGATGGCCAATTCCTGCTAAATCGTGGTGGCTGGACCTGTAAGAAAGCTTTGACAGTTTGCATAGATTTGGCTTTCTCTTCCATTTTTCGCAATATATCCTCAGCATTAGAACCAAAAAGAACATCCTTTTGTAAAGGTGGATCAAGAAGTTTTACTTTCACATGATCAGGCAGATTTTGTTCCCTAAGCCAGGCATGCCTGCGAATGACTGATCCTGTAGCAGCCGCTCTACTGGAGGCCTCTAGGGCATCATAACCACATTGTAAAGTGTGTTTACCCACTTGTTCTGCACTATGCATCATATCCTGTAACTCCTTTAAATCCGGTTGTTCAGGTTGAGACATTTTGTTTTTTAATTGTGATAACAGGAACTGTTGATATTTAATCATATGAAACTGGCAGTTTAAGGCCCTCATGGCTAGGGTGGCCGAGGTATAAACCTTCTTACCCCACCTTTCTAGAGATCTAGATTCCCTTTCTGCAGGAAGTGGGTTCTTGGCAGTGGAGGCCTTTATTCCCTTAGGGCCTTGTGAAATGGTTTCAGGGTCAGCATTATGGCCTTTGTAGAGAAATTGGTGAGAACTGGGTACTCTGTAATATCTATCAGGCTTAACTGGTGCAGAAGGCAGTGAATCAGGATTAAAACAAGCCTCCGAATAAACATCATCCAGTACCTCCAAAACAGGGGGAATAGCCAGAGGTCTGTGCTGAGGTAACCAAAGAAATTCCCTAAGTCTTTTCTTGGAGTCTGAAAAGTCTTGGCCTTCCCAATGGAAGTGTTCCCTCAAGGTGTGCAAGGTTTCCCCAAAAGAAAAATCCTCAGGGGGGGATGCAGAAGGAATAGACTGCTCTGCATCCGAATCCTCAATTGTTCCTCAGCATCAGAATGCTCTGATAAAATGGATCCCTGATCAGAAGAGGGGGATTCTTCCTCCACTCTGGGTCTCTTGTCAGGAGGGGGCTGAGAACCTCTGATAAGAGTAATTAGATCCTCAGCCATTTTAAGCATCTGTTTCTTAGGCATGGGCCCAGGAGATGGGCCTTGTGCAGCAGGCCTAGTGTGATGCCTGGCTGCTTTGGATTTAGTAAAGGCCTTAATAGAAAAAGAGGATGAAGGCCTAAATACACCATGGGTGGATGTAGATCTGTCCACATTAGTAGGCTCGACATAAGCTGGGGCTTCGGTTGTAGTCTGGGAAAGGGCTGATGACCCAGCGGTCTCTGGTACAGAAGACACCGCAGAAGGAGTGTCGTCGGTAGTCAGGGACTGCAAAGGCGTCTCACTGAGAACCGGACCACGTGGAGCCTGTTTCGGCGTGGTGTCGGTGGAGACCGCGGGCCTCGCATGTCGGTCCTTTTCCTTGCGTTTTTTGGATAAAACGGTAGTCGGAGTGTCCGACGACATTTTATAGTCAAAAGCTTTACCAAAAAAGTGTTGGGCGAACTCCGCCCGACGCTTGATAGTGCGTTTATTGAAGGTAGCGCAAAAGCGACAGCCCGAGACATCGTGGTCTGGGCCCAAACAAGGTATGCAAAGGGAATGGAAATCCTTATGCGGTATTTGCTTCCCACAAGAAATACAATTATTAACTTTTTCTGACATCGGTCTGAGGCAAGAAAAGATTCCCCAACAGGGTACTTAGCTTTAATGAAGACTTCGGTTCCAAATATTTTCGTAATTCAGGAGCTGGCCGACCGGCACTTGCGAACTGCTTCTGCCGGGCACCGCTGCAAAAAGACTGAAGAACATGGCGTCGGCTGTGTCTTATATACTCTGGCCTTCCTGACATCAGAAGAGTAAGCGACAACAACCGACGCCGGACCAAGACTTTGGAATTCGGCCAACCGAGGGACCGCCTGACGGCTGAAAACCCATCTGTGATTACTGCAGCTGTATGCACGATGAACATCTGTGAGGAGCAGCAGACTGCAGACATACCTCTATCCCTGATACGTCTTCTCAGATAAGAATATGAGGGATTTCCCATAATCTCTCAGAGTAACAGTCTTTTCCCTCCCCCATAGTAGAGTCAGGCATCCTATCTGGGATGTATGGATTTGCTTAAAGCCTGCAGCATGTCGGCCTCCTGAGGGGTTCCAACAGCAGGAACATATGTGGCAGTTGAGTTGTAGCCAAGGAGTCCAAGTGCTGATTATGTCTCAGCAATGTCCAACTTACTAAAAGAAAAAAATAAGTTATGTACTCACCATAACGTTCCATCTGAGTAGTTATACTTAAATTTTCTGCAACCAGTGGGTATTCAGATCCATATTGGATCTGAGCCAGCAACTTTTCAAGGATCTGCTCTGAGTTCCAAGCTCCTCCCCCTTACCCATAACCCATCACCATTTCCTACCTTCCTTCAGATAGAGTTTGCCACTACTCAACTAATCAGCAACTAAATGTATAACAAACCTAGAACACATTCGGGGAAAGGAGGGTGGGACGGTTGCAGAAAAATGAAGTACAACTACTCAGAGATGGAATATTATAGTGAGTACATAACTTCTTTATCTGAAGTAGACAACTTCATTTTATCTGCAACCTGTGGGACAGAGTCCCCAGCTACTAAAACTCCCGGAAGGCCCTCATGGAAGGAAATTCCTGAGCACTGCAGAGCCGAAAGATGCTCTCCCTCTGGAGATAAATCCAACTTATAATGAGAAATGAAGGTATGTGACCTTGCCCAAGTTGCTGCCGAACAAATGACATCCAGTGAAACCCTAGACCAAAAAGCAGCAGAAGTCGCCATAGAACTGGTAGAATGAGCTTTAACAGGACCAGGCGGGGACAGACCTTTGTCTTTATAAATTTGCAAAATACATTGTGTAATCCATCTAGGTAAGGAAACCTTGGAGATGGCTTTGCCCAGAAAGGGTTTAGAGAATGACACAAATAACTGGTCAGACTTACGAAAGGGCTTTGTTCTGTGTACATAAAAATGAAACAGTCTATGAACATCTAGCAAATGCAGCTTATATTCACCCTTGTTCTGAAAATTTGGAAAGAAAACAGGCAGGTTAATTGTTTGATTAATGTTTGATTCAGAAGATACTTTTGGTAAGAAGGAAGGAAGGGTTTGTTTGGAGCAAGACCCTGTCCTTATGGAAAATCAAGTAATGGGGCATGGCAGACGAAGCTTGAATCTCAGAAACCCTCCTAGCCACTAGGAAGGTGGTCTTCCATGATAAGAACTTCAATTCTACTGATGCCGCAGGTTCAAAGGGAGGAGCAACTAAAGCCTGCAGAACCAAGGTAAAGTTCCAAGGAGGAACAGAGTCCTTAATTGGGGGCGTAAAAGAAAGGTGTCTTTAAGAAAGGCCTTACAAAGTCTTGAAGAGGCCAGGGCATTCATGTTTTCACCGACATGGAAATTTGAGATAGCTGCCAGCTGCACTTTAACCGTAGAGCAACTAGCCCCTTGTTGAAAAATATTGGCTAAAAAATCCAACACTGCAGGAACAGGGGCTGTAAAGGGATCCAAGTTCCTCTGAGAAGTCCAAATAGAGAATTGTTTCCATTTGCTGTGGTAAATCTTCCTAGTGGAGGCCTTATGGGATGCCACCAGAATAGTTTTTACTGAAGATATAAGACCAGGAGTTCTGGCAATCAAGGGAGCTGGAGCAACCAAGCAGTCAGCTTGAGGCTGTCCAGGTTGGGCAGACAAGTGCCCGAGGCATGAGAGAGGAGATCCGGGCAAGGATCCAGAATCCAAGGAGGAGCTAGAACATGAGACCAGAGGAAGGGGAACCACACCTGACGAGGCCAGAATGGGGCAATGAGGATAACTTTGCACCCCAGTCAGCAAGCTTTCTGAAGAAACTTCGGAATGAGAGGTAATGGGGGATAAGTATACAGTAACCCGGGGGGCCAAGCATAGACTAGAGCGTCTCTGGGGGGGATCCCCTAGTGAGGGGATCAAAGCGAAGAACTCGCTGCACTTCGCTTTGGAAGGAGATACGAAGAGATTGCAGCAAGGCTGACCCCACGCAAGAAAGATTTCTGCTATTGATTGTTTCAGAGACCACTCGTATGGCATTAGAATAGCCCGACTCAGTCTGTCCACTAAAATGCTGTAGTGTCCCGGGATGTGCGTTGCAATCAGAAATTGACTGGTGGAGATAGCCCACTCCCACACTCTCATGGCCTCGTGACAGAGGATAAGATCTGGTTCCACCCTGTTTGTTGATTTACCAAACAGACATGTTTGTCTGACTGAACTGCAATAGTCCCCGGAGGAAGAACAGTGTGAAAGGCTTGCAACGCTCAAAGCACTGCTCTCATCTCTAGACCACTGATATGCAATCTGGTCTCGGTCTGGGACCACGTGCCTTGAACCATCCTCCCCAAATAATGCCCCCCTCACCCGAGTTGGGAGGCGTCCATAGTCACTGTGGCTTGGGCTGTGGGTGAAACAAATGGCTGTCCTGCTAAGATCGTCGGCGACTGGAGCCACCAGAGAAGTGACGCCCTGCAGGCTTTGCTGATTTGAATTGGAATTTCCATGGGGAGATTTAGCCAAGACCACTGTACGGCCAGAGTCCATTGAAGAACACGCATGTGAAGACGTGCACAGGGTAGGATCGAGATTGCTGCGGCCATACAGCCTAGGGCTCGAAGAACATTGCCCGACTTTGGTAGCCTGGGGAAAAGGATCACTGATATATGGGCCTGTAGGCTCTGGACCCTGTCTGGAGTTAGGAAGACTTTCAATTGAAGGCTGTCCAGCCATGCCACGATAAAGTCCAAGTTCTGCACAGGGTCCAGGAGGGACCTGAAAACATTGATAGTAATCCCTAGCTGGAATGCAAGATGAAGGAAGGAGTCTATGGCTATGCAAAGAAGACGCTTGGTGGAAACAGCGAGGAGCCATTCATCTAGGTAAGGAAACACCTGAATTCCCTGAACCCTCAGGTGAGCCGCTACAACTGCCATTACCTTGGTAAGCACCCTGGGGGCTGTGGTGAGACCGAAGGGTATGGCTCTGAACTGGAAATGACTGGCTCCCAGACAGAAGCAAAGGAATCTCCTGGAGCTTCTGCGAATCTTGATGTGGTGTAGCCTCTGGATATTATTTGAAGCACCCAACGATCCGCAGTTATGGACTCCCAAGCCATTGGGTGCAATGATAATCTTCCCCGACTGTCTCCAGAGTAGGACAGTTGGGCAAACCCTCAGGGCTGCTGTGTGGGCCTGTCCAAGAAGGTCTCCCTAGACCCAAAGTTCCTCAACCCCCCTCTACCTCTGGGGCGGCATTTGTCCTGTCCCCCTCTACTTCTAGAGGACAACTTGTCCTGAGAGTCCTGGGAAAACTGTGATTTTCGGAACCACATCTTCTTTTGCCCTCTCTGATTCCTAGAAAAGTATCTTTGAGGGCTAGAGAAGCTGACTCAGACGGCAAAGTCTTCCCGTCCTTTTCGCTCTGGACCAGTGTGCCACGTACTGTCTTCCCAAAAAGAAAACCATCGAAGGGAGCATTTGTGAAAGACGGCTTGAATGGGTCCGCGAATTGACACAGTCTGAGCCAAGCGAGTCATCTTGTAGCCATGACGCTCCCAGCTGCCCTAGCCGCTCCTTCCGTGGCATGGGAAAGGAGACGCATGGACGCGTTCGATACTGATTTGAGAGTCGACATTTTCATGGAGAAAGTACAGTTGTGTACCTACCATAAATATAGATGTTAGAGTGTATTCACTGTTGCAGTCATTACAATTGGGTTATCCTGCTGGCAGGCTACCCACAGTTGGCCCGAGTTCCAAAGTCTAGGTCCGGTGTCGGTTGCTGTCGCCTCCTCCCTGACGTCAGTGGGCCAGGGGTATAAAAGATGCAGCCAACGCCATTTTCTTCAGTTTTTCTTGCCCCAGATGTCAGGTGCCCTAAAATGGTAGGCTAAATTATGCCAATAAGCATGCACAAAAAAAATCTTTTCCTTCATCTACAAGCAAATACACCACATAATTTATAGAATAGAGAAGCACAGATAAGTCCCAGCAAAGGAAAAGGGGGATGGTGGGAGGGTAACCTGGACTGCAACAGTGAATACACTCGAACATCTACATTTATGGTAGGTACACAACTGTACTATGTTCATAGTGTGTCACTGTTGCAGTCATAACAATTGGGTTGAATCCCAAAGCTAAGGTTGGGAGGCTGTTGCTAAATAGGATTAGGAGAGGCTATCAGGCTTTGCAGAACTGCAGTGGCAAAGCCTGCCCTTGGATTTAGAGTAGAGAGGTAAGTGATAGTGCTTTGTAAAAGTATGCACTGAACTCCAACTTGCAGCCTCTAAGATGTCTTTGGTTGGTACTCTCAGCTGCTGAAATGGCTGCTGCTCTGGTTGAATGTGGCCTAATGCCCTTACACACTGATTTGCCATGCTGTGAATAGCAGAAATGAATGCAGTGGCCTATCCACTTTGAAATAGTCTGCTTTGAGATAGGCTTTCCTTGTGATCCTGCAGCATATGCCACTAGAAGTTGTTCAGTCTTTCGGAAAGCTTTGGTTCTATCCAAGCAGAAGTGCAGCTGCCTGTGAATGTCCAAAGAATGCAGAAGTCTCTTATCCTTATTCTGTGGGTTTGGATAAAAGGTAGGCAAATGAATTGTTTGGTTAAGCGCCACACTGGACAATACCTTAGGCATAAATGTAGGGTTTGTTCTCAGAGAAACCCTGTCAGGATGGAAAATGATAAAAGGTTCCACAGCCATGAGTGCCTGTAACTGAGACTCGTCTAGCGGAGGTTATTGCTAGGAGCAGAGCTGTTTTCCAGGATAAGAATTTTATATCAGCTGCAGAGGATGGCTCAAACGGAGGCAGTATGAGTTTTTCTAAGACATAGTTGAGGTCCCATGCAGATATTGGTGCTCTCCTTGGAGGTCTTATGTTTTTGGCCCCTCTGAGGTACTGCCTTAGTAATGGATGAGAAAAAAATAGGTGGTTCTGTATTGTAATGAGCTGAAATGGCAGAGGCATGAATTTTAATTGATGAAAAGGAAAGGCCTTTATCCAGCATCTCAGTTAAGTATTGCAAAATCTGAGGAATATTTGGAGCAATCGTGTCAATGCCTTGTACCTGGTTCCAAGCACAGAATCTCTTCCATTTTTCTGCATAAGATTTTCTGATGCTAGGCCTCCAAAATAACATCCATCACTGCTTTAGAGAGAGGTGTGTCTTGAATGGCTACATTATCCGCCATACTGCCAGGTTTAAGGTCCTGAGTTGGCTGTGCAGTATCTGACTGTCTTGTTTGGTCAATAAGTGAGGAATTTGAGGTAATGTCCAAGCTGGGCATTGAGACAAGCTCTTTAGGATTGGGTACCAGTGCTGGCGGGGCCAGTCTGGGGAAATCAGTATCATTTTTGGCTTCTCTTGTCTGACCTTGAGGAGTACCTTGGGGAGGAAAGGCATATACTGTTAGGTTTTTCCAGCTGAAAGATAGGGCATCCACTTTCCATGCTTGCTTGTGATAAGTCCTTGTGCAGAATCTCTGTAGTTGGCAGTTGTAAGGGGAAGCAAATAGGTCTATGTCCGGGCATCCCCAGTTCCTTGTTATCATGCTGAAGACTTTTGGATCCAATTTCCACTCGTGGGGATCCATTAGGTTTCTGCCAGAGTATTTGTCCTTCCTGGCAGGAATTGTGCTTGCAGATGTACTTGGTAAGTCAATGCTGTGTCCCACAAGTTCATGGCTAGTCTGCAGAGGGGGAAGGAATGTGTGCCTCCCTGCTTGTTTATGTACCACATGACTGTGGTATTGTCCGTCTATCAGTAGTTGTCCTGGATGAAGTAGATCCTTGAAGGCTGTCAGGGCATTTTGAACAGCTAGCATCTCTTTTTGATTGATATGTAGATGCATTTGACTTGCGGACCATGTGCCCTGAATACATCTTCCTGCCATATGGGCCCCCCAGGCATATTCTGATGCATCTGTTGTCAATGTCTGCCTGTCTGTGGGTAAGGTGAATGGCTGTCCCGTGTTGTGATGACAGGCTTTTGCCCACCATCGAAACTCCTGTTGCAGGCAGGGAATGAAGGTAATTGTTTCCAGGCTGTGGCAATGTTGAGTCCAAACACTTTTTAGATACCATTGAAGTTTCCTCATATGCAGTCTTGCATATGGAATTAGCAGAATGCAGGATGCCATGAAGCCCAAAGCCTGCAGAATTTTCTTGCAGATAACTGGGTCTTTGTTGCCAACATTCTGAAATAAGTAGTCAGTTGTCTGTGTTTGTCTAGCGTGAGATAAGCCATCTGGGCAGTTGTATTTAAGCTTGCACCCAGGAATATTATCTCTTGAGAGGGTGCGAGTTTTGATTTCTTTTCGTTTACTGTGTACCCTAGACCTGTTAACAATCTTTTTACAAACGCCAGATGCTGTAGTAGAATGTCCTTGTTCTCTGCTTGAATAAGGCAGTCGTCCAAGTAAGGATATAATTGTATTCCTCTTTGTCTGCAAAATGTAATTACTGGTGCCAGGCATTTTGTGTAGACCCTGGGCGCAGTAGATAAGCCAAAGGGCAGTGCAGAGAATTGGCAGTGCATTGAGCCAGCTATAGATCGGAGGTATCTTTTGCATGATTGTCTGATTGGGACATGCAGGCATGCCTCTTTTAGGTCTAAAGTCAAAAGCCAAGCCTTCTTGCCCAGCATGGGCAGAAGCTGTTGCAGAGTTAACATTTTGAATTTTGGAATATCCAGGAATGTGTTTAGGATAGACAGGTCCAGTATTGGTCTCCAGGCTTTGTCCTTTCTGGGCACCTAGAAGAGTCTTGAGTAAAATCCTAGTCCCTGCTCTTGCTGTGGTACTTGCTGAATGGCTCTCATGTCCATGAGGGATGAAACTTGTTTTTGCGCCTCTGCCCATTGATTGCGTGGCAAGTCTGGCATAACGTTTGGCCTTGGCAGGGTGTGAAAGTGGAACCTGTAGCCTTGTGATACGATATTTAAGACCCATTTCTCCTGTGTGATCATGTGCCAATTTTGTGAAAAACGTGCTAGTTTCCCCCCAAAGGAGCTGCCAGAAGATAAGTGCTTGGTGCTGGCAGGGGAAAGTCATTGAGACTGTTTCCTGTATGGCTGTGATTTTTCGCACCCCATTGTTTAGGCCTGTATGAGCCTTGGGGCTGTGATCTGCCTCTGGGGTGTATCTGCCTCTTTGTGGCCTGTCTGACACTGGAAAGGACCAATTCTTTGTAGGCCAGTTCCTGCTAAATCTGGGAGGCTGTACCTGCAAGAAATCCTTGACTGTTTGCATAGATTTAGCTTTGTCTTCCATTTTCTTCAGCACCTCTTCTGCTTTAACACCAAAGTATCATGGTGTAATGGAGCATCTAATAGTTCTGCTTTAACATGATCGGGCAGATTCTGTTCTTTTAACCAAGCATGCCTCCTAATGACAGAACCTGTGACAGCTGCCCTGCAGGAGGCCTCTAGAGAATCGAAACCACATTGCAAAGTATGCTTTCCCACTTGTTCAGCTGCATGCAATAAATCCTGCAATTCTTTGTTTTCTGCACCTTCAGATTTTGTCAACATTTTCTGTTTAAGCAGTGACATAAGATATTGCTGATATTTAAGCATATGAAACTGGCAATTTAAAGCTCTTACAGCCAAGGTAGCAGAAGTATAAATCTTTTTCCCCCATCTGTCCAGGGCCCTTGAATCCCTATCAGAGGGGATAGGGTTTTTTTGCAGTGGAAGCCTTGACCCCTTTGGGACCCTGAGAGATAATTTCTGGGTCAGCCAGCAGGGTTTTTATAAAGAAATTTATGTGAATCAGGAACCCTGTAGTATCTGTCTGGCTTAACAGGAGCTGATGGTAAAGAGTCAGGAAACATACCGGACTCTGAAAATACATCATCTACAATGTCTAAAACAGGAGGAATAGCAAGGGGCCCGTGCTGAGGTAATAAAAGGAAGTCTCTAAGCCTTTTCTTGGATTTTGAGTAATCTTGGCTCTCCCAGTGGAAATGCTCCCTCATAGTATGAAGTGTCTCCCCAAAAGAATAATCCTCAGGAGGAGAGGCTGAAGGGATAGATTCTTCAGCATCAGAATCCTCATAGCGAAGAAGAGAATATTCCTGTTCAGAAGAGGAATCAGAGGAAATGGAAACCTGATCTGAAGAAGCATATTCTATCTCTTGCCTAGGCCTCTTATCAGGAGGGGGATGGGAACCCCTGATCAAAGTAATTAGGTCTTCGGCCATTTTAAGAATAGTACAGTTTTGTACCTACCATAAATGTAGATGTTCGAGGGCTATTACAGCTGCAGTAATCACATATGGGTTTTCAGCCGGCAGGCGGTCCCTCGTCGGCAATTCCAAAGTCTTGGTCCGGCGTCGGTTGTTGTCGCGTACTCTTCTGACGTCAGGAAGGCTAGAGTATAAAAGACACAGCCGATGCCATCTTCTTCAGTCTTTCTTGCCCCAGATGTCAGGTGCCCCCAAAAGGAAGGCAATACATAAATTAGTCTAATACACAAAAGTAAGCAAATAAAACATAGCAGGATAACCCAGTCAGCAGGTATGAATAGTTATTCAAACCCCAAGGTCTTACCAAGTGGGGAAGGAGGGTGGAAACCTGTACTGCAGCTGTAATAGCCCTCGAACATCTACATTTATGGTAGGTACAAAACTGTACTATGTTCATCGTGCATTACAGCTGCAGTAATCACATATGGGTAGAATCCCAAAGCTATGCATAGGGTGGTAGGTACTATACGGAAATGGGTTGAGCTAGAATGCCCTGCAAAACTGCAGTAGCAAAGCCTGCTCTTGTTCTGGAGTATAAAGGCAGATGGTAGTGTTTTGTGAAGGTATGTACAGAACTCCAAGTGGCTGCCTCCAAGATATCTTTAGTAGGCACTCCTCTGAGGAAGGCTGTAGAGGTGGCTGTGGCCCTAGTGGAGTGAGATCTGATACCAGTAGGGACAAGCTTTCCATGATAGGAACAACAAAAGCGTATGCAGTGACCAATCCACTTGGAAATGGTCTGTTTAGTTACAGGTTTCCCTTGACCCCCCACAGCATAGGAAACTAAGAGTTGATCTGATTTTCTGAAGGATTTGGTTCTGTCCAAGTAATAACGTAGCTGCCTATGGATGTCTAAAGAGTGAAGCAGCCTTTCCCCTTTGTTTTGAGGGTTAGGGTAGAAGGTAGGAAGGTGTATGGCCTGGTTTAAGGCTACCCTAGATACCACTTTAGGCATAAAGGAAGGGTTGGTGCAGGGAAACCCTGTCCTGATGGAATATGAGGAATGGCTGCACCGCCATGAGGGCCTGTAACTCAGATACTCTACGAGCTGAAGTGATGGCCAGGAGAAAGCTGTTTTCCAGGACAAGTATTGTAATTCTGTTGAAGCAGCTGGTTCAAAGGGAGGCAATGTCAATTTTTCCAGTACATAGTTAAGGTCCCAAGCTGGCACTGGTTGTTTCCTTGGAGGTCTTATGTTCTTAGCCCTCTGAGGAACTGTCGAGTGGGTGTGAGAATAAAGGAGGATCCATGTTGAATTCTGCAGAGATTGCTGAGGCATGTATTTTGATTGAGGAAAATGAAAGTCCATTGCTCAAAAGTTCAGCCAGGTACTGTAAAATCTGAGGTAGGTTCAATTTTCTAGGGTCCTGCCCTCGTTCTTCATTCCAACAGCAAAACCGCTTCCATTTTGCGGAGTAAGCTTTTCTAGTAGATGGTCTTCTGGCCTCCAAAATGACATCCTGCACTTCTTTGGAAAGTAGTGTCTGATGTGATGTTAAGGAATTTTCCATGCAGCTAGGCTGAGAGTTTTCAGCTGACTGTGAAGGGTTTTGAAATTGTTCTGCGTCAGCAGTAGAGGTGTTAGAGGCAGGGGCCACGGAGGAGTGTGTGTTAGGCTCCTCAAGAGTGGATACCAGTGTTGTCTCGGCCAGTCTGGAGCAATCAGTATCATCCTCGGCTTGTCTGTTCTTACTTTCAAAAGTGCCTTGGGCAGTAGAGGTAGTGGTGGGAATGCATAAACTGACCGAGTTGTCCATGTGAAGGAAAGAGCGTCCACTTTCCAGGCCTTTGGGTGGAAGGTCCTCGAGCAAAACCTTTTTAATGGATGATTTCTGTGGGAGGCAACTATGTCTGGCCTTCCCCACGCTTGAACAATCTCTGTGAATACGTGTGGATGTAGCTTCCATTCGTGAGGATCTGTCATATGCCTGCTCAGAGTGTCTGCCAGTGTGTTTTCCATTCCTGGTAGGTACTGAGCCTGAAGTTCCATTTGTCTTTCCAGAGCTAGGTTCCAAAGAGTCATGGTTAGTCTGCACAAGGGGTATGAATGAGTTCCTCCTTGTTTGTTTATGTACCACATTACTGTGGTGTTGTCTGTTCTTATGAGCAGTTGTCCTGGATGCAGGAATTCTCTGAACGCTGAGATTGCATACTACCAGCATTTTTTTTTGATTGATGTGAAGGTGCTTTTCTGTTTGGGGCCATCTGCCCTGAATGCACCTGTCCTTCATGTGCGCTCCCCAGGCGTAATCTGAAGCGTCTGTGGTTATGACTTGTGTAGCTTGAGGCTTGCAGAATGGGAGGCCTGTGTTTACTTGGCATGCTTGGGCCCACCATATGAATTCCTTTTGAAGACAGGGAATTATTGGAATCTCCACTTCCAAGCTGTGACTGTGTTGAGACCATAGATTTTTTAGGTACCATTGAAGTTTCCTCATGTGCAGCTATGGGATTAGAAGAATGCAAGATGCCATGAATCCCAGAGCCTGCAGGATTTTCCTTGCAGTAAGCCTGGTACTTTTTGCAAGCATTTTGAAGTAATGAGATAGTTGCCCTTGTTTTTCTGTTGTAAGGTAAGCCATCTGGGTGTTTGTGTCCAAGTTGGCACCCAGGAAGGTTATTTTCTGAGAGGGTGTTAGCTTTGATTTCTCCTTGTTGATGGTGTATCCCAGAGAAAGCAGTAAGCGTGTCACATATGCCAGGTGTTTCAGAATGCAGCGTTTGCTGTCCGCTTGGATCAGGCAGTCATCCAGATAAGGGTAAATTTGTATCCCTTGAAGTCTGCAGTATGCAATCACTGATGCCAGGCACTTGGTGAATACTCTGGGCGCAGTAGATAAGCCAAAGGGCAATGCAGAGAATTGATAGTGGTTTGAACCTGCAAGAAATCTGAGGTATCTTCTGCAACTTTGTCTGATTGGGACATGCAGGTATGCCTCCTTGAGGTCCAATGTTACCAGCCAAAACGCCTTGCCCAGCATGGGAAGGAGTTGCTGTAATGTGAGCATCTTGAATTTTGGTACGAGAAGAAATGTGTTTAGAATGGATAAGTCCAGTATGGGTCTCCAGTCGCTTCCTTTCCTTGGCACCAGAAAAGCCTTGAATAAAAACCTTGTGCTTGTTGGTGCGTAGGTACCTTTTGTATAGCCCTCATGTTTAGGAGCTTTGCAATTTGTAGTTGTGCCTCTACCCTTTGATTTTGTGGTAGGTTTGGCATGCCTCTCATTTTGGAAGAGTGTGAAAATGGAATTTGTAGCCTCTGTTTATTATGTCCAGAATCCATTTGTCTGTTGTGACAATATGCCAATTGTTTGCAAATAGTGCCAGTTTTCCTCCCAAAGGTGCTGCCAGTTGAATTTTGCTTGGCATGGAAATGAAGGAGTCATTGAGTCTGCTTTCTGTACTGCTGTGCACTGTCGTCACCACCTCTTGGTGTTGGTGATTGCCATTGTCTGCCTCTGTAGGACCCTTGGGGTTGTCCTCTGCCCCTTCCGCGTCTGTATCTGCCTCTTTGGGTCTTGTCAGTGGTTGGAAAGGACCAGTTTTTTGAAGGCCAATTCCTGCTGAACCTTGGTGGCTGAACCTCTAAGAAAGCTTTGACAGTTTGCATAGATTTTGCTTTTTCTTCCATTTTACGTAATATATCCTCAGCATTAGCACCAAAAAGAACATCCTTATGTAAAGGTGCATCCAGAATTTTTGCTTTCACCTGGTCTGGCAGATTTTGTTCCCTTAGCCATGCATGTCTGCAAATGACTGATCCGGTAGCGGCCGATCTGCTGGAGGCCTCTAGGGCATCATAACCACATTGCAAGGTGTGCTTACCCACTTGCTCAGCACTATGCATCATATCCTGCAACTCTTTTAAATCTGGTTGTTCAGGCTGTGACATTTTGGTCTTTAATTGTGATAACAGAAATTGTTGATATTTAATCATATGAAACTGGCAGTTTAAGGCCCTCATGGCTAGGGTGGCCGAGGTGTAAACCTTCTTACCCCACCTTTCTAGAGATCTAGATTCCCTTTCCGCAGGAAGTGGATTCTTCACGGTGGAGGCCTTAATTCCTTTAGGGCCTTGAGAAATAGTTTCAGGGTCTGCATTATGGCCTTTGTAGAGGAACTGATGAGAATTAGGTACTCTGTAATACCTATCCGGCTTAATTGGTGCAGGAGGCAGAGAATCAGGATTAAGGCAGGCCTCCGGTAGACATCATCCAATACCTCCAAAACAGGAGGAATAGCCAAAGGTCTATGCTGAGGTAACCAGAGAAATTCCTAAGCCTTTTCTTGGAGTCTGAAAAGTCTTGGCCTTCCCAGTGGAAGTGCTCTCTCAAAGAGTGTAAGGTTTCCCCAAAGGAAAATCCTCAGGGGGATACAGAAGGAATAGACTGCTCTGCATCCGAATCCTCAAAGGTGAATAAGAGTGTTCTTCAGCATCAGAATGTTCTGATAAAATGGATTCTTGGTCAGAAGTAGGAGAATCCTCCTCTACTCTGGGTCTCTTGTCCGGAGGGGCCTGGGAGCCTCTGATAAGAGTGATAAGGTCTTCAGCCATTTTAAGCATGTGCTTCTTAGGCGTGGACCCAGGTCTTGGGCCTTGTGTAGCAGGCCTAGTAAGTTGCTTGGCTGATTTGGCTTTAGTGAAGGCCTTGATAGAGAAAGATGATGAAGGCCTAAATACACCATGGGTGGATGTAGATCTATCCACATTGGTAGGCTCGGCATGAGCAGGGGCTTGTTGTAGTCTGGGAAAGGGCGAAGAACCAGCGGTCTCGGTACAGAAGACCCTAGTCAGGGACTGCAAAGGCGTCTCACTGAGAACCGGACCGTGGAGCTTGTTTGGTAGGTCGGTGGAGACCGATTCTCGACTGGCGGTCCTTTTATTTCTAGACATAGCGGTAGTCGGAGTATCCGACATTTTATAATTAAACGCTTTACCAAAAAAGTGCTGGGCGAAGATAGTGCGTTTATTGAAGGTAGCACAGCAGCCCGAGACGTCGTGGTCTGGGCCCAAACAAGGTATGCAAAGGAATGGAAATCCTTATGCGGTATTTGCTTCCCACAAGAAATACAATTATTAACTTTTCTGACATCGGTCTGAGGCAAGAAAAGATTCCCCACGGGTACTCAGCTTTAATGAAGACTTGGTTCCAAATTTTTGTAATTCAGGAGCTGGCCGACCGGCACTTGCGAACTGCTTAAAGACTGAAGAAGATGGCGTTGGCTGTGTCTTTTATACTCTAGCCTTCCTGACGTCAGAAGAGCGACAACAACCGGACCAAGACTTTGGAATTGCCGACCGAGGACTGCCGGACTTCGCCGCTGAAAACCCATATGTGATTACTGCAGCTGTAATGCACGATGAACATCTGTTTTTTAGGCATGGTGGCCTGTCCAGGAGAATGCTGTACTTGTTTCTTTGTATTTAGAGCTGCTTTATTCTTTGCCTTTGAAGCAAAAGTTGGTTTCACATATAACTGTGTAGGCCTGAAAACACCCTCAGAAGCAGATGCCTGTTCAGCGGCTCCGGACCCATCTGAGGGAATAATTTCCGAGGGTCCAATACCTTGAGTTTCCAGTGACCTAGTCTGCTCCACGTGGGAGTCGGAAGCGGCCTGTGGCTCTGAGGTAGCGAGCGTCAGGGGCTGCGAAAGCACCTCACTGAGAACCGGCGACAGGCCTAGCAGAAGACTAGTCGGTTTTGGACCTCGGATGCCTGTCCTTTTCTTTGCGCTTTTTACAAACTCCGGTAGTCGGCTGTTCCGACGGCATTATATAACTGAATCTTCTGCCAAAGTAATGAAATGCAAAATCGTACAGACGTTTAATAGTGCTTTGGTTAAATCTAGCACAAAACCGACAACTAGCAATGTCGTGGTCAGGGCCTAGGCAAGGAATACAGTAAGAATGAAAATCCTTATGAGGTATTTGCTTCCCACAAGAAATACAATTATTAACTTTTTCTGACATCGGTCTGGAGCAAGAAAAAAGTTTTCCCAACGGGGTACTTAGCTTTAATGAAGACTTCGGATCTGAAATTCGAATTTGAAAATCTCAGGAGTCAGCCGACCAGCACTTGCGAACTGCTTTTGCTTCGGGCATCGCGCGGCAAGAAAGACTGAAGAAAATGGCGTCGGCTGCTTCTTTTATACCCCTGGCGCACTGACGTTAGGGAGGAGGCGACAGCAACCGACGCCGGACCTAGACTTTGGAACTCAGGTCGACTGCGGGTAGCCTGCCAACAGGATAACCCAATTGTAATGACTGCAACAGTGAAACACGATGAATATCAGAAGCTTGTCCTCTGGCGACAAAGACTCTGAGGGGGAGTCGGCAAACTCTATGACTAGGTCTCGCTGCAGTCGTATAACGTGGGCCAAATAGTTCAGTGCTCAGATGGAAAACGTCTCTGAAGAAAACACTCACTTCCCAAATCGATCCATTGCCCTAGACTCTTTGTCTAGAGGGTGGACCGAGGAACTCTCCTGTGCCAGTTCCCGCTTGGTGGCTGCTGCAACCACCATAGCATCCAACAGGGATCCTTTGTACCAGGCCTGTCTCTCTGAGGGTGGAGAGAGAATCCTGTCCGGGCGTTTTAGTATTAGCTCTATGGTGTCAGGCTCCTTCCATGCCCAGGTGGTGATAAGATCCACTAAGGGATCTGCAGTAGGGGACACCCAGGACGTAGATGGGCCCATGCCAAAAGCCTCCAGGAACACTGACTCATCCGTAGAAGGTTTTTGGGGCTGACCAACCTCCCCTCTGGCAGACTATCTCCAAAGGAGACATCCTCGGGAGGTGACCTGGGGGAATCTTCTCCTTCATCTAAATCAGTGTCTTCTGTAAAGGACTCAGAGGAGTCCAGGTGCCTCCTTTTACAAGTGTGCTTACAGGGACCCTCTTCAGTGGGACTCTCTGAAAAGGGCTCATGAGCCATGGGGGGTTCCTCCAGGGGAACCGCCTGGGGGTCCTCTAGCACTGGCTGTCCCTGGGACAAGCTGAAGGGAGTCGTAACCGAATCCAAGGGAGTCTGGGTGGAATCCAAGGAAATAGGCTGGGGTCTCTATCCTTGGGAGAGAACCTTCTCCACCACGAACGCCGATGGACAGCGTACCTCCTTAGCACCCAACAAGGAGGAAGCTCTCCCCAGGTCCGCAGTGAGGATTGGGGCAGAGGCAGGAGTAGCCAGAGCTCCAAAGGAATGGCTCGGATCTGACAAAAGTCAGAGCCGAAGACACCTCCATCCCCTCAGATCAGACTCCCCGTCCACGGCCCAGAGAGTTGCTCTGATCTGAACTGGTCTGATCCGAGGAACTCAAGTTAATCGACGGAGTAGAGGTTGGAGGAACCGTCGGCACCGAACCCCCAGCTCCAAAACCCCAAAACCACAGGCCGGAGCGGGGAAAAAGAAACTGGATGAAAGAAGGGCATGGAGGTCCCCCTCCAGAGGAAGAGCGGCCTGGCAAGACTCCCATTTGGATTTGGGTTCGAATTAATCTTATCATCCTGTCCATATCCAACTCCGATAGACTCTGAGTCGAGCAAGAGGAGGCGACCAACTTGGATCTGTCTGGTCGTTGCAATGACCTAGACGAAGGCCTCTGATTCAAGAGCTCCGTCGGCTCTGGGGAGAACCTCGGTGAGTGGAGCCGAGGAGATGTAGGTCTAGACACTTTAGAAGGTGGGCAAGGGAATGGCTCCCACTCTGGAGACTGCTTACGAAGCCTATTCCCCCCTCCTGTCTCTGTCCTTGTTCTTCCGGTCCTTTCCTTTGGCCTCCCTTCAACAGGTCTAGTGGGAGGGTGAGTCCCAGCCTGAGGGGGAGGTTGAGCAACTGCTGGAGAAGCCGAGGCCAATGAATCCAAGGAGGAAACAGGTAGAATGTCTTTTGCAACCAGTTTAGCCTTCCGTTCTTTCGAGGCCCTGAGGTTAAACCCGGCACACACGCTGCACTGAACGGAAAGATGGGGGACACCCAGGCAAATAACACAGTGTGGGGCCATCGGCCGGTGAAAGCTTTTGGCCACACACTGTGCATTTTATGAAGGTAGGCTTTGTCTGATCAGCCATACTACTAACACAAACAGCCAACCTATTTAAAACTAACACCATCTCACACACCTAAGGGGTAGGGAAGGCCTTACTAGACTACTTTACAACAAACTTTTTTTTTTTTAAACCGACAAACAGCGAAAGGGGAAGGAAAGAGAACTAAACGACAACACACTCTCACTAAATAGAGCAAAAAATGACCAAAAGTCACTTACTAACAACCCAACACTTGGAGCTACAGAGATCACGATGCTGATGCATGAAGTGGCAAACGAGATCTGAGGGAAGGTAGGAGATGGTGCTAGGTTATGGGTAAGGGGGAGGAGCTTGGAGCTCGGAGCAGATGCTTGAAATGTTGCCGGCTTGGATGCGATATGGATCCAAATACCCACAGGTTGCAGATGAAAAATCTGATCTGAAGTTGTTAACTTCATTTTAAGTATCTTGCTCTCTTCTTAACGGTTTTGTTTTCTAAGCTGATGGGGACATCTCCTTAAACAGTTTGATGAAGTTAGTTTTTGATACAAAGTTTTAGACAATGCAAATTGCACATAGTTGTTGGCACTAAAGACTTGCAGATAGAATACTCTTTATAGCTGTGTTCATGGCCAAAGTGAGAAAAGACCTTATCTTTATATGTAATCTGTTGACTGCAGTTGTATTTCTTTCTTAAGTGACATTAAAAAGTACAAACATCTACAGAAAAGGAAAATAAAAAAAGGTCCCCAGTGGGGTACTTTGCTATCCACAATGATTGCAGCTGGAACTGTATGGCTGACAGATCACAATGCAGATCAACTCTTCTGTCACAGACCGGCAACAAGAAAGTTCTGAGGATTTTTCACCCCTGTACACCTCTTAAGAACCAGCATAGGTCAGATGTACAGACAGAGAGGAAGGTGCGTAAGCTTTTGTAGACTGGCCAGACATATGTATCCTTGGTACTATATGTCCCATAAGGCAGTGATACTGCAACTGCGATCAAACGAACTTCTGAGCACATCATCCCAAGGTCCGCATCTGATGCCCATGCAATAGCGACAGATGTAAGTAGTCTTGAGAATGGAGGCAAATTTGAAATTGCACTTGGGTGAGGACATCAGAAGACAAAATCTCAGCTCTTAAATTGTCTGGTGCACTCATTCTGTTCTCAGATATCAGTCTGACATTAAAATGACGAAACTCAAAAAACTTTAAATACAGTTAAAACAGTGGCCTAAAATCCTGGAAATAATTTGAGGTTCATACACAGCACTATCATGCACTAGTGCTCAGCTACTGCAATGAATTTTAATGCAAAATGCTGAAGATACTATATGATCTTGCTACTGTTTTGTCCATTTTGATATGCCTTAAACATACCTTGAACTTGGCTGGGATAAAGATGTAATACTGCTGCAATTTGTCAACTGTCTGGTATTTAGTGGAAACCGCACACATTACAGGATCTTTTAATGCAGCCCGTTGGAGCTTTTGTACCTGAAGAAAAGGCAAATCAGTATCATTCACCACATATATTTGGGCATAAAAAGTAAAAGACAGATCATTCTACAAGTATGCTTAATTAACATTTATCTTGTATGACATGGTAACAAGGACACTGACACATGGCTGAAGAGATGCAGCACACACTGCTTCACTAATTTTATACTAAGACTGCAAGGCAAGCAGCAGCCATTCATCAAAAGTCTACAACACGCACACAGACACACACGCACACAAAAAGGGTGTAAGAAAAAGTCAGGCTTATGATCACTGGGGAACTGGAAGCAAAAAAGATAATCTTTCTGCTCAAGATTCCCAATAACATTGTCTGCTGCTTAATCAAAGATTTTTGCATCTTCACTGTAAAATTCAGTTCTCAGTCATGACACACTTCTCAAGACAGCTACTTAAGTAGTAACAGCATTACTGTATGCACTCTTATCCATACAAGCAAATACATTTCTCCTCTGAACTAGTACCATTACCCTACAAATATCCTTTTAATCTTTCTGTATCATTCTAAAACAATTTTTAAAATAAAGCATGCATTCCAAATAATCGAGTGCTCCAAAGGCTGACGTACAGGATCTAATGGTCTATTACCCTATTTATCTTGATTCACTACCAAAGGAATTACTGTAGATGGCCTACAAAGAACAGCAGGCTCAGGCTTATGGGTACCATACAGATCCTGTCAATCTAACATACTGCCAGCTTATGTAAGGGCAGCAAGTTGCACATTAGGAGGTCGAAAAGCCATTAAAATATTCTTCTATTTAAACATTTCTCAAGTGAAGAAGCATTCCCTACTAACCCAGTAATGACTTCACTTGTGTAAATTAACTAATAAGAGACAGTCCAGTGGCATGGAGGAATAAAGCACCGATTATGACCCAGGCAACCAGGGTTTAATTAAGTAATCTACTAGAGTTTCTGAGGAGGATTCTACTTCTCTCCCATACACAGTGGAGGGCACCGTTTTAAAGTGCATAATATGCAAGTTATCTCCTGCCAGAAGCTAATACCTTGTCGATGGGTGGGCAACTGATGGAGTGACAAAGGAGGATGGCTGTGCCTATCGTTGGGGGAGGGCAGCGACGAGGGTGTCTCCTACAATAATACCTGGGTGTAATCTGGGGACAACAGCAGCAGAAGGTATGGTCCAAAAGAAGACAGTGCAACCCTGGTTGAGCTGCCACAAAGGAGGGCAATATACCGCAACATTTCCACTGTACACCCACCCCTCGGATATTACCATCAACATCACTAAGAGGAAGTAGTTGTCCTTAGCATCCACAGCCAGTCCCAGTATACCAGAGTAAGTCCAGGGAGTAAGACTGGCTGGTAGACCCAGCATTGATGTGGAGCTTTAGGGTGTGTGCCAGGCTGGTGACAGGAAAGAAAGGGGACAGGAAAAATTCAAAAAAAGACACGTCTTCCCATGGAGGCCCTTAGGACTGAGAGGAAGAATTCTCCCTAAAATTAATCGGAAGATGGATAAGGTTATCTGCCTCATATTAAAATCTTCCTCATAACTGTTATTCGTTTTCCCCCTCTTGAACCTTAGCAGATCCTTGTGAAGATCTGCCCGTTTTACTTCTAGATCTAGTTCAGTCTGAGGTAAGCATCAGATTGAGGCCCACATGAACAAAATTAAAATATTCCCATACAGATGATTTGTGGCAAAGGAAGACTAAAAAAAAATCTCTTATGCCAAATTAGATGTCAAATATGTGGGTAGAGACTGAACTAGGCTCCTTACAAACTGAAACTTTGACATATCAAAGTTACCATTGAAGGCATCAACAAGCTATTAGTTTCTGACAGGACAGAACTTCTGTACTTAAAAAAAAAAACTGTGTCCTCGTGTATGAAGTTTTTTGAGAAATAGAAACCTTCAGAACCCATCAGCTTTCTTTGTTGGTTATCCTCTGCTAGGCTTAGGTTTGTTTGTTTCTTTCTTTCGGCTTTTCCCGGTTAGGGGTCGCCACAGCGGAACTCCGGTCCGCTGATTGGCAGTTAATTTTTACGTACCAGCTTGCCAGGCCTGAAGCACAACCTTCAACGAAGGTACGCCCATTCACGCATGTCTCCATGCAGAAGACGCTCTAGCTGAGAATTGAACCGGACAGCGTCTTAATTTCCTTCTATTCTGTTTTTGAGATTCTGTAAGATCCATAATAGAGTCATAACCAATAAAAATTGTGTTAAACACAAACTTGTGATAAAAAGACAGTCAAATTCCATACCATAATCAAGATTTGAGGATTTAAGTCTGCGTAAAAATAGAGGAGTGCAACTCTCGAAGATGATGAAAAACTCCAAAGATCATGTGCAATATGCAGTGCATGAAGAAACAAAAAGAAATGTAGAAAGCGTCTATCAATGCTAGCTAGCTTTATAAGGGATACCTCATAAATCTATAAAGCTACTATTAAATGGAAACAGAAGTCCAGAGTAAGCAATCACAAGGAATACATCAGGCAGCAGTTTACAACTCTGAATGAAAACAAAGCTAGGCAGGATAAAAATTCTAGCACTATGATTTACTTCATTTTGCCCAATGATCAACTACTTCCAGGTCAGGAATAAACCTGGGGCCACAAAGGAGACTGTGGAACCTGTGGCAGTACAACTGTCACAGAGTTTTATTTTTCCCTATCAAAGTGTGTGCACCTCCTCTTCCTCCAGGGTGTGTAGGCTCAAGCCACAGATTTACCCCTCTATGCCACTAAAGTGGGCTAATGATTTGCTCCAACAAGGACACCCAATAAAGAAGCTCAAATCACTAGAAGGTGTCATACAGCTCACCTAATAAAATTAGAGTTTTCTAAATCTAAAGTTACAGCTACACGAGTAGGAATGCTACCACAGATTCAGTACTTGCCAGTATTTCAAAACAAGTTTCTTTTGACAACAGTTTTACGTTTTTTTAAGGTAACTGGATGGCTACCTAACAGAAACAGTACAATTTCAGAGATGACCCAGGGAATATAAAAACATTAACAGTCGCACAGTGATGTCTGATCTAAAACAGGATAACATCACATCAATAGCATCACTAATATATAAACACTGCACCAATAAATATGGGAAACAAATAGACAAACATACTACTCTAAAGAAAAAGTAATTGCCCCATGTCTAAAGGTAGCTATAAAGCTACACTTAAAGATAAATACGGCTATATATTGTGAAAACAAAAATGAAATAAAAGTTATATAACAGCATAATAAACTGGAGACAAAGATTAACAGATGAAACCTGCAAATGTCTAGGGAGGAAAGAGAAAAAAAAGGGAAAATAAAGGAACAATAAAAATGAAGAGAATCTCAAGACAAACATGCATGAAATACAGCTCTACAAATCTCTGGAGACAAGTTAGTGCCAATCTCAGAATAGGCTTCCTTACTTATTCATGTCTGATGGCATTGTGACATACCATGGTTTTATGTTGCAGACACAGTAAAATATGATCAAGGAATACAAAAGCACAAGACAGTTAAATGATATATAGCTGCACTGATGTATGGTGCTGAAATAGTGTGAAACTTCGGCACAGACCGAACCAGTTCATGGAAGAAAAGTGGCAGCCGTTAGGGACCACAAAAGCAGGTGAAGTAAAAGGTCTAGACAGGATAAAACAAGCACTATATTTTTGATGCATACCTGAAGGAAATACAATAACTATATTGGTAAAACAATACAATCAGCAAAAGTTTTAAGTTCTAGGATGGTTCTGATATTTCACTGCACTTTCATGTAATAACTACAGCTAAAGACATTTTGCTGGACTACTGCCATAAATAGGACACTACTTACCTTCTTGGTCATTGTTGCAGAGAAGAGAAATGTCCTCCTTTCCCTAGGAATCACCTTCAAAATTTTATCAACCTGCAAAATATTAATTTTGTTTTACTAATTTACACTATATTAGCACTGCTTAGTTCAAGTCAATCACAAGCAAGCATTTTACAAATGCTGAATTTTTTTTTTATACAAAAACGGGCAACACAGCAGTGCAACAGGTACATCTGCCACTCTAAGCACTTGGTTCTCTAGTTTCTCTCTAGTGTACCTTCTAAGCAGAACCTGTACTGTTCTCTCTGGGTCCATGTTCGCATTCAGTGGATGCCCTGGTTTCATCCCACAATCCAGACATGTTGTATATGAATCGGTGACCACCAAACAAGCCTGAAGTAGGTAAGTGTGTGCGCACATGTACGTACATACATATATATGTGTATCTATGTGTCTGGGTACTTGCACATCCTGTTTAGGATTACCGTTCTTACTTTTTGCCTGCCAAGTATGTGAACAGTCTTCAGCTCACCAGCAAACCTGATTTCAATAAGGCAAGTACTGGAAAATGTCTACATGAATAAAATCATGTAATATTTTTTGTCTACAGAATTACAGTTAGCTAGAGTTCTCTTACTAGCAGCAATAGCCATAACCATGTATCAATGCATGAACAAAGAAAATACAAAAATGAGGCACAAATTAACATTACATTATATTTTACAAAAATGTATACAAACCAATGGTTATGTAGACCAGAATCAAAACCTGAAATTTAATACTTAAAAATGTAGTCTTTTATTTATTAAGACACAGACCAGGAATCAGAAACATATAATGCATTGTGCAATCCTGTTTTTAGTGGGATTGCTCAGTGCACTGTGAAGGAGCAATTTAAAGACTGCCATAGCATTACAGCAGTAAGAAGGGGCAAACATATAGAAAGCTGGAGAGAATGCAACATGCAAATGCAGCAGTCCACGAGTGCGGCTAAAGCAAATTAGGCATGTACACTTCCCAAAAGCTTTTCAGTGCTAACAGTGTGATAAAGCAATTCAAAGATGAGCTCTAACGAGCTGCATGGGGAGCAGCTCAGGAAAAATGCACATCATCTTTTGACAGTGTACCCCTTCTGATGGAGACTATATCAGAACAGCGTCTGCTAGCACGGCAGCATTAAGTATGACAAAGCCATGTGGGGAGTGCGTGCATGTGTTTGTAGGAAGCCGTACAACAATTCTGCATGAATTGGTAGGAGGGGCACTAGAGTGGTTACTTCTAGGTCTGTTGTGCTCAGTTCAGAGACAAGTCAATGAACTTTTGTTCCATGTGGCTCCCAATAGTCTCTGGATTGCTTTTCATCACCACAGCACTGCTAGAGCTAGCAACATGCTAAAGCTTGGCAACAAAGTCTAAGTCCTAATAGTACTGTAGCTATCATCATCTTCTTTCAGCTGTTCCCGTTAGGGATCGCCACAGCAGATCACCTGTTTCCATTTCTTCCTGTCCTCTGCATCTTGCTCTGTCACACCAACCACCTGCATGTCCTCTCTCACCACATCCATAAACCTTATCTTAGGCCTTCCTCTTTTTCTGTTACCTGGTAGCTTCATCCTTAGCATCTTTTTCCCAACATACTCAGCATCCCTCCTCAGCACATGTCCAAACCAACGTAATCGTGCCTTTCTGGCTTTGTCTCCAAACCTTCCAACCTGGGCTGACCCTCTAATATACTTATTCCTAATCCTGTCCACCCTCGTCACACCCAGTGCAAATCTTAACATCTTTAACTCTGCCACATCCAGCTCAAAACTCCCGCCTTTTTGTCAATGCCACTGTCTCCAATTTCTCAAATACTCCCTCCCCCAAATCTGCCTTGCGTTCTAACTACAGATATAATTCATCAATAAAATATGCTGGAGTGTGAGCTATGACAAGTTTATTCACAATTAGCATGGTTTGTTCAACCAAATAATGCCAAACACTATCAAATAAAAAAAAAGATTTAAAATAATTCCATTGTAGGCATCACCTTATTATATTTTGGTGCTTACTTACTGTTCCAATTTTAACTGATTAAATAAAAAGTACTATTTTGTGCTTATTATACACAAGGACTTTATCATGAACCTTGTAATTTAGCAAACCTTTATTGTTGATCTCCACAATGGCATTCTTTCAAAAAATACAGTCTTAGGCAAGTAAACTTACCACAGCAACAGATCTTCAAGATAAATACATTTGCTTTTACATTGTGTTATATGGGTTCGCTTCCCACCTCTCAGATTTCTCCTGGACTGCAACTGATCTGTATTTGTGTGGCGACGTCCTATTTCTCCCCTGTACTCACCAGATTAGGGTTGCACTAGTATAGAATGATGCACAGCTGCTCATGACTTTTTGCTAGCCAAGTCTGTGATCACTGATCAATTCTTCCAGTCCTATTTTTGTCAGGACTGGATGTAGATGGCAGAGAATGATTATGTATTTGTAGTGGGCTTATGTTATGCAATGCAAATATGAGCATCGGCCTAAAAAGATTCCTTGAAATAGGACTAAGTAGCACTGGAATGAATACTACAGTATTAGTATTCTATGTCAAAGTAACTATGGACAAAAGAACACTAATACTGTAGAACTCATTCCAATGTACAGTATTAGTATTCTATGTCAAAGTAAATATGGACAAAATAATAGCTCTTTGGGGTAATATAAAAAGCTGAATGAATAGATAACTCAGGAAAAGCATTGCGTTAGTTCCAAACTTAAATATAACAAGATATAATAATAGATACTTTAATAAATACCTTACTAAAATATTACAAAAACAATAAGGTGCTTAAATACATCAACTCCTGAAACAGAACAAGAAGTTATGTACTCACCATAACGTTCGATGTATGTAGTCCATCTCGCCTCACATTCTTACCCGTGGGTTCAGAGCCGAATATCGGCTCCGACTCGCCAAACTTTTCTAGCTCGAAGTCTTTCTATTGGCTGGGCTAAGATGGCATCCCATGCTGCATTGCTCCATATCCCCAGATCTACTTTGCTGCGAACACCAACACTCATACCTCATGCATAACACCCAAGGAAAGAAAGAAAAAGCGAAGAGTGAAGGGAGTTTTGAAAACCAGACCTAACCTCCAGATCCTCCAGGAAGGGGGAAGGTGGGGGGGAGGGTAAGTAAGAATGTGAGGCAAGATGGACTACATACATCGAACGTTATGGTGAGTACATAACTTCTTGATGTTATGTAGTCCAATCTCGCCTACATTCTTACCCATGGGACAGCGTCCCCAGCACCTAAATCCTGGGAGGATCAGTGGAAAATACTCCTGAGCACTGTGGAACCAAAGGAAGACCTGCCCCTAGATACCACGTCCAACTTGTAATGAGTAACAAAGGTGTGAGGAGATGCTCAAGTAGCTGCAGCACAAATATCATCCATAGACAATCTGGCCTGATAGGCCGTAGATGTAGATACAGCCCGAGTACAGTGAGCCTTGACCGGGAACGGTAGATCTTTACTCCCTGAAGAATAAATGAAAGAGATGCAACTGGATATCCACCTGGATAGGGTGATTTTGGAGACAGAAGACCCAATTCTGTTTTCTGAAAAGGAAACAAACTGATCGGATTTTCGGAGATCTTTGGTTCTGTCCAGATAAAAACGTAACTGTCTGTGCACATCCAGTTGATGAAATTTACATTCTGCCTTGTTTGAATACTGGGGAAAGAACACTGGCAACTCAATAGACTGATTAAGATTAGAGATAGACGCCACTATGGGAAGAAAGGAAGGCTTTGGTCTGAGAGAAACCCTGTCCTTATGAAAGATCAAGTATGGGGGTTTGATAGAAAGAGCTTGAATCTCTGATACAGGTCTGGCTGATGTGATGACTACTAAAAAGGCAGTCTTCCAGGTCAAGAATTTTAAGTCACAAGTAGCTGCAGGCTCAAAGGGTGGTGAAGAGCCTGCAGAACAAAATTTAAATCCCAAGGGATGATGGGTTCCGAAACAGGAGGATGGAGTAACAGAGTGCCCTTCAGGAAAGCCTTACAGAGTCTGTGAGCCATCAGACTAGGCTCATTAGCAACATGAAAGTTAGAAATCGCTGCCAATTGTACTTTAATGGTGGCGGATGCTGAGCCCTGACAAAAAAGCATAAACAAGAACTCCAAAACAGAAGCAACTGGAGCTGTGTAAGGGTCAATCCCTTGGGTATGAGCCCAAATTGAAAATCTCTTCCATTTGCTGGAATAAATCTTCCTAGTAGAGGGCTTATGAGAGGAAGATAAAATATGAACTACCTCTGGTGAAAAGAGAAGAAGCCTTAACTAATGACGTGGAGTAGCCAAGCTGTCAATCGGAGGGTCCACAGAGAGGGATGGAGCTGCCCTGACATGTGTATCAGTAAATCCGGTTGTGGGTTCAGAGTCCAAGGTGTGTCCATGATGTAGGGATGGAGAAAGGGGAACCAAACCTGACGAGGCCAGTGTGGAGCAATCAGAATCATTCTGCTTCCCAATGATTGCACTTTCTGAATCACTTTTGACAGCAAGGGAAACGGAGGAAAGGCATATAGCAGACCGGAGGGCCAATCGTGGACTACAGCGTCCCTGGGTGACTCCCCCTGAGGGGGGGGATCAACGTGAAGTAGCTGCTGCATTTGGCATTGAGGGGGGCTGGCAAAAAGGTCGCAGCAAGGCTGACCCCATCTGCTGAAGACCCGTTCTGCAACTAGACTGTTCAGGGACCACTCGTAAGGCATCAGAATAGCTCTGCTTAGCCTGTCTGCGATCATGCTGGACTTCCCCGGAATGTGCGTTGCCACCAGAAAACATTGGGAAGATACTGCCCACTGCCACACTCACATGGCCTTTCTGCACAGGGGGTATGACTTGGTTCCTCCCTGCTTGTTCAGATACCATACGACTGACATATTGTCCGAGTGGATTGCAATAGTCCCGAGAGGTAGAAAGCTCTGAAGTGCCTGCAACGCAAGTAGCACAGCTCTCATCTCCAGGACACTGATATGCAAATGTATCTCGTGCTCTTGCCACATGCCTTGGACTGTCCTGCCTAGATAATGCCCCCCCCCCCCCATGTGGGAGGCGTCCGTGGTCACAGTGGCAATCGGGGGCGGCGGAACGAAGGGTTTTCCCCTGTCCAGATTGTTGGTGCAAAGCCACCAACTGAGATCCTGTTTGCACCTGTCCGTGAGTAACATAGGGTGGGAAAGTGGAAGTCTTCGGAGAGACCACTGAGCAAAGAGGAACCATTGAAGGAGCCTCGTATGTAATCTTGCTAGAGGGACTAACATAATTGTTGCAGCCATAGTCCCCAGGAGTTGGAGAACCCATCTTGCCTTCGCTCTTCTCAGGGGGAGCAGGGCATACACTTGTTGCTGTAAGACTCTGATTCTTTCCTGTGGTAGAAAGGCCCGCATTTGAACGGTGTCTAGTTCTGCACCTATAAAAATAACACGCTGTGAGGGCAACAAGGCAGATTTTTTCCCAATTCAATGTTATGCCCAACTGTTGACAGAGAGTGATGGTAGCATTCCTGGTCTGGATTAGTAGATGCCTGGTGATGGCAGTGAGGAGCCAGTCATCCAGATAAGGAAACACTTGGAATCCTTGATGTCTCAAGTGAGCCGTTACCACCGCCATACACTTGGTGAACACCCTGGGGGCTGTGGTGAGACCAAAGGGCAGGGCTAGAAACTGAAAATGACTGGCTCCCAGCCGGAAGCGTAGGTGACTCCTGGATGCCCTGTCCATTTTGATTTGGTAGTAAGCATCCTTGAGGTCGATGGAGCACATCCATACTTCTTTTCCCAACAATGGGATAATTGATTGTAATGTGACCATACGGAACTTGGACTTTTGTACGTGGTTGTTCAGTCGGCTGAGATCCAATATGGGTCTCGGGTCCCCTGTTCTTTTCGGCACCAAAAAGAATCTTGAGTAAGTCCCTAATCCGATCTGGTCTGAGGGGACCTGCTGGATGGCTCCTTTTTCTAGCAGCTTTGAAACCTCTGAAGCCGTGTAATCCCTCTGACCGGGTGGAACGTCAGGAATTTTTCTGACTGGAGGGGGATCTGACGAAAAGGGGATGGCATAACCTCCGTAAATTATTCGTAAGACCCACTGGTCCTCGGTGATGCTTTGCCAGGCCTCCAGGTATAACTATATTCGACCCCCGACTGGCTCCAGAAAAACACAGTCGGGCCTCCCATCAGGAGCGACGGTAGGGAGAGCCACGAAAGGAATCGCGGTCTCCCAAGTTGCGGGGACCCCTTCTGCCTCTAGGGCGGCATCTTCCTGAATAACCTCCCCCTCCTCTGCCTCTGGAGGTGGGCTCACCTTGTGCACCGGGAAAAAAACTCTGATTTTTTGAACCACATCTTCCCACCCCTCTGGGCCTTGGGATAAGGCCTAGAAGGAAGGGAATAATGGACCCCTACAGCAGACAGAGTTTTTCCCACCTGCTCGCACCTGGTGAGGGTGTCTTTCACCTTGGTCCCGAACAAAGAGGAACCATCAAAGGGGGCGTCAGTGAATGAAGACTTGAAGGCCTCTGCGAAATGACAAAGGCTCATCCAGGCTTGCCTCCTAAGGGCGACACCTGAGCTTGCTGCCCTACTCGCTCCCTCGGCTGCATATGAAATCAGCCTCATGGAAGAGTTAATGATGGAATTGAGGGTAGACATCTGGGCGTTAACCGTCTGGGCCACCGCCTCAGAAACGTTAACCGTGAGAGTATCTCCAAGCTCCTTGAGGAGATCTCTCTGGAGCAAAGTAAAGTGAGATAAATAATTCAGTGACCGTAAAGTAAAGGATGCTGACGAAAGGGTAAGCTTCCCGTACCGGTCCATGGTCCCAGACTCCTTGTTAGGAAGACGGACGGAGGAAGAAGTCTCGGCTAATTTCTTCTGGGTGGCTGCTGCCACCACCATGGCATCCACAGGGACTCCCTTGGACAAAAATTCCTTACCCGGGGGAGCAGGCAGAAATTTATTGGGTCTCCTGGGTACAGGTTCCACAGAATCGGGGTTCTCTCACACCCTCCGACAAATTAATCCAGGAGCTCGTCGGGCTGAGCACCGAAGGCCTTCAGGAAGACCGACTCCTCCTCGGAGGGAGCTTTGGACGGCCAGTCACCTCTTTGTTTCAATATCTCTAGGATGTCAGAGAAAGAAATGTCCTCAGAGGATGACTTAGGGGACCCCACCGATTCCTCGAGGTCAGTTTCTGAGGTGAGAGACTCATCCTGGGAGTCTATGTGCTTCCTCTTGCACGTTTTCTTTCTAGGAGGCTCCTCAGGCAAACACTCAGAGACCCTCAGAAACTTGGGGACCACTCGTGAGGGCATCCTGAGGCCTTGGGGCTCCGCTGCCTAAAGATAGGTGGTGATCAGAGACCCGCACCGGAGTGGTAGGGGACAGAATGACCGACCTCTATGATGTAGCTGATGATCTGGCCAGCGCACTCCGCATGGCCTCAAACGCTGGCCGTCCCCCCAAAATCCGAAGACCGACCAGCCTACGAGGCCACGACAGGAGTCGGGGTTCCCCGAGCCGAAGCACCGAGAGGGAGACTAGGAACCGATAGATGCCCCGAGGTCTCTCCCTCGGGCCCGACTGAAGAATCCCACGTCTTGAATCCCGTGGACGACGCCGACGGGGTCGGAACTGACATTAGCACCGACAAGCCAGGAGGGGCCATCGGAACCGACCTGGAAACATCACATGGAGCCGAGCACTCCGGCTCCGAAGGCTGAGACGCGCTCGGAGGAGGAAGAATCGAAGAAGGTAGCAGGATGGGCTCCGGAGCCTCTCCTCTTGGGTGAAACTTGCCTAGTACTAGGCGATCGGCTCCGAATATGTTCCACTATATCCCAAAAAGGGAAGGCATCTCTGATCAGTATTAGCAAAAAACTACGGGCACTCATAAAATCGTCTAAGGCCAGCTCCAAGAGAAAAACTGCACAGGACACTACGGATAATCACAAGGCTTTCTTTAGTTATGTTAGGAACCTGGGTGGGAATTCCCAGATATGCTCAGAATTAGTCCAAAATGACAAAAAATATACCGAACCCACAGACACTGCCAACATCCTAGCTGACAGGTTCAGCGCAAACCCCCCCCACCAAAAGGGCAAATATCTATCCCAGCAGAGTGCTGCCCCCCTGACATCTCAGATGCTCAGGTAAGAGCCGCCCTCTCCAAAGCAAAAAACACAGCATCAATGGGACCAGACAGTGTCCTGGGATGCGTCCTACATGAACTCCAAGAAGAGCTAAACCCAAACCTAAAACTACTGTTCAATCTCTGCCTTACTACAGGATATGTACCCAAAGAGTGGCGTACAGCAACAGTGGTCCCTTCTCCAGAAAAGGTGGTGCCTCAACGGATCCTGGAAACTATCGCCCCATAAGCCTGACTAGCTTGGTCTGCAAAACTATGGAAAGGACCATCATGGACCTCATAAATAAAGATATTGGGGACCTACAGACACTGGATCCTATCCAGTTCGGATTTGTTAAGGGCAGATCCTGCCTCTTAAACCTGGTCGATTTCTTTGAAACTGTCACCAAGGCCATTGATGAGGGGAAGGTGGTCCACACAGCCTACCTGGACCTTGCAAAAGCCTTCGATACAATACCCCACTCGGGCATTATAGATAAGCTCACCAGCTTAAATATAAACCCCTATGTCACTAGATGGGTTGCAAACTGGCTCAAGGACAGAACCCACATGGTTAGAATTGCTGGAGCCATGTCAGATTCCAAACCAGTTACAAGTGGTGTCCCACAAGGCTCAGTCCTGGGACCTCTCTTGTTCGGTATATATTTCTCGGAGGTACAGGCCAACACGGAAGGACTGTGGCTGACCAAGTTCGCACACGACTGCAAACTGGGTGCCATAATAGACTCTCCAGCCGACACAAGCATCCTCCAAAAGGGCCTCATAGAAACAGACAACTGGTGCCAGAGCCATGGCCTCAAGCTAAATGCCAAAAAGTGTATAATCATCCCCTTTTGTGGGCACTTTGTTTTTGCCAATTACCACATAGGTGGTAATCCATTAAGTACGGAAGAAGTAATTAGGGACCTGGGGACCCAAGTTGATATTCTCTCATTTGACAACCACGTGGCCAAAGTGGTTAGAAAAACATTTTATATAGCCCACCTAATCATAAAGGGATTCACATCTAGATCAGGGGAGGTCAACGTGCCTCTTTACTCATCCCTCATCAGGCCCATAATTGAGTACAATGCCCCTTTTGGGATGTACCTTACCAGACACCTGCAGCAACTGGAAAGACCCACAAAAGTACCTCACCAAGAAGATCAAAGGGCTCAAACAGGTGCCATATGCTGCCCGGTTAAAGAAACTCTAGCTCTACTCAGTGGCATACCACCTGCTCAGAGGCAATCTGTGCCTGACGTATAAAGCCATGTCCAACCCGGAATTAATGGACATGCTGCACCTCAGAAAATCCAAATCCCATCGAGCTACGCGCTCGAGAGACTTGAACCTCAGCACTGAAATAAATAGGACATGCTGGAGGGACAGATTCATAACCCAGAGGCTCCCTTCACTCTGGAATAAAATCCCAGTCCAGGTTAGGCAGAGTCCCTCATTGACTCTCTTCAAGAGGAATCTTGATGAGTGGATGGGAGATCATAGGTTTACCCTGGGTATCACTTCTGTGTCACTGTTAGACAGAGGCACAGTATACTAACCTCGAAAAAGGGCACAGCAAACTTAATTTAAAATGGGTGGCGAAAGCCAAACACACTCTGGCTAGGCTTATAAATGCCCTAGGGCAGATAGCCTAGTATGAACCTATGAACCTATAATTGGAGCCGATGCTGGTTCCATCAACACTGACACTTCCTGCGGCCCAGAGGACAGTGGAGCAGAGGAGGTAGAAGCTAATTTTATTACTTTCTCCGGTGGCTCCGAAGAGACTGAAGGAGCCGGAGACCTCTTTTTTGATTTAGTGGATTTAGGTTTTGAGCTGGAAGCAGATTCCAGGCCCTCTTCGAACAAGGGTTTCAAAAGTCCCTTCAGAATTAACTTATTCTTTCTTTCTTGAAGTACCCTGGGACTAAATGCATGGCAGAAGCTGCAAGACTCCTGCAGATGGATTGCTCCCAAACAATAGACACATACCGAATGTCCATCGGTGATGGACATTTTATAGCCACACTTTGTGAGCATTTTTTAAAACCCGAAGGCTTGTGCTCCTTTGAATCTTTAGACATCTTGATAAATTATCCCAAATACCAAGACCAAGATCACCGGTACTGAACCGACTGGAGAAAAACAACAGTCACAAATTACACCACACTGAGCGCGGGAACAAAACTATCACTAACCAACTGCACAAACAATCCTCAGATACAGACACACACTAATGTGACTAAGGCTAAAACCTCTAATTTAAACGGTTTTAGACCAGCACTAGTACACACAGCAATGGGAACAAAAACTAAAACCTCTAATTTAAACGGTTTTAGACCAGACACACACAAGGGAACAAGCAAGGGGACAGACTAGGTCCTCTAACTGAAACTAAAAATTATACCCAAAACACCAAACTAGGAATAGCTATTAAAATAGCTTTTGTTTGTAATAAATTCTCTCAAGAAGAAGAAAAAAGTTACTTAGCCACAGCCAAGAGCAAGACCACATCCGAGCTACACGAGCGGCAAACGAGATCTGGGGATATGGAGCAATGCAGCATGGGATACCATCTTAGCCCAGCCAATAGAAATACTTCGAGCTAGAAAAGTTTGACCGAGTCGGAGCCGATATCCGGCTCCGAACCCACGGGCAAGAATGTAGGCGAGATTGGACTACATAACATCACTTTTTATACATGTGCATGTGCACACATGCATGAATAGTCTGAACACATTTCAAGAATACACACACATGCTGTATCCACAGCAATTTGCACACATACAAAGATTTACAAATTGCCAAATGCTATGAATAAAATATTGCCAAAAACAAACACTCAGGCAAAGTTTCTCAAACTGTAGAGAAAATGACCCAATACTCCTCTCTCCTAGGTTAAATGTAGACAATTTTGAAAATTTATGTAAGCTACCCATTATCCATCTAAAGTATCCTGTATGAATAAAAAAATATGTTGCGTTACATGCAACTATTACATACAAAAGGCACATTTCCAAAACAAAAAGTTTAACTAAAGGGTGTTGTATAGTCAAGAAATAGTAAAATATCCCCTCAAGTGTAAAAAAAAAAAAAAAATGAAGAAAAAGAAAGAAAATGAACAAGTCTGCAAGTTTTGTGAAAGTTCCATATTTCCCTTTAGTGTCATACTGTGTAAAATCCTAAACATCTTACAAATAAAACCTCAGAAAGCTGCAATGATATAGTCAAACACTGAATGGTTGGTGAGTGGCTTTACTGTTAAAATGACATTTTTCTCAGATTCACTACTCTGGTGCTTACCAAAACTTATCTTCCTATGCCATAAGTGATAGTTTAATAAAGATACTTCTTGTTAAAAAAGATATTTCTTGTTACAAAGTCACTGCACAGTAAAATTATATCACTAGCGAGAAACTGCATTCAGCATTCCTTGGAGGAAGACCACGGAAAAAAAATCAGTAGTGAATTAAAGGGTGCACGTATTACTTTCCCATTAAAAAGGTATCTTTCAAATGAAAACAGGTTACTTAGTACCACAGTCTAGCAAGACTTGCCTTCAGACATTACTTAATTTGATCCCAGTCATGCAATGGTAAAAAAAACGTACACAAGTAACTCAGTATTTTGAACAAAATTTAACCACCAAAATTTAAGTTTAACAGAAAATAAGAAGTTATGTACTCACCATAACATTCCATGTGAGTTGTTCATCTCGCCTTCATTCTTAACCGATGGGTTCGGAGCCGATCCCTTGGCTCCAGTACGGCCACATGCAAAGCTCGAGGCCTTCCAGTAGCTCGAGGCCAAACCCCCATCCCATGATGCACTGTGAATTACCTCAGATCTTGTTTGCTGCATATACTATAACCATATATAATAGCTATTCCCCTATTGAAAGGGAGAAGAGTTTGAGCAACCAGGATGAAGCAACATCTAGGCCAACTATCAGCCAGGAAGGGGCAAGAGGGGAGGGATTTAAGAATGAAGGCGAGATGAACAACTCACATGGAACGTTATGGTGAGTACTTCGTAATGTGAAGATGTTCAATCTCGCCGTTCATTCTTAACTGATATGTAGCGCCCCAAGCACCAATCTTGGGTGGATCACAGGAGTACATTTCTCACGACCGTGGACCCAAAGGATACTCTATCCCTGGAGGCCTTATCCACACTTTGTAATGAGTGATAAAGGTATGAGGTTTTGACCAAGTGGTTGCTGCACAAATGTTATCAAGGGGAAGTTTGGCTGAAAAGCAGTGGATGTAGAAACTGCTCTGGTTGAGTGAGCTTTAATCTTGTGTTGCAAGGGCATATTAGCAGCTGAATACGCAAAGGTGATACAATCAGATAACCATTTAGACAGAGTTGTTTTAGCCACTGGTTTACCTTTTCTGGATTTCCTGGATTCAGAGAATGAAACAAAAAGCTGGTCTGATTGCCTGAAATCTTTTGTTCCATCCAAATAAAATCTGAGCTTTCTGTGAACATAAAGCTGGTGCAGCATATAATCTAATTTGGTGGAATGACTGGGGAAGAAAACTGGTAACTCAATAACTTGGTTAATATTAGTTTCTGAACAAACTTTGGGCAAAAAAGAAGGATTTGTCCCAAGTGATACTCTGTCAGCATGAAAAATCAAATAAGGAGGGTTGACAGATAAAGCCTGAAGCTCTGACACTCTGCGGGCAGAAGTAATAGCTACCAGAAAAATGGTTTTCCACAACAAATATTTGAGGTCACAAGATGATGCTGGTTCAAACCATATGTGAAAGCATAAAATTTAGATTCCATGGAGAATAGGGAGTTTTCACAGGTAGTCTCATATGAAATGTCCACTTGAGAAAAGCTTTGGATACCTTGTGGGACATGATATTTAAACTGTCAACTCCAAGATGAAAATTAGAAATAGCAGCCAACTGAACCCCAACGGTTGCTGCTGCCGCTCCTTTAAGATCATAGTCAAAAATTCTAATATGGATGTCATGGGGGCTTGGTAAGAATCAATATTATTTTTAGAGGCCCATATGGAAAATCTCTTCCACTTACTAGGATATAATTTTCTAGTGGAGGGCTTATGAGAAGACAAAAGGATCTGTTTTGTCTTATTAGAAAGGTTATGAAGCCTGGCTATGAGGGGAAATTCAGCAACCAAGCTGTCAGCTTCAATGACTGCAGTGAGGGATGAAGGTCCCCCAACGGGTGTGTCAACAGGTCTGGAACTGGTTCCAGAATCCAGGGATCCTCCAAGAGATGAAGTTGAAGGAATGGGAACCAAATCTGCTGAGGCCAATGAGGGGCTATAAGAATGATGGTCCTTCCCAGGGATTTTGCTTTCTGTAGAACCTTAGGTATCAATGGTATTGGTGAAAATGCATAGAGGAGACCCGGGGGCCAATCGTGTACGAGTGCGTCCCTCGGGACTTCTCCCGGAGGGGGAATCAGGGCAAAGTAGCTTCTGCATTTTGTGTTGATGTGACTGGCAAAAAGGTTGCAACAAGGCTGGCCCCATTTGTGGAAAATCCTGTCCACAATCTCTTTCTTGAGGGACCACTCGTGTGGCAACAGAATTGCCCTGCTTAGTCTGCCATCACGTTGGATCTCCCCGGGCTGTGCATTGCCAACAGAAAGCGCTGGGAGGAAAAAGCCCACTGCCAAACTCTGAGGGCTTCTCGGCAAAGGAGGTAAGATCTGGTTCCCCCTTGTTTGTTCAAATACCAGACAATCACAATCGTTCCTAGAGGAAGAGAGTCCTGGAAGTACTGCAACACCAAAAGTACTGCTCTCATCTCCAGGATACTGATATGCAAATGTGACTCCTGATCTGTCCATGTGCCTTGGGCAGTCTTTCCCTGAAAATGCCCCAACCCACCCCACCCTATTAGAGAAGCATCTGTGGTCACAATGGCTACTGGAGGGAGTAGAACAAAGGGGTGTCCTATGGTGACATGAAGAGATGTCAACCACCACTGGAGGTCTTTCTTGCAAGAGCTTGTAATCAATATTGTGTGGTCCGTGGGTAGTTCCTGGTAAGACCAGAGTGAACAACAGCCACTGAAGGATCCGCATATGCATTCTTGCTAATGGTATGGCTAGGATTGCTGCTGCCATCATACCCAATACTTTCAGAACTTCTGAAGCTGGTGCTCTGTCTTTTGATACCAATGTGCTGACATGCTGACGAAGAAGAAAGACTCTTTCCATTGGTAGCCTTAGAGTGGTGGCTGAGGTGTTTAGCTCTGCCCTGATAAAAAACGATATGCTGTGATGGCGACAAGGCAGAATTTTCTGAGTTGACTGTAATTCCTAGATGATTGCAGAGTGACAGAGTGTACTCCCCCTTTCCTGAATCAGTTGATGCCTGGTGGTGGCGGTAAGGAGCCAATTGTCTAGGTACGGAAACACCTGGAATCCTAGACGCCTCAGGTGAGCCGTGACCACTGCCATGCAATTTGAACACTCTGGGGGCTATAGTGAGACCAAAGGGCAGGACTCAAAACTGATAATGAACGGCTCCCAGCTGGAAACGCAGGTGATTTCTGGATGGCCTGGCCATCTTTATGTGGTAGTACATCCAATTGTCTTTCCCTAAGAAGGAAGTATAGACTGAAGCGTGACCATCCGGAACTTCTCTTTCTTTACATATTGGTCGAGTCTGCTGAGGTCCAAAATGGGTCTCCAGTCCCCAGTTTTCTTTGGAACCAGAAAGAATCTTGAGTAAGTTCCGGATCCTGTTTGGTCTGCTGGGAGTGGCTGGATGACTCTCTTCTAGAAACTTTCGGACCTCTGCAGTTGCCTGTTCTCTGCAACTGGGTGGAACGTCCGGGATTCTCCTTATGGTCGGAGGGGGTGTGGCGAATGGTATGAAGTACCCTTTGGAAATAATACTTTGTACCCAGCTGTATTTTATTTTTAGCCAAGCGTCTGGGTACAAAGATAAATGACCCCACGTCTGCCTCCAGAGCAGGATAGTTGGGCCTCCTTTCAGGAGCGCAGGTAGGGTTGTCCAGAGAAGTGATCTGTCACCCTGGTGTTGCAGACCCCCCTCTGCCACGAGGACAGCGTCTTCCATTACCCCCTCCTCTGCCCCTGTAGGGGGGTTCACCACTTGTGTCCTGAAAGGCTCGTTGGGCTTTCCGGAACCACATTTTCCCTCCCCTTTGACCTTTGAGATAAGGTCAGGCAGGGGTGGAAAAACAGATTCCGACGGCAGACAGAGTCTTTCCCTCCTGTTCACACCTAGTCAAGGTTTCCTTCACTTTAGGCCCAAAAAGGGATGAGCCATCAAAGTGAGTGTTCACGAAGGATGACTTGAAGGGCTCCACGAAGGAACACAAGCGCATCCAGGAATGTCCAACAGCGATTCCTGTACCCGTTGCTCTACTCGTTCCATCAGCTGCATATATGAGATGCATGGATGAGTTGACGATAGAATTTAGGGTAGAAAGCTGGGCAGCAACTTTATCAGAGGCTCCTGAAGCTACTGTACCCTGAAGAGCATCTCCCAACTCCTTAAGGAGATCTCTTGGCAACCTAGTAAAATGGGTTAAGTAGTTCAATGAACGGAGAGCAAATGTCCCATATCTATCCATAATCCTAGACTCTCTATTAGGAGGATGGATAGACTAGGAAGTCTCAGACATTTCCTTTTTGGCATCAACAGGAACTCCTTTGGCTAAGAACATTTTGTCTAGTGGGGCTGATATAAATTTGTTAGGCCTCCTAGGGACAGGCTCCATAGACTCCGGTGACTCCCACGCCCTTTGAGAAACCAACTGCATGAGCTCATCAAAGGGTGGAGACACCCAAGAGGTGGAGGGTTGAGACCTGAAAGCCTTCAGGAGAACTGACTCATCCTCAGTAGGGTTTTTGGACTGCCAATCACCCCTCTGCCTAAGGATCTCAAGTATCTCAGCAAAGGATATATCCTGAGAGGGGGACCGTGGGGACCCTTCTGAATCATCCAAGTCAGTATCAGATGTTAAAGACTCCTGTGGGGAGTCCAAGTGTCTCCTCTTGCACAATCTCTTCCTAGGAGCCTCCTCAGTGGGGGCTTCTGGAGAGGTCTCGGAAGAGGAGGGGCCACCCTGTGGGGCTACCAGGGTCTCTGGGTCTCTATGCTTAGCCTGGATCATGGAAGCAGAAGTAGACACAGGCGCTTTAGGGGATGAAGAAGCAAGGCTTGAAGTCGAGGTCTTGGGAGACAAAGCTCTCCTCATGGCATAGAAGGCACTACTGCTCTGATGGGAAGGAGTCAACAGATCCGAGGGAGCCATCAAACTCCCCTGCACCGAAGCAGTGGGCTCTGAGCTGGAGGGAGGAGCCAAGCTCATCCGAACCAAAGTCCCGAGAGGAAGAGTCGGCACCAAGTCGGTTTGACTATCCTCTCCGGATCAGACTGGAGAGTTTCAGCTCCTAGAATCCCCGGTCCGTGGAGAGGATGTCAGAGTGGATGGAGCCGAAGACAGTGGAACCGGCCTTGACCCCAATGGCTCCACAATCAACAGGTCTGATTCTTCTGGCACCGAAGGGCAGGTATGGCTCGGAGGAGTAGACAAAGCAGGAGTAGTGGTCTTTGGCTCTGAAGCCGCTTGGGTCAGAGCTGACAACAATTTAGCAAGGCCTGGTGCCTGTAGAAGCTTCTGCACCAATCGATCTATATCCAAATCAAAGGCTGACAGATGACCTAGATGAATGAACAGATCCTGCCAACTGGAGTAATGGTGACTGAGGCACTTTGGCTACAGGCTCCAAGGCTGTGGGCCGGCTCCAAAAAGAAGAGACGGTCCACTCCAAAACCTGTGGAGCTGATGTCTCATCAGATTTTTTCGATTTTTTGGGTTGTTTGGAGTACTTAGATTCAACAAACGACGGAGGACTTAGAAGATTTTTTAGCAACATCCCGGTCACTCAATGCCTCTTGAAAAGGATGTTTTAACAAACCTATGTCCATTAATTTCCTTTTCCTCTCTAACAGAGCCCTGGAAGAAAAGGAATGGCAGATAGCACTAGATTCTTGCAAGTGGACAGCCCCCAAACAATATATACAGGTAACATGTCCATCAGTGACTGGCATTCTTTGATTACAGTCAGATCAAAAATTAGAGCCTATTATCTCTATTTTCACACACACACACACACACACACACACACACACACACACACACACACACACACACAAGCCCGTGATAAAAGTACCAAAAAAACTCGTACTATAACTACTATAGAATATGCTATCTAAACACACACACTGTCCGTTAACTAGGCCAAAAAAAAGAGGCCAAATATTTAAAGAATAAATATATAGTAAATATACTGAATAAAAGCCACAAACCGGTTGATAAACTTACAAAAACAAAAAAGCAGGCAACGTGTCAGCTAAATCCACAAAGACGAACCACCACTTAGAAGTATAAAATAATCACAAGCTTTATTCCAAAAATAAAACTGTATTAAAATGTTAGCGCTTTCGTTTAAATAAATATTAAACTTCTTCAGACCTTCTAAATGGTGATTCATCTTTGTGGATTTAGCTGACATGTTGCCTGCTTTTTTGTTTTTATATAGTAAATATAATAAACACACGGGACTGCAAGGAAGCTATAAGAGCCAACTATATAACTACCCATGTCAAAAAATTACTAAGGCTATATAATAAGCTACTAAATAGAAACATTTTAAAGTTTACTGGCCCAAGCTTTCATTGGAACCTCCGATCAGATGCCGTGGCAAACTAGATTTGAGGTAATTCACAGTGCATCATGGGATAGGGGGTTTGGCCTCGAGCTACTGGAAGACCTCAAGCTTTGCATGTGGCCATACTGGAGCCGAGGGATCGGCTCCGAACCCATCAGTTAAGAATGGATGGCAAGACTGAAAGTACAGTTTTGTACCTACCATAAATGTAGATGTTCAAGTGTAAACACTGCTGCAGTCATTACACTTGGGTTATCCTGCCGTCAGGCGGTTCCCCAGTTGGCCTGAGTTCCAAAGTCTTGGTCCGGCGTTGGTTGCTGTCTCCTCCTCCCTGACGTCAGTGCGACAGGGGTATATAAGATGCAGCCGATGCAATTTTCTTCAGTTTTTCTTGCCCCAGATGTCAGGTGCCCCCAAACAGGTAGGCAATTCAAATTGCTAATAAAACATACGTAAGAAAAGCAAACAACTTTCAGTTACTAGCAAATACTCCCCATAGGTAGTAAGGGTAGAAGGCATAGGTACGTACCAGCAAGTAAGAGGGGAAGGAGGGAGGGTAACCTGGACTGCAGCAGTGTTTACACTCGAACATCTACATTTATGGTAGGTACAAAACTGTACTATGTTCATTGTGTTACACTGCTGCAGTCATTACACTTGGGTGGAATCCCAAAGCTGAAGTAGGGAGGCTGGTTCTATAAGGCATTTGGGGTGGCTATAAGGCCCTGTAACACTGCAGTGGCGAAGCCAGCTCTGGATTTGGAGTATAAAGGCAAATGGTAATGCTTGGTGAAGGTATGCACAGAACTCCATGTTGCTGCTTTCAAAATATCCTTGGTAGGTACTCCTCTGAGGTAGGCAGTTGAGGTGGCTGTTGCCCTGGTGGAGTGAGATCTAATGCTGCTAGGTACAGGTTTCCCATGGTGAGTATAGCAGAAACGTATACAATGTCCTTACAATGTCCTATCCATTTTGAGATGGTCTGCTTTGAAATGGCTTTTCCCTGTGCTCCTGCAGCATATGCTACCAATAATTGCTCAGATTTTCTGAAAGCTTTGGTTTTGTCCAAGTAGAAGCGTAACTGCCTATGAATGTCCAAAGAATGTAGTAGTCTCTCCCCTTTGTTCTGTGGTTTTGGATAGAAAGTTGGCAAGTGAATAGTTTGGTTTAGAGCCACACTTGATACCACCTTTGGCATAAACGTAGGGTTAGTTCTTAAAGACACCCTGTCCTGGTGGAAAATGAGGAAAGGTTCCACTGCCATTAGTGCCTGTAATTCTGAAACTCTTCATGCTGATGTTATTGCCAGTAGCAGAGCAGTTTTCCAATAGATGTATTTTAATTCTGCTGTGTTAGCTGGCTCAAAAGGAGGTAAAGTTAATTTTTCCAAAACAAAGTTGAGGTCCCAAGTTGGGGTAGGTGCTCTACGGGGCGGTCTTATGTTTTTAGCCTCTCTGAGGTATTGTTTGAGCAAAGGATTAGAAAAAATTGGTGGATCCGTGTTGTAATGAGCAGAAATGGCTGAGGCGTGGAACTTGATGGATGAAAAGGAGAGGCTCTTGTCCAGCATCTCAGTTAAATATTGAAGTATCTGAGGAATGTTTGGGACAAGAGGGTCAAGGCTGTGCTCCTGGTTCCAGGCACAGAATCTCTTCCATTTATCCGAGTAGGCTTTCCTGGTGCTAGGCCTTCTGGCCTCCAGAATGACATCCATAACAGCTTTGGAGAGAGGCATTGCTTGCTTGACTAAGGAATTTTCCATGCAGCTAGGTTTAAGGTCTTTAGCTGGCTGTGAAGTATCTGATTGTTGTGCTGTGTCCGCAGATGTGGGATTTGAGGCAAAATCCAGGGTGGTTCTTGTGCAAAGGTTCTTTAAGATTGGGTACCAGTGCTGGCGTGGCCAGTCTGGTGCAATCAGGATCATCTTTGGCTCTTCTTGCCTGGCTTTTATGAGTACTTTTGGAAGGAGAGGTAAAGGAGGGAAAGCGTATACTTGTAGGTTTTTCCAGCTGAATAAGAGGGCATCCACTTTCCATGCTTGTGGATGGTAACTCCTTGTGCAGAATTTCTGTAGCTGGCAGTTCATTGAGGATGCAAACAGATCTATGTCCGGCCTCCACCATTTTTGTGTTATCATTCTGAATATTTGCGGATTCAATTCCCATTCGTGAGGATCCATGATGTTTCTGCTTAGGTCGTCTGCCAGTGTGTTTTTCTCTCCTGGCAGGAATAGTGCTTGCAGATGAACTTGGTAGTCTAGAGCCATGTTCCACAAGGTCATGGCTTGTCTGCAGAAGGGGTAGGAGTGTGTGCCCCCTTGCTTGTTTATGTACCACATAACTGTGGTGTTGTCTGTCTTTAGTAGTAGTTGTCCTGGATGCAGCAGGTCCTTGAAAGCTATAAGTGCATTTCGTACAGCTAGCATCTCTTTCTGATTGATGTGAAGATGCCTTTGTTCTGTGGGCCACTCGCCCTGACATTTTCCTGCCATGTGTGCTCTCCAGGCGTAATCCGATGCATCTGTTGTCAGTGTTTGCCTGGCTGTGGGTTGAGTAAAAGGCTGTCCCTTGTTGAGGTGACAAGCTTGAACCCACCATCAAAACTCTTGTTGAAGGCAAGGAATTAGTGGTATAACTGTTTCCAAACTTTGACAGTGTTGAGACCATACACTCTTTAGGTACCAATGTAGTTTCCTCATATGCAGTCTGGCATATGGAATTAGTAGTATGCAAGATGCCATGTAGCCCAAGGCCTGCAGGGAGCTGGGTCTTTGTTGCCATCAATTGAAAGTACTGAGTCAATTGTCCTTGCTTGTCTGGCGTGAGATAAGCCATCTGGGCCGTTGTTCAAGCTGGCACCCAGGAATATTATCTGTTGTGAGGGCACTCGTTTTGATTTCTTTTCGTTTACTGTGTACCCCAGGCAACTTAACTTTTTTACGAACACCAGATGCTTTAGAAGAATGCCCTTGCTCTCTGCTTGAATCAGGCAGTCGTCCAGGTATGGATAAATTTTAATTCCTTTTTGCCTGCAAAATGCAATTACTGGTGCCAGGCACTTTGTGAAGATCCTCATCGCAGTAGATAAGCCAAAGGGCAGTGCAGAGAATTGATAGTGCATTGAATCAGCTACAAATCTGAGGTATCTTCTGCAGTTTTGTCTGATAAGGACATGCAGGTATGCCTCCTTGAGGTCCAAAGTCATGAGCCAAGCTTTCTTGCCCAGCATGGGAAGAAGCTGCTGTAGTGTCAACATTTTGAATTTCGGAACATCCAGGTAAGTGTTTAGAGAAGAAAGATCCAGAATGGGTCTCCAGGCTTTGTCCTTTCTGGGAACGAGAAAGAGTCTTGAGTAAAATCCTTGTCCTTGCTCCTGTGATGGTACCTTTTGAATAGCTCTCATGTCCATGAGTGCTGTAATTTGTTGTTGCGCCTCTGTCCATTGATTTGGTGACAGATTTGGCATTCCTTTTAACCTTGGCAAAGTGTGAAAGTGGAACCTGTAACCTTGAGATACAATGTTGAGAACCCATTTGTCTTTGGTGATGCAATGCCAATTGTGATAGAAATGTGTCAGTTTTCCTCCCTAGGGGGCTGCCAAGAGAGAGCTGTTTGGCAGCTGTAGTGGGAAGTCATTGAGACGGCTTTTTATAAGGTTGTGGCCGGTCTTCCCCTTCTTTCTGGCCTGGTGTACCCCACTGTCGAGGTCTGTAAGGACCTTGTGCTTGACCTCTACCTCTCGGACGTCTGTATCTGCCTCTTTGAGGTCTGTCTGTGACTGGAAAGGACCAATTCTTTGTTGACCAATTTCTGCTAAAACGAGGTGGCTGAACCTGTAAGAAATCCTTCACTGTTTGCATAGATTCTGCCTTATCCTCCATCTTCTTTAATGCCTCCTCTGCCTTAACTCCAAACACATCCCGCTGCAAAGGTGCATCCAATAATTTTGTTTTAACATGATCTGGTAACGTATGTTCTTTTAACCAAGCATGCCTTCTTATGACAGAGCCTGTAACTGCTGCTCTACAGGAGGCCTCTAAGGAATCAAACCCACATTGCAAAGTATGTTTTCCCACTTGTTCAGCTGCATGCAATAAATCCTGCATTTCTTTAAAATTAGGAGGATCTGAATCTGGAAGCATCTTTTGTTTCAACTGAGACATCAAAAATTGCTGATATTTTAGCATGTGAAACTGGCAATTTAAGGCTCTCATTGCTAAAGTTGCAGACGTATATACTTTCTTTCCCCATCTGTCTAATGCTCTGAAATCTGTCAGAGGGAACTGGGTTTTTTGCTGATGAGGCCTTAATCCCTTTGGGTCCCTGAGAAATAGTTTCAGGGTCAGCAACAGGGCTTTTATACAGAAATTTGTGAGAGTCAGGGACTCTGTAATATCTATCAGTTTTAACTGGGGCTGGAGGTAAGGAGTCAGGGTTTAAGTTGGATTCAGTGTAGACATCATCCACAATATCTAACACTGGCGGAATAGTAAGGGGTCTGTGTTGAGGCAATAAAAGGAAGTCTCTGAGCCTTTTCTTGGATTCAGAGTAATCCTGGCCTTCCCAATGGAAATGCTCTCTCATGGTATGCAAGGTCTCCCCAAAGGAGTAGTCCTCAGGCGGAGAGGCTGAAGGAACTGATTCCTCGGCATCAGAATCCTCATAAGGGGGTAAGGAATATCCTAGGTCTGAGGATGAATCTGAAGAAATGGACACCTGGTCGGAAGATTCATAGTCTGCATCCTGTCTGGGCCTTTTATCAGGAGGGGGATGGGACCCCCTGATCAGGGTGATTAGGTCTTCAGCCATTTTGAGCATTTGTTTCTTAGGCATGGAAGCCTGTCCTGGAGAATGCTGTATCTGTTTCTTTGTTTTTAAGGGGGCCTTTGACTTAGCAGAGGGTTTTAATGGTTAACTGGGTAGGTCTGAAGACACCCTCTGAGGCTGTGGATTGCTCAGCTACTTCGGTTCCCTCAGAAGGGTTAGTTTCGGTAGGCTGAAAACCTACAGCATCCGAAGGCCCAGCCAGCTCCACGTGGGCGGAGGCGGTCTGTGGAAGTGGTCGTCAGGGGCTGCGTAGGTGCCTCGCTGAAAACCGGAGAGCCGGCGACTGGCCTAGAAGAGGCCTCGTCAGTTTTGGGCCTCGGATGCCTGTCCTTGTCTTTGCGCTTTTTATGTAATCCTGTCGTTGGAAGTTGGTGTAATTGAATTTTCTGCCAAAATAATGTCGGGCAAAATCAAACCGACGTTTAATAGTGCGCTTGTTAAACCTAGCACAAAACCGACAACCAGTGACGTCGTGGTCTGAGCCTAGGCATGGAATACAATAGGAGTGGAAATCCTTATGAGGTATTTGCTTCCCACAAGAAATACAGTTATTAACTTTTACTGACATCGGTCTGAGGCAAGAAAAAGTTTCTCCAATGGGGTACTTAGCTTTGTAGAAGACTTTGGTTCTGGATTCGGAATGAAAATCTCAGGAGTCGGCCGACCGGCACTTGCAAACTGCTTCTGCTTCGGGCACCGCGTGGCAAGAAAGACTGAAGAAAATAGCATCGGCTGCATCTTATATACCCCTGTCGCACTGACGTCAGGGAGGAGGTGACAGCAACCGACGCCGGACCAAGACTTTGGAACTCAGGCCGACTGGGGAACCGCCTGACGGCACGATAACCCAAGTGTAATGATTGCAGCAGTGTAACGCGATGAACATCAACTTCACATCAGAATGCTATTCCTCTTGAAAGCATTTGTTAAATTTTCAAGTTTTAGCTTCAACAGGCTGTGTTGAAGTCCTAATGAATAATAAAATCAAAAAGAGTTTTATAATAGCACCTGAAAAAGGCATCCCTTTCAGGGTCCTAACTACACTAGACTGCCAGTGTAAGTAATATTCCTGTCCAACAACTACAGGCTTAAAAAATTAGGTCTGACGCAGTATCCTTCTCAGTGATGTTTTTTCCTTCCACCAGTGTAAGGTACAGGCCCATGTGATAGTTTATCTTAAGACAACAGTGGTTTGAACCCTGTGACATCTCTGCTAGCTCACACACCGATTTTATTCCCCACCTTGTTACTGTGGGCATTTGGTCCACACATTCCCACAAGAAACACAACACCAAAACATTAACATTTACTACAGGAAGGGGTTTTCCCTTTACCCAGATGAACTTGCAGTGATGCTTTAGACAGATCTCCATGGCTTATCTTATGCTTATCTGTAGGGTAAGCACTTCTTGTGCATCCATGCCTCACTGGCCAGACAGACGTCTCCTTTCTGTCCCATTTCATCTGCAGTTTAACACTTATCATATCCTTAGACAAAGTACTGGCAGCTTGCTTCTTCCTTACTGCACAGTCCTCTTTCAAAAGTAATAAATGGACATCAACAAACCCACATATGAGAGTAACTGCTTTGCTCTACAATGGAATCAGACACTGCCCTCTATTTTTCTCTTTTTTTGTTTTTCTTATAAACTTCAGGAGTCAACTTAAAAAACATTCACACAAATAACTTATAACTTTAATAAAATCAAAGTCAGGTTAGCATCACTTAACATGCTAACTGTATGGACTGCATTCTCCACGACCAGAAAAAAGAAGTTATGTCCTTACCATAACGTTCCATGTGGAGTGTTCATCTCGCCTTGGTTATTACACATGGGTTCGGAGCCGATCCTCGGCTCCGTGCCGGCCGACTGCAAGCTCTGCATCGAGAAGAAGCTCGAGGACATCTAATACCCACAATCCCCCTCTGCCTTTACCTCAGATCTAGTTTGCAAGCAAACCAGACAACAATCACGCATACATGCCAAACTATATACATAATTACATATATACAACATACCAAGGGTATGATAGCAACACCAACACTGCAACAGCAGAAGGAGAATATTCCAGACCAGGCACCAAATCGAACGTTCTTCCTAAGGGTGGGAAGGGTGGGAGTGTAATAACCAAGGCGAGATGAACACTCCACATGGAACGTTATGGTAAGGACATAACTTCTTTATGTGAGAGTGTTCAATCTCGCCTTTGTTCTTACACATGGGTAGCGTCCCTAGCTCCATGATCCTGAGGAACTCAAGGGAGAACGTTCTTGAGCACAGTGGAACCAAAGGTTGCCCTATCCCTAGAAACCCTGTCCACTTTGTAATGAGAAATAAATGTGTGTGGTTTAGCCCAAGTAGCAGCCGCACAAATGATGTCTAAAGGTAAACGAGCTGCATGAGCCAAGGATGTAGAAATTGATCTGGTAGAATGTCCTCTGGGTTTTGCTGATAATGTTTGATCAGAATTTTCATAAACATAAATGATACAATCAGTTAGCCACTTAGAAAGAGTTCGTTTCGTAACTGCAAGACCCTTTCTGCTGTCAGCAAAAGCTATAAATAGCTGATCAGATTTCCTGTGATCTTTTGTTCTATCCAAATAAAATCTGAGTTGTCTATGGACGTCCAGTTTGTGCAACATATACTCTAATTTATTAGAGTGGTCTTTAAAGAAGGTGGGTAATTCAATGGACTGATTAATATTACTAGTAGAACAAACTTTGGGAAGAAAGGATGGATTAGTGCGTAGAGATACTCTGTCAGAATGAAAAATTAAATAGGGATGTTTGACCGAAAGGGCCTGCAGCTCAGACACCCGTCTAGCCGATGTAATAGCCACTAGAAATAATGTTTTCCATGACAAAAATTTCAAAGTGCAACTTGAAGCTGGTTCAAAGGGTGGTAGCATCAATTTAGAGAGCAATAAATTTAAATTCCACGGTGATGTCGGGCTTCTGACTGGTGGTCTGATATGAAAGGAACCTTTTAAAAAGGCTTTACAGAGTCTGTGAGCCATAATAGGTGCACCACTTTCTTCTTTATGATAGCTAGAAATGGCAGCAACCTGTACTCTTAAGGTAGCCGGAGAAGCTCCTTCCTGAAATAATTCGGTTAGAAATTCTAAGACCTTATTCAACGGAGCTGTAACAGGGTCCAACTGATGTGACTCCGCCCAGAAGACAAAACGTTTCCATTTACTAGTATAAGTCTTTATGGTAGAAACTTTATGAGAAGCTACCAAAATATCCTGAACCGTCAAGTAAGGGAATTGACCTGGCTAAAAGGAGCAGCCAAGCTGCTAGATGGAGAGATTCCAGGGATGGGTGAGGAACTCCTGACGAGTGAGTCAGTAAATCTGGCTCTGGGTCCAGCATCCAAGGTCTGCATATGCGGTGATGCAAAAGAAAGGGAACCAAATTTGACGAGGCCAGAACGGAGCAATGAGAATTATAGTCCCCTGAAGGTTGTTTGCTTTCTGCAGAAACTTTGCAATCAGGGGAAATGGAGGAAAGGCATATAGGAGACCCGGGGCCAATCGTGCACCAGCGTCCCTTGGGACTTCCCTGGAGGGTAATAGGGCAAAGTAGCTGCTGGATTTGGCGTTCATTGGAGACGCAAACAGATCGCAGGTAGGCTGGCCCCATTTGCGAAAAATCTGTTCCGCAACTGACTGTTTGAGGGACCACCGTGAGGCAATAGTATTGTTCTGCTCAGCCTGTCGGCTATGACGTTGGATGACCCGGGATGTGCGTTGCATCAGAAAGCGACCGTGGACTCTGCCCATTGCCAAATTCTCATGGCCTCTCTGCATAGTTGGTAGGACCTGGTTCCCCCTTGCTTGTTTATGTACCAGACTACGGACATGTTGTCTGTCTGAACTGCAATGGTCCCTGGAGGAAGAAGGGGAGCAAAGTGTTGCAACGCCAAGAACACTGCCCTCAACTTCAGAACATTGATGTGCAGATTGTACTCCAGATTGGTCCATTCGCCTTGGACTGTCTGTCCCTGAAAGATGCCCCCCCACCCTATCAGGGAAGCATCCGTGGTTATCGTCGCTGACGGTGTGGGTAGCACAAATGGTCTTCCGCCGGATAGGTTGCAAGTCTGTAACCACCACATCAGGTGTGATTTGCATGTTTTCGTTATCAAAATTTCGTGAGTCAGTGGAAGTTGTTGGAATGACCATTGTGCAAATAGAAGCCATTGTAGCACTCTCATGTGCAGTCTTCCCAATGGAATTGCTATGAGAGAAGCTGCCATGAGACCCAAAACTTTCAGAACAATTTTTGCTGGGGATTTTCTGGACGACAGCAGAAGGGAAATGTTGAACTGAAGTGCTAGTATCCTTTCTGTCGGGAGTTTTAGAACTAACTGACGCGTATCTAATTCCGCTCCTATAAATAAGATATGCTGTGATGGCTGTAGCAAAGATTTTTCGAAATTTACTGAAATGCCAAGGTGTGTACAAAGTTGTAGGGAGTAATCCCTGGCTTGTATCAGTTGATGCCTGGTGGTGGCAGACAGGAGCCAGTCGTCCAGATACGGAAACACCTGGAATCCTAGGCGCCTCAGATGAGACGCTACCACTGCCATGCATTTGGTGAAGACCCTGGGGGCTGTGGTCAGGCCAAAGGGCAGGGCTCGAAACTGATAGTGACTGGCTCCCAGCCGGAAGCGCAAGTGATCTCTGGACGCCCTGGCCATTTTGATGTGGTAGTATCGTCCTTCAGATCTATTGAGCACATCCAATCGTCCTTCTGTAAGAATGGAAGGATCGATTGAAGCGTGACCATTCAGAACTTTTCCTTCTTGACAAAGGTGTTGAGATGACTTAGGTCCAGAATTGGCCTCCAGTCCCCTGTTTTCTTTGGAACTAAAAGAACCTTGAGTAAGTTCGAATCCTATTTGGTCCGCTGGGACTGGTTGGATGACTCTTTTTTAGCAGCTTTGAAATTTCTGTAGCTGCTGGGTCTCGTAGATGGGGTGGTACATCTGGGAGTTTTTCTTTGGAATGGGGTGGATAGAAATGGGATTTTGTAACCTCTGGTAACAACGCTTTTACCCAATTGTCTGAAGAGAGGTTTTGCCAGGCCTGAGGGTATAAAGCTAAGCGACCCCGACTGCCTCCAGAGCAGGACAGTCGGGCCTCCTCTCAGGAGTGCTGAAAAGGTTTGCCAGGAGGTTATCCCTGTCACCTTGGTTTTGCGGACCCTGCCGCCGGGCGGCGTCTTCCACCTCTGCCCCCTCTGCCTCTAGAGGGGCATCACCCTGTGTCTGGAAAAGATCTTTGGGGTTTTCAAACCACATTTTCCACCACGTTGCCCTTTGGGTGCGGTCTGGAAGGGGTGGAAAACGGACTCCGCAGACAGAGTCTTTCCCTCCTGTTCACACGGGTAAGGGTCTCCTTTACTTTAGGGCCAAAAGTGTGGCTCCATCAAATGGGGCGTTAGTAAAGGAAGACTTGAAGGCTTCCAAATGAACATAAGCGCATCCAGGATTGCCTACGAAGAGCAATCGCTGAAGCCGCTGCCCTACTCGATCCTTCGCTGCATAGGATATCAGCCTCATGGACGAGTTCACAATAGACGTAAGGGTGTTGAGCTGCTGTAACTTTCTCTGAGACAGCAGCATCTGTAGCACCCTGGAGGGTATCTCCCAACTCTTTGACTAGATCCTCTGTAAACGAGTAAAATGGGTCAAATAGTTCAGGGGCATAGAGAAAGCCGCTGAACTGAAAATGCGCTTCCCATATCTGTCCATGGTCCTAGAATCTTTGTTAGGCGGATGGACAGATGAGGAAGACTCCGACATCTCCTTTTTCGTGGCCGCTGCCACCACCATGGCGTCTACTGGAACTCCTTTGGTAAGGTAAGCTTTGTCCTGTGGTGCCGTAATGTACTTATTTGGCTTCCTAGGGACAGGTTCCACCGTGTCAGGAGTCCCGCCCTTCGAGCAATTAATTCCATTAACTCATCAAAGGGCGGAGTGACCCAGGAGGAGGAAGGACGGAACCGAATCGATCCGTGCCGAGGCCCCGAGAGGGAGAGTCGGAACCGAAACATCGGTCCGACTCTCGGTCCCGGAACCAAGGACAGATCTTCGGGCCCGAGACTCCGGTACCGGATCGGATGGAGTCGAGGTAAACGGTGCCGACCGAGAAAAAGACGGTTCTGGCACCGAGGGCTCCACAATCATCAGGTCAGCTTCTTCCGCCCAAGACAGAACAGGTCTCGGAGGAGGAACAGATGGAGATAGTGGCAGGCCTTCAAGTCTCGACATCAACTGAGAGGAGACCAAATAAGCTTGGACAGGGCCGTATGCTCCAGTTGTTTCTGCACCACACGGTCCACGTCGGTGTCGGAAAGGGCTCTAGAAGAACGAGTCGAAGGGATCGAAGACGGAGCCGACCTCAACAGAGTCGGTGGAGGGCTCCGTCACGGTTCCAAGACTCGAGGCTCGAAACTGCCAACAGTTGAACACTCGGCCCAAGTCTGTGGAACCGGTGATCTAACTAGACTCAAGAGCTCGGGCCGATGACTTTGGCTCCGACGCGCCCTTCTCAAGACTTGGATGCCTGGTCTGAAGCATCCAAAGCCTCCTGGAAAGAGGGTTTCAGCAATCCTCTATCCATCAGTTTCCTGCGCCTATCTGTCATGACCCTTCCACTAAAAGAGTGACAAATAGAGCAGTCCTCTTGTAAGTGGAGAGGGCCAAGATAGTAGACACAGGAACTGTGGTTGTCTGTGACCGACATTTTTTGGCCACACTGACAACGTTTAAAACCAGATTTCATCTTTTCAGACATATTAACAAATGAGAACACAGTCCAGTCCAGTAAAAAGTCCAATCCAGTAAAAATGTCAAATCCGGGAATAAGAGTCTGTTTGATAAAGCTAAAAACAAGACTACCACAAGTTTTTAGTCAAAGAAGTCGAACCAAAGTCCAATCCAGCAATAACTGCCAAAAGGCAAGACTACAAAAATTTTAGTCACAAGTCTAAGAAGGGGTAGGCCCCGAAAAACTCTAACTCGAAAGTTAACAAGTTAACTTATTCTAAGTATAGAGAATACCTGACACTCACACACCTACTCTTACTTAAGTAACTAGAATTTAAAGAAACTTTTTGAAAATTAGTACAGAATAGATAAAATATCTTATCTGAACAGCCCCGAGCTAGTCTCCAGCGATGCGTACTGCAGCAGCGGCAAACTAGATCTGAGGTAAAGGCAGAGGGGGATTGTGGGTATTAGATGTCCTCGAGCTTCTTCTCGATGCAGAGCTTGCAGTCGGCCGGCACGGAGCCGAGGATCGGCTCCGAACCCATGTGTAAGAACAAAGGCGAGATTGAACACTCTCACATGGTTAAAAACCTCACCCACTATCTCTTTACATTAGCTTTTCTTTCTTCCACAGTCTCGTGATAGTTTTTACCACTATCCAAGAGTTAGCAACGCCTGACCATGACCAACTTCCTCCATTTCTGAATTCCTATTCAATACCAATTCCTGTGTTAACTGTACTGTTGAACCCTATAATTGTTCAGTCAACTCTTGCAAGTCTTTTTTCAGTTCTCCAAGTGTTGTACATGACCAGAAAATATGTTCACAGCTACCCCCTCCCCCCAGAGTTCCATATCTAACATTTTCCACCTGTGAGAATAGTCAATGAAGCCCACTAGGTATCTCTGTGGACTCCCCATGTGAAAGTCCTAATTTTTTTTTTAACTCAGTTGCACAATCAGTCAAACATCTCCCTCCAGTGTTTCAATGCAACTTGCCTTCCTAATCTCTCACTCCAATCCTGTCTTAATTTTTCAAACTGCCCAACTGTCAATGTTTTGTTGGCTCAACTTAATTTTCTTCATTTGAGGCCACTGATATCTTGGCCTAATCAACAGCTTAACCAGTCCTGATGATCCTTCCCCCTCTCCACTTGTTTTTGCATGCATCCTTTTATTAATCCCATGTACACAAACCTCTTCTTGTTTGTTAACCTACACTTCTCCTTGGCATTTTCAATTAATCTGTTTTTCTCTTCTAATCTGTTCCTAAAACCAAAGTTAATTTTTTTATTGTTTACTTACTGACCAAGGTTTCATTCCCATTTTTATTGGCCCTTTACCCAGACAATAAAAGCTATTCAGAAAAAGAAGCAAATAATTATCAGAAAAAGGAATAAAAACACATTTAAGGAAATGTGAGATACTGCATAAAGTACAGTTGTGTACACTTACCATAAATGTAGATGTTTGAGTGTATTCACTGTTGCAGTCATTACATTTGGGTAATCTGCTGGCAGGTTGCCCTCAGTCGGCCTGATTAACAAAGTCTTGGGTCCTGCGTTGGTTGCTGTCCTTTCTTCCATGACGTCAGGGGTATAAAACATGCAGCTGACGCCATTACATCTGTTTTTCTTGCCCCAGATGTCAGGTGCCCCCCAAATGGGGAGTAAAATATATATATATATATATATATATATATATATACATACATACATACATATATACACACATATATACATATATATATATATATATATATATATATATATGTGTGTATATATATATATATATATATATATATATATATATATATATATATACATATAATTTAAAATACAAAAAATATATACCTCCAAACAAAAGCAAATACACCAAAAATGCTTTTAAGCATAGTAAAAGAGAGTAGAGTTATAGTAACAGAAAAACAGGGGGCTGGAGGGTGGGTAACCAGGACTGCAACAGTGAATACACTCGAACATCTCCATTTAATAAGTGTACACAACTGTACTATGTTCTTCGTGTTTCACTGTTAGAGTCATTACATTTGGGTAGATTCCCAAAGCTATGGTTGGGAGGACGAATTTATATCACAGTAGGACCAGCTATAAGGCCCTGCAGGATAACAGTGGCAAAGCCAGCTCTGGATTTAGAGAAGAAAGGTAAATGGCAATGTTTGGTGAACGTATGAACTGAGCTCCAGGCAGCAGCTTCTAGAATGTCTCTGGTAGGAACACCTCTGAGAAAGGCTGTAAAAGTAGATGCAGCCCTGGTGGAATGAGATCTGATCCCCTGGTGGATAGTTTTACCATGGTGCATATAGCAGAAATGAATACAATGGCTTATTCAACTGGAAATAGTCTGCTTTGAAATAGCCTTTCCCTCTGCCCCTGCAGCAAAAGCCACCAGTAGTTGTTCAGATTTTCTTAAGAGATTTGATTTTGTCCTGTTTAAGTAAAATCCAAGTTGTCTGTGCATATCCTATGAATGCAGAATCCGCTCCCTGTGGATTGGGAAAGAAAGTTGGCAAATGAATGGCCTAAGAGCCACACTGGATACCACCCTTAGGCATGAAGGATGGATTGGTCCTGAGAGACACCCTGTCCGCATGAAAAATAATGAAAGGCTCCACTGCCATAAGAGCCTGTAATTCAGAAATCCTTCTAGCTGAGGTGACTGCTAAAAGGAAAGCTGTTTTCCAGGAGAGAAATTTTAAGTCTGCAGTATCAGCTGGCTCGAAAGGAGGGAGAATTAGTTTTTCTAAAACAAAATTGAGGTCCCAGGCAGGGGATGGGGCTCTCCTGGGAGAACTTAAGTTTTTGGCCCCTCAGAGATACTGCTTTAGCATTCTACAGGCACCTACAAGAATGCATGGATCATGCTATCCCAAGCAAAACCAAAACTCACTCCTCCAAGAAAAGGAAACCAGTTTGGTGGACCCCTGCCATAAACAAGCTATACAATAGCAGAAGAAAACCAGCACAGGAGAGTAAAATCCCAAGAAGGGAAGACATCCCTGATCAGTATCAGCTAGAAACTATGATCCCTCATAAAATCATCCAAGGCGAGCTTCGAAAGAAAAATTGCCAAGGACTCCAAAGATAAAGTACAGTTTTGTACCGACCATAAATGTAGATGTTCGAGTGTATTCACTGCTGCAGTCATTACACTTGGGTTATCCTGCCATCAGGCAGTCCCGCAGTCGGCCAGAGTTCCAAAGTCTTGGTCCGGAGTCAGTTGCTGTCACTTCTTCCCAGACGTCAGTGCTCCAGGGGTATATAAGATGCAGCCGACGCCATTTTCTTCAGTTTTTCTTGCCCCAGATGTCAGGTGCCCCCAAACAGGTAGGCAATACATATTGCTAATAAAACATACATAAAAAGTAAAACCAAAACCTTCAGTTACCAGCAAGTACACCACATAGGTAGTACAGGGTAGAAAGGTATAGTTAAGTCCCAGCTAAGAAAGAGGGGATGGAGGGAGGGTAACCTGGACTGCAGCAATGAATACACTCTAACATCTACATTTATGATAGGTACAAAACTGTACTATGTTCGTCGTGTTTCACTGCTGCAGTCATTACACTTGGGTTGAATCCCAAAGCTAAGGTTGGGTGGCTGGTTCTATAGAGGATTTGGGGTGGCTATGAGGCCCTGTAGCACTGCAGTGGCAAAGCCAGCTCTGGATTTAGAATAAAGAGGCAAGTGATAATGTTTGGTAAAGGTGTGCACTGAATTGCAAGTTGCTGCTTCCAAGATATCTTTGTTAGGTACTCCTCTAAGGTAGGCAGTTGAAGTGGCTGTTGCCCTGGTGGAATGTGGCCTAATGTTGCTAGGTACAGTTTTCCCATGCTGTGTGTAGCAGAAACAGATACAGTGTCCTATCCACTTTGAAATGGTCTGCTTTGAAATAGCCTTTCCCTGTGATCCTGCAGCATATGCTACAAACAATTGCTCAGTTTTCCTGAAAGCTTTTGTTTTGTCCAAGTAGAAACATAACTGCCTGTGTATGTCCAATGAATGCAGATGTCTCTCCCCTTTATTCTGGGGATTTGGATAAAAAGTTGGCAAGTGAATAGTTTGGTTAAGAGCCACACTGGATACCACCTTTGGCATAAATGAAGGGTTTGTTCTTAAAGAAACAATGTCTTTGTGAAAAATGATGAAAGGCTCCACTGCCATTAGTGCCTGTAACTCTGAGACTCTTCATGCTGAGGTTATTGCCAGAAGCAGAGCAGTTTTCCATGACACATTTTAATTCTGCTGAATTGGCTGGCTTAAAAGGAGGTAAAGTTAGTTTTTCCAAGACAAAATTGAGGTCCCAAGTTGGTGTTGGTGCTCTCCGGGGTGGTCTTATGTTTTTAGCCCCTCTGAGATACTGTTTTAGCAATGGATGAGAGAAAATAGGAGGATTTGTGTTGTAATGAGCCAAGATGGCAGAGGCGTGGATCTTAATGGATAAAAAGGATAGGCCTTTGTCCAGCATCTCAGTTAAGTATTGTAATATCTGAGGAATATTTGGAACAAAAGGGTCAAAGCCTTGAGCCTGGTTCCAGGCACAGAATCTCTTCCACTTTTCTGAATAGGATTTCCTGGTGCTAGGCCTCCTGGCCTCCAAAATGACATCCATAACAGCTTTAGAGAGAAGTGCTGTCTGCTTGACTAAGGAATCTGCCATGCAGCCAGATTTAAGGTTTTGAGCTGGCTGTGCAGATCTGATTGTTCTGTTGAGTAAGATGATGAGGAATTTGAGGTAAAATCCATGGTGGGCCTTGAGCTAAGTTCTTTTAAGACTGGGTACCAGTGCTGGTGTGGCCAGTCTGGGGCAATCAGGATCATTTGCGGCTTTTCTTGTCTGGCTTTTAGGAGTACCTTTGAAAGGAGTGGCAGTGGTGGGAAAGCATAAACTTTTAGGCTTTTCCAGCTGAATGAGAGAGCATCCACTTTCCATGCTTGAGTGTGGCAAGTCCTTGTGCAGAATTTCTGTAGTTGGCAATTCATTGGGGAGGCAATAAGATCTATGTCTGGGCACCCCCAGTTTTGCGTTATCATGCTGAATACTTGTGGATATAATTTCCACTCGTGAGGATCCATGATGTTTCTGCTTAAGTCGTCTGTCAGAGTATTTTTATTTCCTGGCAGGAACTGTGCTTGCAGATGAACTTGATAGGTTAGAGCTGTGTTCAACAAGGTCATGGCTTGTCTGCAGAGGGGATAAGAATGAGTGCCCCCTTGCTTGTTTATGTACCACATAACTGTGGTGTTGTCTGTCTTTAGTAATAGTTGACCTGAATGCAGAGGGTCCTTGAAAGCAGTTAGGGCATTTTGTACAGCTAGCATCTCTTTTTGATTGATGTGAAGATGCATTTGGTCTGCGGCCCACTTGCCCTGAATACATTTTCCTGCCATGTGTGCTCCCCAGGTGTAATCCAAAGCATACTGTCAGCCTGGCTGTGGGTAGAGTGAAAGGCTGTCCCTTGTTGTGGTAACATGCCTGTGCCAACCATCAAAACTCCTGTTGTAGGCAGGGAATAAGTGGTATTACTGGTTTCCACACTGTGACAGTGTTGAGTCCAAACACTTTTTAGGTACCATTGTAATTTCCTCATATGCAGTCTGGCACATGATATTAGTAGTATGCAGGACACCATGAACCCCAAGGCCTGCATAATATTTCTTGCAGGGAGTTGGGTCTTTGTTGCCATCAATTGAAAGTACTGAGTCAGTTGTCCTTGTTTGTCTGATGTGAGATGAGCCATCTGGGCCGTTGTATTTAAGCTGGCACCCAGGAATATTATCTCTTGTGAGGGCACTAGTTTTGATTTCTTTTTGTTTACTGTGTACCCCAGGAAAATTAGCAATCTTTTTACAAACGCCAGATGCTTTAGAAGAATGTCCTTGCTCTCTGCTTGAATAAGGCAGTCATCCGAGTAGGGATATATTTGAATTCCTTTTTGTCTGCAAAATGCAATTACTTGTGCCAGGCATTTTGTGAAGACCCTGGGCGCAGTAGATAAGCCAAAGGGCAGTGCAGAGAATTGGTAATGCATTGAGCCAGCTATGAATCTGAGGTATCTTCTGCAATTTTGTCTGATAGGGACATGCAGGTATGCCTCTTTGAGGTCCAAGGTAACAAGACAAGCCTTCTTACCCAGCATGGGAAGAAGCTGCTGTAGTGTCAACATTTTGAATTTCGGAACATCCAGGTAAGTATTTAGAGTAGAAAAGTCCAGTATAGGTCTCCAGGCTTTGTCCTTTTAGGGACCAGGAAAAGACGAGTAAAATCCTTGTCCTTGTTCCTGTTGTGGCACTTTTTGAATAGCTCTCATGTCCATGAGGGCTGTAATTTGTTTTTGTGCCTCTGCCCATTGATTTTGTGGCAGGTCTGGCATTCCTTTTGGCCTTGGTAGAGTGTGAAAGTGGAACCTGTAACCTTGAGACACAATATTCAGAACACATTTGTCTTGGGTGATTATATGCCAGTTTTGTGAAAAAAATGCTAGTTTTCCCCCCTAAGGGAACTGCCAAAAGGTAAGTGCTTGGTATTTGAAGGGGGGAGTCATTGGGACTGTTTCCTATAAGGTTGTGACTTGTCCTCCCCCCTCCTTTTGGGGTAACCCCACTGTCGTGGTGTGTAAGAGCCTTGAGGCTGAGATCTGCCTCTTGGGTGTCTGTATCTGCCTCTTTGTGGTCTGACACTGGAAAGGACCAATTTTTTGAAGGCCAATTTCTGCTAAATCGAGGTGGCTGTACCTGTAAGAAATCCTTCACTGTCTGCATAGATTTTGCCTTATCCTCCATTTTCTTTAATACCTTTTCTGCCTTAACACTAAATAAAATATCCTGTTGTAAAGGAGCATCCAATAATTTTGCCTTAACATGATCAGGTAAAACTTGTTCTTTTAACCAAGCATGCCTTTGAATCACAGATCCTGTAACTGCTGCTCTACAAGAAGCCTCTAATGAATCAAAACCACATTGCAGAGTATGTTTTCCCACTTGTTCAGCTGCATGCAATAAATCCTGCATTTCCTTATAGTCAGGATGTTCTGAGCTTGTAAGCATTTTCGGTTTTAACCGAGAAATTAAATATTGTTGGTATTTAAAGCATGTGAAACTGGCAATTTAAAGCCCTTACTGCTAAAGTTGCAGAAGTGTAAACTTTCTTCCCCCATCTGTCTAATGCTCTAGAATCCCTGTCAGGGGGAACTGGATTTTTAGCCGTGGAAGCCTTTACCCCTTTGGGACCCTGGAAAATAAATAGTTTCTGTGTCAGCAACAGGGTTTTTGTAAAGAAATTTGTGAGAGTCAGGGACTCTGTAGTACCTTTCTGGCTTGACTGGAGCAGGGGGCACAGAATCAAGATTTAAACTGGATTCAGAGAACACATCAGCCACAATATCCAACACTGTTGGAATAGCCAGGGGCCTGTGCTGAGGCAATAAAAGGAAGTCTCTGAGCCTTTTCTTGGATTCTGAATAATCCTGGCCCTCCCAATGGAAATGCTCCCTTCATGGTATGTAAAGTTTCCCCAAAAGAGTAACCCTCAGGAGGAGAGGCTGAAGGGATTCATTCTTCAGCATCAGAGTCCTCATAGGGGGGTAAAGAGTATCCCTGGTCTGAAGAGGAATCAGAAGAAATGTAAACCTGATCAGAGGAGTCATAGTCTGCATCCTGCCTAGGTCTTTTATCAGGAGGGGAACGGGAACCCCTGATCAGAGTAATTAGGTCTTCGGCCATTTTGAGCATCTGTTTTTTAGGCATGGAGGCCTGTCCAGGTGAATGCTGTACTTGCTTCTTTGTCTTTAATGGAGTTTTAGACTTGGTTGTTGTTTTGATGGTAAGCTGTGAAGGTCTGAAAACCCCCTCAGAAGCCGATGCCTGCTCAGCGGCTCCGGACCCATCTGAAGGGTTAGTTTCCGTAGGCCCAATACCTTGAGTTTGCAGAGGCCTAGACATCTCCACGTGGGAGTCGGAGGCGGCCTGTGGCTCTGAGGTAGCGGGTGTCAGGGGCTGCGAAAGCACCTCACTGAGAACCGGTGACTGGCCTAGAGGAGGCTTCATTGTCAGTTTTGGAACTTGGATGCCTGTCCTTATCCTTGTCTTTGCTTTTTTTGTGTATTCCGGTCGGTTGTTCCGACGGCATGGTATAATTGAACCTAAGGCCAAAGTAATGGCGAGCAAAGTCAAAACGACGTTTAATAGTGCGCTTGTTAAATCTAGCAAAAAAACGACAACTAGTGACGTCGTGGTCTGGGCCTAGGCATGGAATACAGTAAGAATGAAAATCTTTATGAGGTATTTGCTTCCCACAAGAAATACAATTATTAACTTTTACTGACATCGGTCTGAGATAAAAATAAGGTTCTCCAACAGGGTACTTAGCTTTATTGAAGACTTTGGTTCTGAAATTCAAATTCAAAATCTCAGGAGTCGGCCGACCGGCACATGCGAACCGCTTTTGCTTCGGGCACCGCGCGGCAAGAAAGACTGGAGAAAATGGCATCGGCTGCATCTTATATACTGTTAAATCCAAATAGAATCCACGGAAAGGAGAATCAGCCAACAAAAAATAGCAATGAATAAAAACGAAGACTTTTATTTGACCACAAAACCATGTAAATCAAGCGCTTTCGCCTGGTTAATACCAGGCTTTATCAAGATAAAAAGGAAACAGCGTAACGTGGATTTAAATGTAACACTTGCAGTCACATGATAATTTGATTAATTAATCTAATAAGCAGTTAAAAAGACATCATTCAAAAATATTTATAAACATTTAAAAGAATTTTTTAAAAATATAAATTAAAGGTTCCTTATTAAATAAGAACCTTAATGTATAAAAAATTATGTAAAGTTGTAATAAATATAATAAGATAAATATATGCTTATGACACCTGTTGAAGTTGTTTTAAACCCATCATATAGTTTTGGTTATAACCTAGCCTTCCTAAGCCTGAGCACACTAGTGATGTTGATGTTCTCATTCAAGCTAGGGGGCCTTGCAGCATTCAATCTAAGTTGCCATAGGAGCTCCCTATACTCAAGACGTGTCTCCCAGCCCCCCCCCCCCCCCAGCATCTTGTGTCACCTGTTGAAGTACAACAAATTTAAGCTGCATGTTGGGACAGGCAGTAAGATGCTTGTAAAAGGCATTGGCTTCCTTCTTCTTGGAGATGTCATATACATGCTCATAACTTCTTTTTCTTAAGGGTCTCCCAGTCTTCCCAATATAAAAACTGGGACATTGGGTACATAATCCTAAATATACAACGCCCTTAGTCCCACAAAGTACAGTTTTGTACCTACCATAAATGTAGATGTCCGAACAGGAATGCATCTGCAGTCCTTACAAATGGGTTGTCCTGTCGTCAGGCAGCCCTTCGGTCGGCCGGATTCCAAAGTCTGGGTCTGGCCTCGGCTGGTGTCGCACTTCACCCGACGTCATAGCTGCAGTTCTTCGGGTATAAAGGCATCAGCCGACGTCATTTTCCTCAGTGTTTCTTGCCCCAGATGCCAGTTGCCCTCTTGGATAGCTAAATTTTGGATAAATGCCAATGTTTCCAAATAGTAGAAGGCAAACACAAAAAATAAGCATGTATGTACATATATACAAACAAATACACCACAAGAGATCCCCCCCCAGCTAGCTATTAGATGGGCAAATACCCTAGGAATACCACAGAGGGGGAGGAGGGTAATCCTGACTGCAGATGCATTCCTGTTCGGACATCTACATTTATGGTAGGTACAAAACTGTACTATGTCCTTCAAGGATGCATCTGCAGTCCTAAATGGGTAGAATACCATAGCCAAACTAGGGAGGAGGAAGAAGAAATTATGGTGTAGTTAGGATCCCTTGCAAAACAGCAGTGGCAAACCCTGCTCGGGATCTAGAGTATAAAGGTAAATTATAATGCTTGGCAAATGTATGCACGGAGGTCCAAGTAGCAGCCTCTATAATGTCCTTGGTAGCCACTCCTCAGAAGAAAGCTGTGGTAGTGGCTGTAGCCCTTGTAGAATGAGGCCTTATGTTCTGTGGAGTTTGCTTTCCATGGTAGGAGTAACAGAATCTGATGCAATTTCCTATCCACTTGGAGATTGTCTGTTTTGAAATTGCTTTTCCTTCCCTTCCTGTTGCATATGCTACCAGAAGCTGGTCAGTTTTTCTATTGCCCTTGGTTCTGTCCAGGTAGTAGCGCAACTGTCTATGTACATCCAAAGTATGCAGCAGTCTTTCCCCTGTTCTGTGGATTGGGAAGAAGGTAGGTAGGTGGATAGCCTGGTTTAAAGACACTCTGGATACCACCTTAGGCATAAATGTAGGATTTGTTCTCATGGACACTCTATCTTGATGGAAGATTAGGAAGGGTTGTACTGCCATTAAAGCCTGTAGCTCAGAAACCCTTCTTGCTGAGGTAATTGCCAGCAGAAAAGCAGTTTTCCAGGATAGGTGTTGAAGATCTGCTGTTGCTGCTGGTTCAAAAAGGGGGAGTGTCAATTTTTCTAGCACAAAGTTCAAGTCCCATGCTGGTAATGGTGGTTTCCTAGGAGGCTTTACATTTTTAATTCCTCTCAGAAACTGCCTGAGTAGAGGATGCGAGAAGACAGGGGGATCGAAGCTGTATTCTGCAGAAATAGCTGATGCATGTATCTTGATGGAGGAATAGGACAGGCCTGTATGGAAAAGCTCTGCCAAATACTCCAGGATGTTGGCAATGTCTACCTTTGACACATCTTTTCCCCTTCAGTACTCCAAATGAGAAACCTTTTCCATTTTCCTGCATAGTTCCTTCTTGTTGAAGGTCTGGGGCCTCAAGGATAATGTCTTTAACCCTTTGGGATAAATCTGGGTTAGTTGCTCTTATGTAATGTTCCAGGCAGTCAGCTGCAGAGTTTTCAGGTTTGGATGCAGGGTGTTGTAGCCGCCCTGAGTTAACAGCAAAGGAATCAGGGGGAGTGTCCACATTTTCCCCGAGACATGCTCCTCAGTAATGGGTACCAATGTTGTCTTGGCCAGTTTGGAGCTATCAGAATGATCCTTGGACGTTCCTCTTTGATTTTCAATAGCACCTTGTGCATCAAAGGAAGAGGTGGGAATGCATATGCTGTCAGGCCTTTCCAACTGAAGGATAGAGAGTCCACCTTCCAAGCAAGTGGGTGGTACGTCCTTGTGCAGAATTTCTTGAGCTGGTGATTGAGTGGGGATGCGAATAGGTCTATTTGTGGCAGTCCCCATTTCCTTGTGATGACCTTGAAGATGTCCGGGTGTAGCATCCATTCGTGAGCACCCGAGGTAGTTCTGCTTAATATGTCTGCTAGGATGTTTTCTTTTCCGGTACAAAATTGCTTGTAACTGAATGTTGTAGCTCAGAGCCATATTCCATAGGTCCAGTGCCATCCGGCATAGAGGGTATGAATGAGTGCCTCCCTGTTTGTTGATGTACCACATGACTGTGGTGTTGTCTGTCCTTATCATCAACTGCCCTTCTTGGAGGAATGGTCTGAAATTCTGGATTGCTAGTTTTACTGCCAGCATTTCCTTTTGATTTATGTGCAGGTGCAGCTGATCTGGAGTCCATAAGCCTTGTATGCACTTGTCCAGCATGTAGGCCCCCAACCGAGGTCTGAGGCGTCCGTTGTGATGGTTTGGCTTGGTTGAATGCTGTGGAAGGGCAAACCTGGGTTTGACTGGCATGCCTGAGCCCACCATAGGAACTCTTGTTTCAGGCATGGAATTAGTGGTATTTGGTTTCTAGGCTGTGCCTGTGTTGAGACCATAAATTCTTCAGGTACCACTGTAGCTTTCTCATATGCAGTCTGGCATGAGGGACCAGGATTATGCAGGATGCCATGAAGCCCAAGGCCTGCAGTACTTTCCTTGCTGTTAGTTTGTTCTGCTTTGTTAATGCCAAGAAGTAGAGAGGAAGTTGTTCTTGTTTTTCTGCAGTTAGGAATGCCATCTGTTTTACTGTGTCCAATTCTGCACCTAAGAAGGTTATTCTTTGGGATGGTATCAGTCTTGAGTTTTTATATTGACTGTATATCCCAGGGCTTGCAGTAAGCAAATGACTCTTTGTAAGTCTTCTGTTAGCTTGTTTTTGTTGTCCGCTTGTATCAGGCAGTCATCCAGGTATGGATATATTTGGATTCCCTGAAGCCTGCAGTGAGCGATTACTGATGCCAGGCATTTCGTGAACACTCTGGGCAGTAGATAAGCCAAAGGGCAATGCTGAGAATTGATAATGCTCTGATCCTGCAAGAAATCTGAGGTATCTTCTGCAATTTGGTCGTATGGGGACGTGCAGTTATGCCTCCTTGAGATCCAGAGTCACCAGCCAATACTCCTTGCCCAGCATGGGAAGAAGTTGCTGTAGGGTCAGCATTTTGAATTTTGGAACAATGATGAATGTGTTTAAAGCGGACAGGTCGAGAATAGGCCTCCAATTTTTCACTTTTCTTGGTACCAGGAATAGTCTGGAGTAAAATCCCTTTCCTTGTTCCATAGATGGTACCCTTTCCACAGCTCTCATCTTTGCTAATTGAGCTAATTGTTTTAGAGCTTCTGTCTTTTGATTTGGTGGTAGGTTTGGCATTCCTCTTTTTCCTGGTAAAGTATGGAAATGAAACCTGTAGCCTTGGTCTATAGTTTGCAAAATCCACTTGTCTCTTGTGATGTAGTGCCAGTTTTTTGAAAATAAGGCTAACTTTCCGCCTAAGGGTGCTGCTATTTGTTCCCTGGTAGGTGGTGCCAGAGCCAAGTCACTGTGATTGTCCTGTTGCAGTGGTAGTAGTTGTGTCTGTGCCTCGCTGGTTGTTACCTTGCCACTGGCGTCCCCTGTAGGCACCTCCTCTGGATTGATTTCTGCCTCTTGAACGCCTATTCCTGCCGCTCTGTGTTTTACAGGAGTCTGGAAAGGACCAATTTTTGGAGGGCCAGTTCCTGCTAAACCTTGGAGGCTGAACCTGTAAGAAATCTTTCACTGTTTGTACAGATTTTGCCTTCTCTTCCATTTTCTTCAGTACCTGCTGAGCAGGAGAACCAAATAAACTGACCTTATCCATAGGAGCATCTAATAGTTTTGCTTTAACATGATCCGGCAAGACCTGTTCTTTCAACCATGCATGCCTTCTTATAACTGTGCCAGTCATGGCTGATCTAAAGGAAGCCTCCAGTGCATCATCGCCACATTTTAAAGAATGGTTACTAACCTGCTGAATGTTATGCACCATTTCTAGAACATATTTCTTATCTAAAGAATCATCAGAGGACAGTTTCTTAGTTAACTGATCAAGCATAAACTCCTGGTATTGGATCATATGAAACTGACAGTTCAATGCCCTAGCTGAGAGAGTAGCAGAGGTGTATACTTTTTTACCCCATCTCTCTAAGGACCTGGATTCCCTTTCAGAGGGGAGAGGGTTTTAACTGAGGTCGAAGCTACTGCCTTAGGCCCCTGGGAGATAGTCTCGGGATCTGCAAAAGGGGCCTTGTACAAATGGTGATGCGTGTCCGGGACCCTGTAGAACCTATCGGGCTTAGCAGGGGCTGGAGGTAAAGTATCAGGAGCAGTGCAAGCATCATTAAATGCATCATCTACAACAGGAAGAACTGGAGGTATAGCTAAAGGCCTATGTTGTGGTAAATGCAAAAAAGTCCTAAGCCTTTTCCTTGAATCTGAGAAATCTTGCCCCTGCCATTGGAATTCTCATGGCATGTAAGGTTTCCCCAAAGGAAAATTCCTCTGGTGGAGAGGCAGAATGAATCGATTCCTCAGCATCGGAGTCTTCATAAGGAGAAAAAGGAGCCTCTGGATGGTCTGTATTGTCTGTATCATCAGAAGAATCATCTGAGGACACTGGCTCAGGGGGCTCTGCTCTAGGTCTCTTTTCTGGAGGTTGAGAGGCCCTGTCTGGATGAGGTTGGGATCCCCTTATTAAAGAGATGAGATCCTCTGCCAGAGTGAGCACTTGGGAACTGGAACTGGGCCTGTGAGAGGGGGGCTTAACAGGCACAGACTTAGAAGTTTTGGCTGCTTTAGCCCTGGCAAAGGCCTTTATGGACATGGCTGCAGGCGACCTATTAGCACCACGTGCAGGGGTTGAAACATCCAAAGGGATGGTGTCCGATAATTCTTGTGAAACCACAGTAGCAGGTTGAATTTCAGAGGCCGATTCAACGAGGTTAGAAGGGCCTCGTAGTAGTCATGGATTCGACTGAAGATAGAACGCTTGCTCGGTTTCGCCGAAACCGAGACACTCGCTGTTTGCTTAACCGGTTTCGGCCGAAACCGGGGACCGCGAGTGTCGGTCCTTTTCTTTGCGTTTCTTAACTTTTGAAGTCAGTGGATCCGACGGCATTATGTACGCAAAATCTGAGCCGAAAAACTGTTCAGCAAACTCTGACCGACGTCTAAGCGTCGGTCGGTTGAAAGAAGCACAGGCTAAACAAGCTGCTACGTCGTGGTCTGGGCCTAAACAAGGTAAGCAGTAAGAGTGGAAATCTTTATGAGGTATTTGTTTCCCACAAGTTAAACAAACAGTTATTCACTTTTTCTGACATCGGCTGAGGCAAGAAAGTCCCCAACGGGGTACTTAGCTTTTTAGAAGTCTTCGAAGTAGTATTCGGTAGTAGTAATCTCTGGATCTGACCGACCGGCACTTGCGAACAGCTTCTGCTTCGGGCACCACGCGGCAAGAAAGTCTGAGGAAAATGGCGTCGGCTGATGCCTTTATACCCGAAGAACTGCAGCTATGACGTCGGGTGAAGTGCGACACCAGCCGAGGCCAGACCCAGACTTTGGAATCCGGCCGACCGAAGGGCTGCCTGACGACAGGACAACCCATTTGTAAGGACTGCAGATGCATCCTTGAAGGACATCTGTAATAACCATCCGAGTCAAACCTAAAATTCCTAGATGGGATATATAAGGGACTGTCGTTGAATATAAATGCACACTGTTTGCATGCTCCACACTTGTATGTACCCAGTCTACCAGAATGATGTCTATGTTCTATGTATTGTTTTCTTTCAAATAACCCTTTTAAATTAACATCTCTCCTTTACACAAAACTGGGACACTTCTGTACTATGTTCTTAAAATCTTCATGAAGTGTTAAAACAGGCCAATGTTTCAACACCGTTTGTTCCACCTGCTGAGAATCTTTAGAAAATGTGTAAATGAAACTATTGTGAATATCAAATTGCTCAGGTTGCTCACTTTGCTCAACCACCTGCAAACCTCTACCCAACAACGGAAAAAATTTATGTTCTCCGTTTTCAGTGACCTCTTGAGCCAATTGATTAACTAGAGAAGCAGGGTAACCTCTTTTGAAAAAAAGATTTTTCATAAAATTCACTTCATCAAAAAAATATTCATTAGTGCTAGACATCCTGGATGCACGGATTAATTGGCCTTTAATAATGCTTTTCTTTTGATGGAAAGGGAGGCCGCTGTCAAAATTCAGGTATGAATTAGAAAAGTGGCCTTCCTATAAAGTTTAGACTGGAAATTCTGATTATCATGGTCCTTGAGCAGCGTCACATCAAGATAATTTAATTCTTCATTACTAACGGTAGAAGTAAAAGATAGAAATTGTGTGGTGGAATTGATGTGACTCATAAAATCCAAAAGATGGTTCAGAGTCCCATCCCACAACAAACAGATGTCATCAAGGTACCGTATGTAATGCACTATGTGCTGAACCCAATGAGTAGCAAAAATAAAATTCTTCTCCCAGTGGTATAGCACAATGTTAGCGTATAGTGAGGCGCAGGATGCACCCATCGCTACACCCTTCTTTTGCCTAAAGATTTCACCGCTGAAATATATAAAATTGTTTTGGAGTACAATCTCCATAAACTCAACCAACAAACTAATGATATTAAAAACAAGGCCAGATTGAGAAACCAGGATCTCATTAAACCAGTCTAAACCAGTGGAATGTGGAATGCTAGAAAACAAATCCACAACATCTATAGTAACCATATAGTAACCATCAGAAGACCAGGTTTATAGAAATTACGTTCAATACCTCTAAGGAAATCCCAGGAATCCTTGCAAATGTAATGTAAAGTAGAGGCAAATTTTTTAGTAGTGTAGTCAATAAACTTGCCCAGGGGTTCTGTAATACCACCTGCACCTGAAACAATGGGTCTAAACTTCAAAGGGTCCAGTCCTTTGTGGGTCTTAGGTATCCCAAAGATCACCGGAATTCTGGGTTTGTTGACATACAGGTAGTTGTATAACTTCTCATTAATTGCACCCTGCAGCAAATGGTCAAACAGTGAAAAATTAATCTTGGAATAAGCTAGGTTTACCTCGTTCCTAGAGGTCAACTCATATTGTTCAGTGTCATGCAACATATTATAAAGATATGTGTATCATAAGCAACAGTGTACATCAAAACCACCCCACCTCCTTTATCGGGTTTCATTACCCTGACACCCTCAATTCTAAGTAAAGTAATTATGAACATGTATATGACATCTCCAAGAAGAAGGAAACCAACGCCTTTTACAAGCATCTTACTGCCTGTCCCAACATGCAGCTTAAATTTGTTGTACTTGAACAGGTGACACAAGATGCCAGGGGGGGGGGAGACTGGGAGACACGTCTTGAGTATAGGGAGCTCCTATGGCAACTTAGATTGAATGCTGCAAGGCCCCCTGGCTTGAATGAGAACATCAACATCACTAGTGTGCTCAGGCTTAGGAAGGCTAGGTTATAACCAAAACTAAATGATGGGTTTAAAACAACTTCAACAGGTGTCATAAGCATATATTTATCTTATTATATTTATTACAACTTTACATAATTTTTTATACATTATGTAAGGTTCTTATTTAATAAGGAACCTTTAATTTATATTTTTAAAAAATTATTTTAAATGTTTATAAATATTTTTGAATTATGTCTTTTTTAACTGCTTATTAGATTAATTAATCAAGGTATCATGTGACTACAAGTGTTACATTTAAATCCACGTTACACTGTTTCCTTTTTATCTTGATAAAGCCTGATATTAACCAGGCGAAAGCACTTGATTTACTTGTTTTTTGTGGTCAAATAAAGGTCTTCGTTTTTATTCATCACTATTTTTTGTTGGCGGATTCTCCTTTCCGTGGATTCTGTTTGGATTTAACCGTTTTTTGGATTTTTGTACTCATTTAGTGCATCTTATACACCCCTGGCGCACTGACGTCAGGGAAGAAGCAACAGCAACAGACGCCGGACAAAGACTTTGGAACTCTGGCCGACTGCGGGACCGCCTGACGGCAGGATAACCCAAGTGTAATGACTGCAGCAGTGAAACATGATGAACATCCACAAGGCATTCTTTAGCTATGTTAAGAATCTAAGTGGCAATGCTCAGCTCTGCTCAGAGTTGGTGCAGAATGGCACAAAATACACTAAACCGACCGATTATCACCAAAATCCTGGCAGACGTGTTCAGTGCAAACTTCACCCCCCTCTCACCCCCAAAAGGGCCCATAACCATACCAGAAGAATGTAGAGCCACTAAAATCAGACACTCAGGTTAAAACAGCCCTCTTCAATGCCAAAAACACAGCATCAATGGGACCGGAAGGTGTCCCAGGTTGCGTCCTACATGACCTCAAAGACTAACTAATCCCTCACCTAAACACACTGTTCAAACTCAGCCTCTCCACAGGCTATGTACCCATAGAGTGGCGTACAGCAATGGTCATTCCACTCCACAAAGGTGAAGCCACAAAAGACCCCGGGAACTATCGCCCTATAAGCCTGACTAGCTCTGGTCTGCAAGGCTATGGCACGCATCATCATGGAACTCTTTTAACAGAGTCATTGGGAACCTCCAAACACTGGACCCTACCCAATTCGGCTTTAAGGGCAGATCATGCCTCCTAAACCAAGGCTATAGATGAGGGAAAGGTGGTACACAGCCTACCTAGACCTCGCAAAGGCCTTCAACACCATTCCCCATTCTGGTATTATAGACAAGCTCACCAGCCTGAACATAAACCCCTACGTCACAAAATGGGTTGCCAACTGGGTCACGGACAGAACCCACATGGTGAGAGTTGCGGGAGCTAGGTCCGACTCTAAACCGGTTACAAGTGGCATTCCCCAGGGCTCAGTCCTAGGACTCCTCCTGTTCGGCATATACTTCTCAGAGGTACAGGCAAGCACAGGAGGACAATGGCTGACCAAGTTCGCAGACGACTGCAAACTAGGGGCTATAATTGACTCTCCAGCTGACACAGACATGCTCCAAAAGGGTCTCACTGAGACGGATACCTGGTGTCAAAATCATGGCCTCAAGCTAAATGCCAAAATGTGCATAGTCATCCCCTTTGGAAAAAACAAAGTACCCACAAACTACCACATAGGTGGTAGTCCCCTAAATATGGAAGGCGTAATAAGGGATCTGGGGACCCAAGTAGATAAAAATCTCTCCTTTGATAATCACATTGCCAAAGTGGTTAGAAAAAGTACAGTTGTGTACACTTACCATAAATGTACATGTTAGAGTGCATTCACTGTTGCAGTCATCACTTTTGGGGTATCTGCTTGCAGTAGCCCTCAGTCGGCCTGATTATCAAAGTCTTCGGTCCTGCGTCGGTTGCTGTCTCATCTTCCATGACATCAGGTAGTCAGGGGTATAAAGCATGCAGCCGACGCCATCACATCAGTTCTTCTTGCCCCAGATGTCAGGTGCCCCCTAATGGGAAGCAATTAAATATATACACAAGGTTATACCTCCAACAAAAAAACAAATACACCAAAAAGCTTTTAAGCATAGTAAAAAGGAATAGAGGTATAGCCAAAAGAAGTCAGGGGGCTGGAGGGAAGGTAACCGAGTGTATTCACTGTTGCAGTCCTGAACATCTACATTTATGGTAGTGTACACAACTGTACTATGTTCTTTGTGTTTCACTGTTGCAGTCATCACTTGTGGGTAGATTCCCAAAGCTAAGGATGGGAGTAGGAATTCAGATAGCATTAGGACCAGCTATAAGGCCCTGCAAGACTGCAGTAGCAAAACCAGCTCTGGAGTTAGAGAAAATTGGCAAATGGTAATGCTTGGTGAAAGTATGTACAGAACTCCAAGTAGCAGCTTCCAGGATGCCCCTGGTAGGGACACCTCTGAGAAAGGCTGTAGAGGTAGATGCAGCCATGGTTGAATGTGGTCTTATCCCTTGTGGGATAGGTTTTCCATGGTGCCTTTTAGCAGAAATGAATGTAATGGCCTATCCATTTACAAATGGTTAGCTTTGAAATGGCCTTCCCCTCTGCCCCTGCAGCAAATGCCAACAGCAGCTATTCAGATTTCCTGAAAGGTTTAGTCCTGTCCAAGTAAAATTTAAGTTGTCTGTGCACATCTAAGGAGTGCAGTATCTGTTCCCCTTTGTTCTGTGGATTAGAAAAGAAGGTTTGCAAATGAATGGACTGATTAAGAGCCACTCTGGATACTATCTTGGGCATGAAGGAGGGAGGGATTGGTCCCGTGGGACACCCTGTCCGCATGAAAGATGATGAAAGGCTCCACTGCCATAAGGGCCTGTAATTCAGACACCCTTCTTGCTGAAGTGATGGCTAAAAGGAAGGCGGTTTTCCAAGAAAGGAATTTCAACTCTGCATTTGCAGCTGGCTCAAAAGGAGGTAGAGTAAGTTTTTTCCAATACAAAGTTAAGGTCCCAGGTTGGAGTAGGGGCTCTCCTGGGTGGTCTTACGTTTCTGCCCCCTCTGAGGAACTGCTTGAGCAGTGGATGAGAGAACAGGGGTGGTTCTGTGTTGTAATGAGCTGAAATGGCTGAGGCATGAATTTTGATGGAGGAAAAGGAAAGCCCCTTGTGAAGCATCTCAGTTAAGTATTGAAGAATCTGAGGTAAATTGGGCGCTGCGGTGCCCATCCCGAGTTTGGTTCCAGGAACAGAATCTTTTCCATTTTTCAGCATACGATTTTCTAGTACTAGGCCTCCTTGCCTCCAGAATGAAATTCAACAGGTTTACTGAGGGATGGTAACAGAGAGATAAGGTAATTAGCCAGGCTGCCGGGTTCAGGATTTGAAGATGAGGGTGCAGAATCTGGCCCTTCTGCTGGGGCAGCAGTGTAGGGGGTCTGAGGCAGGTGCCAGCAGTGACACACTGCGCAAGAGGGGGTACCAGTGTTGGCGTGGCCAGTCTGGTGCAATCAGTAACATCCTTGGTTTGTCCTGTTTGATCTTTAGTAGTACCTTGGTAATGAGGAAAGGCATAAACTGGTAGGTTTTTCCAGGTGAAGGACAGGGCATCCACTTTCCAAGCTTGTTTGTGAGGAGTCCTTGTGCAGAATTTGTCCAAGTGGTAGTTCTGGGGGGAGGCAAACGGGTCTATATCTGGGCTCCCCATTTGTTTATCAACATGTATGTCTTTGGTTCCAGTTTCCACTCATGTGGGTCCATGAGATTCCTGCTTAGATCATCTGCCAGTGTATTTAGCTTTCCTGGCAGGAATTGAGCCTGTAGGTGCACTTGGTAGCTCAAGGCTATGTTCCACAGAGACGGATAGGCTAGTCTTCAGAGAGGGTATGAGTGGGTTCCCCCTGCTTGTTTATGTACCACAT
>NC_056725.1:1615381900-1615451900 GCF_019279795.1 Protopterus annectens
AAAAAAGGGAAAAAACTGGCTACTGCAGCAGCGATCATTAAAACATGCACTGTTAAGTTTACTTACACAAATTAACTGTACTACGTTCTTCGTATTAATAACTGCAGTAGTTGCTTAAGCTATATGGGAAGATTAACATAGCTTACAAATCGGAAGAGTCCAGGTGCCCCTGCAGAAAGGTATTGGCAAAGCCTGATCTACAGCTAGAGAAGGAAACACGCTTACAGTACTTTGTAGAAGAATGTACACAGGACCAAGTTGCTGCTTTTAGAATACTTCAGTTATTCTCTTCCCCATTACCTCCATGACCCTGGCAAAAAGTCAGTATCGCCTTCTCATGCCGATGCTGCTTCTCATTTTCTTCAGCCTCTAAATGCCGCAGTGTCTCTGCTGATTCTGCTTCGACCTCCAATCACCGCAGTCTCTATGCTGATTCTATTTACAAATGTTTGGCCTCATGTTCAAGTCTTTAACTCCAGATGGACTTAAGTCCTCTGAGGAAAAGGTGAACGGTTTCTGAAAGCTGCAAATTTCCCTCACCAGACTGGTTATTCTCCTGATTATTGGTCTGAGCTGCAACTAAGGTTGAAATAATTTCCTCTTTAGTCAGGCTGGCATGCACCAATCCTTTGGCTTCGCACACCCTGGCCAACTAGTTCTTTGTCAGCCTGCCATAATCCTCTGCTGACATCTTTGCCTGTTTTTCCTGACTAAACTAAACTAAACAAAAAATAAATACAACTGTTGTGAAATGAAACTCTGAATGTTTGCCTTGTGGCTGCTGAAAGGACACTCCTTTAGTGACACCTGCCTACAAGCTACAGAAGTTCAAGTAATATCAAACTACTGCCATCTAATCGAAAAGCCTGAATCCTCTCAACTGACACTGGAGAGGGATGTTCACTTGAATGAAAACAGATACACTCAGTATTTCCAGATGCAGTTCTCTGCATCAAGCACAATTTCCCTTAAGAGCACACTGGGAACACACACAACCCAGGGTCTGGGTTTCACTCCTCTCTCCCCAGGTCCCCAGTAAGACTCCCCACTGGCACAGCTGTAGTCCTCAGCCAAGTGTCCAAGCCAAGTCCTCCACCACTCTCTCTGTGAAATCAGTGCTTCGTGACCCTGCTCCAAGCAGCTGACACCCACACCCACCCACACACATACACACACACACACACACACACACACACACACACACACACACACACACACCCACACACACCCACACACACACACACACACCCACACACACCCACACACGCACATATATACACACACACACACACACACATATACACACACACACACAAGAAAGGCTGGCACATGTTTACTAGCTATACCCTCCTTTTGCCCAGACTATAAGGCAAATACAATGCCACCAGACACTAGAAAGCCGGCTACTCTAAGGCTCTTACAAGGGTACTCAGTTATACTGAGTGAAATTAATATTAATACAAATGATAGTCTTCAACCAAAGCAGTAAGGCTTTCAGGAATGACCACACAGTCACCATACAAAAGTAGTCCTAAAGTTTAAAATATTCTCTAAAGGATCACCCATAATGAAAAGTTTTAAATACATTTAATAAACAATAAAAGAACATGAAAATGCGAAATATCTATTTACAGTAAACACCAAAGTTTCAATCACAGGAAATATTAAAATAAAACAGACAAATAGATTCAAATAAGACTCCAAACTTCTCAGACAGTCATGTCCCAAGTCAAAAAATGAAAAAAACAAAATGACAAAGTAGTTTTATGTAAGAAAGGGTTAAAGCACTGTTAATGCAGTAGTCATGTGACTTTTTTAGCATTTAAATGCAGTGTTTTTTGTGATACAACCAGGTCTGAAGTTCTATGTGAATGAAAGCCCTTACCAGTTGTTTTTTGTTTTATTAAAAACTGTTTATATTTTATTGCCACTTTGTCAGTTTTTTTTTTCATTTTTAGACAAATACATTCACACAGATACAGAAAAACAGTACTTAACTAACCTCACTATAAAGAATTACTATTCCCTGGTCACGTACTAGAGCAAGGCAAGATGAAGTAGCTGAGCTTCCTTCTTTGTTAGGTTCTAAAAGCAGAAAGCCGAGTGACTAAGACACTTCTCTGTCTTTTATATCTAATTATTTCTATGCTGGCTTACAGAATGACATCACATCTGGTCATCTGACTGTTTCCCACAATACCCCTATCACTAGAAGCTGCTAGAATTTAGCACATGTGTTATAATACATATCTTGGAGCTTTGCTAAAGTTTAATGCAGCATCTGGAAGCTGTAAAACAATTTCAACACTTCTCTTCCTACAGAGACCAACAAAACATACTGCTCACAGACATTGTGTCTCAGGCTTCATTCAAAACTGTGAGATAACATCTCTATGGCCTATGCCCAATAATTTAATTTCAGAACACTTTTCAAAGTTAGCTGCAGCTGGACTGTGATTAACCTCTTCTCTTCCAGCATCCTATGTTGCACAATATATTCATTTCAAGAGTTACAGAGGATATGTTTTATGAGTGACTACATGCATGTATATTTCTTTTCTGTCCAGCAGGACCCACTGCTGATAAATTTTCAACACAAGCAAACCTTGCAAATACATTTTCAGCACAAGCATTTGTACAAATCACTGATATACAAAAGACATATTACTTTACAAAACTCCAGCTGACAGTGCTGGCATGTTAACATATTCACTGCTCTACTTCTGACACAGCTGGCAATACCTCACATCATCACATCATTAAAAGAAGAGGATACATGGACAGACATGCTAAAATGGCTGACAAATGAACCTTAATGGAAGGGTAAGATAGGGCCATACGACTAACTCACAAATACTGTAAAACCAGAGAACAACTAACCCTGAATGGGTACTGGTTAGATTGTTGGCACCAATTAGAAAGCCTTTTTCATTTGCTAATATATGATTTTCTTGAAACAGGCTTTCTTGCCTCCATTAGTATATACTGAACGTCCATAGTAAATAAGTACCTAAAGGGAATCAAGACCCTATGATCTAGCCAGTGAAAATAAAGTTGATTGGAGGCGGGGTGTATTAAACATTCTGGTTCTTGTGAGAGCAGATCATTCTTTGAAGAAGTGTACAGTAAAGTACAGTTTTGTACCTACCATAAATGTAGATGTTCGAGGGCTATTACAGCTGCAGTAGTTACATATGGGTTTTAAGCCGGCAGGCGGTCCCTCGGTCGGCCTTATTCCAAAGTCTTGGTCCGGCGTCGGTTGTTGTCGCGTGCTCTTCTGACGTCAGGAAGGCTAGAGTATAAAAGACACAGCCGACGCCATCTTCTTCAGTCTTTCTTGCCCCAGATGTCAGGTGCCCCCAAAAGGAAGGCAATACATAAATTAGTGTAATACACAAATGTAAGCAAATAAAACATAGTAGGATAACCCAGTCAGCAGGTATGAATAGGTATTCAAACCCCAAGGTCTTACCAAGAGGGGAAGGAGGGTGGGAAACCTGTACTGCAGCTGTAATAGCCCTCGAACATCTACATTTATGGTAGGTACAAAACTGTACTATGTTCATCGTGCATTACAGCTGCAGTAGTTACATATGGGTAGAATCCCAAAGCTATGTATAGGGTGGTAGGTACTATATGGAACTGGGTTGAGCTAGAATGCCCTGCAAAACTGCAGTGGCAAAGCCTGCTCTAGTTCTGGAGTATAAAGGCAAATGGTAATGCTTTGTGAAAGTATGTACAGAACTCCAAGTGGCTGCCTCCAGGATCTCCTTAGTAGGCACTCCTCTAAGGAAGGCTGTAGAGGTGGCTGTGGCCCTAGTGGAGTGGGAGCTGATACCAGTAGGTACTGAGCTTTCCATGATGAGAATAACAAAAGCATTATGCAGTGACCAATCCACTTGGAAATGGTCTGTTTAGTTACAGGTTTCCCTTGACCCCCCACAGCATAGGAAACTAGGAGTTGATCTGATTTTCTGAATGACTTGGTTCTGTCCAAGTAGTAACGTAGCTGCCTATGGATATCTAAAGAATGAAGCAGCCTTTCCCCTTTGTTTTGAGGATTAGAGTAGAAGGTAGGAAGGTGGATGGCCTGGTTTAGGGCTACCCTAGATACTACTTTAGGCATAAAGGAGGGGTTAGTACGCAGGGAAACCCTGTCCTGATGGAATATTAGGAATGGCTGCACCGCCATGAGGGCCTGTAACTCAGAAACCCTACGAGCTGAAGTGATGGCCAGTAGAAAAGCTGTTTTCCAAGACAAATATTGTAATTCTGCTGAAGCAGCTGGTTCAAAAGGAGGCAATGTCAATTTTTCCAGTACATAGTTAAGGTCCCAAGCTGGTACTGGTTGTTTCCTTGGAGGCCTTATGTTCTTAGCCCCTCTGAGGAACTGTCGCAGTAGAGGGTGTGAGAATAAAGGAGGATCCATGTTGAATTCTGCAGATATTGCTGAGGCATGTATCTTGATTGAGGAAAAGGAAAGTCCCTTGTTCAAAAGTTCAGTTAGGTACTGTAACATCTGAGGCAGGTTTAATTTTCTAGGATCCTGTCCTCTTTCTTCATTCCAACAGCAAAACCGCTTCCATTTTGCGGAGTAAGCTTTTCTTGTAGATGGTCTTCTAGCCTCCAAAATGACATCCTGCACTTCTTTGGAGAGTAGTGCCTGATGTGAAGTTAAGGGATTTTCCATGCAGCTAGACTGAGAGTTTTCAGCTGACTGTGAAGAGTTTTGAAATTGTTCTGCGTCAGCAGAAGAGGTGTTAGAGGCAGGGGCCACGGAGGAGTGTGTGTTAGGCTCCTCAAGAGTGGATACCAATGTTGTCTCGGCCAATCTGGAGCAATCAGTATCATCCTTGGCTTGTCTGTTCTTGCTTTCAGAAGCACCTTGGGCAGCAGAGGTAGTGGTGGGAATGCATAAACTGACCAAGTTGTCCATGTGAATGAAAGGGCGTCCACTTTCCAAGCCTTTGGGTGGAAGGTCCTTGAGCAAAACTTTTTTAATTGATGATTTTTGTGGGAGGCAAAAAGGTCTATGTCTGGCCTTCCCCATGCTTGAACAATCTCTGTGAATACGTCTGGATGTAGCCTCCATTCGTGAGGGTCTGTCATATGCCTGCTCAGAGTGTCTGCCAGTGTGTTTTCCATTCCTGGCAGGTACTGAGCCTGGAGCTCTATTTGTCTTTCCAGAGCTAGATTCCAAAGAGTCATCGTTAATCTGCACAAGGGGTATGAATGAGTCCCTCCTTGTTTGTTTATGTACCACATTACTGTGGTGTTGTCTGTTCTTATGAGCAGCTGTCCTGGATGCAGGAAATCTCTGAAAGCTGAAAATGCCTTTATTACTGCCAGCATTTCTTTTCGGTTTATGTGAAGGTGCTTTTCTGTTTTGTGCCATCTGCCCTGAATGCACCTGTCCTTCATGTGCGCCCCCCAGGCGTAATCTGAGGCGTCTGTCGTTATGACTTGTGTGGCTTGAGGCTTGCAGAATGGGAGGCCTTTGTTTACTTTGCATGCTTGAGCCCACCATATGAATTCCTTTTGTAGGCAGGGAATTATTGGAATCTCCACTTCTAAGCTGTGACTGTGTTGAGACCATAGATTTTTTAGGTACCATTGAAGTTTCCTCATGTGCAGCTTTGCACATGGGATTAGAAGAATGCAAGATGCCATGAATCCCAGAGCCTGCAGGATTTTCCTTGCAGTAAGCCTGGTACATTTTGCAAGCATTTTGAAGTAGTGAGATAGTTGCCCTTGTTTGTCTGTTGTTAGGTAAGCCATCTGAGTGTTTGTGTCCAAGTTGGCACCCAGGAAGGTAATTTTCTGAGAGGGTGTTAGTTTTGATTTCTCCTTGTTGATGGTGTATCCCAGAGAAAGCAGTAAGCGTGTCACATATGCTAGATGTTTGAGAAGTACGAGTTTGCTGTCCGCTTGGATCAGGCAGTCGTCCAGATAAGGGTAAATTTGTATCCCTTGAAGTCTGCAGTATGCAATCACTGATGCCAGGCACTTGGTGAATACTCTGGGCGCAGTAGATAAGCCAAAGGGCAATGCAGAGAATTGATAGTGTTTTGAACCTGCAAGAAATCTGAGGTATCTTCTGCAACTTTGTCTGATTGGGACATGCAGGTATGCCTCCTTGAGGTCCAATGTTACCAGCCAAAACCCCTTGCCCAGCATGGGAAGGAGTTGCTGTAGTGTGAGCATCTTGAATTTTGGCACTAGAAGAAATGTGTTGAGAATGGATAAGTCCAGAATGGGTCTCCAGTCGCTTTTTTTCTTGGCACCAGAAAAAGCCTTGAATAAAAACCTTGTGCTTGTTGGTGCGTAGGTACCTTTGTATAGCCCCCATGTTTAGGAGCTTTGCAATTTGTAGTTGTGCCTCTACCCTTTGATTTTGTGGTAGGTTTGGCATGCCTCTCATTTTGGAAGAGTGTGGAAATGAAATTTGCAGCCTCTGTTTCTTATGTCCAGAATCCATTTGTCTGTTGTGACAATATGCCAATTGTTTGCAAATAGTGCCAGTTTCCTCCCAAAGGTGCTGCCAGTTGAATTCTGCTTGGCATGGAAATGAGGGAGTCATTGAGTTTGCTTTCTGTACTGCTGTGCACTGTCGCCACCACTTCTTGGCGTAGGTGATTGCCATTGTCTACCTCTGTAGGATCCTTGGGTTGTCCTCTGCCCCTTCCGTCTGTATCTGCCCCTTTGGGCTTTGTCAGTCGCTGGAAAGGACCAGTTTTTGATGGCCAATTCCTGCTGAACCTTGGTGGCTGAACCTGTAAGAAAGCTTTGACAGTTTGCATAGATTTTGCCTTTTCTTCCATTTTACGTAAAATATCCTCAGCATTACCACCAAAAAGAACATCCTTATGTAATGGTGCATCTAGAATCTTTGCTTTCACTTGATCTGGAAGATTTTGTTCCCTTAGCCATGCATGTCTGCGAATGACTGCTCCAGTGGCGGCTGATCTGCTGGAGGCCTCCAGTGCATCATAACCACATTGTAAGGTGTGCTTGCCCACTTGCTCAGCACTATGCATCATATCCTGCAACTCTTTTAAATCTGGTTGTTCAGGTTGTGACATTTTTGTTTTTAATTGTGATAACAGAAATTGCTGATATCTAATCATATGAAACTGGCAGTTTAAGGCCCTCATGGCAAGGGTGGCCGAGGTGTAAACTTTCTTTCCCCACCTTTCTAGAGATCTAGATTCCCTTTCGAAGGCAGTGGGTTCTTGGCCGTGGAAGCCTTAATTCCTTTAGGGCCTTGAGAAATAGTTTCAGGATCTGCATTATGGCCTTTATAGAGGAACTGATGAGAATTAGGAACTCTGTAATACCTATCCGGCTTAACTGGTGCAGGAGGCAGAGAATCAGGATTTAAACAGGCCTCCGAGTATACATCATCTAAAACCTCCAAAACAGGAGGAATAGCCAGAGGCCTATGCTGAGGTAACCAGAGGAATTCCCTGAGCCTTTTCTTGGAGTCGGAAAAATCTTGGCCTTCCCAATGGAAGTGCTCTCTCAAGGAGTGTAAAGTTTCCCAAAGGAAAAATCCTCAGGGGGGGATACAGAAGGAATGGACTGCTCTGCATCCGAATCCTCAAAGGGAGAATAAGACTGTTCTTCAGCATCAGAATGTTCTGATAAAATGGAATCTTGGTCAGAAGGAGGAGAATCCTCCTCTACTCTGGGTCTCTTGTCAGGAGGGGCCTGTGAGCCTCTAATAAGAGTGATCAGGTCTTCAGCCATTTTAAGCATGTGCTTCTTAGGCGTGGGCCCAGGTCTTGGGCCTTGTGAGGCAGGCCTAGAAAGTTGCTTGGCTGATTTAGCTTTTGTAAAGGCCTTGATGGAGAAGGAAGATGAAGGCCGAAATACACCATGGGTGGATGTAGATCTATCCACATTGGTGGGTTCGACATGAGCAGGTGCTTCGGTAGTAGTTTGAGAAAGGGCCGAAGAACCAGCGGTCTCAGGCACAGAAGACCCGCCGAGGTGTCGCCGGTAGTCAGGGACTGCAAAGGCGTCTCACTGAGAACCGTCCACGTGGAGCTTGTTTCGGCGTGGTGTCGGTGGAGACCGCAGTTCTCGACTGACGGTCCTTTTCTTTGCGTTTTCTGGACATAGCGGTAGTCGGAGTATCCGACGACATTTTATAGTTAAACGCTTTTCCAAAATAATGTTGGGCGTACTCCGCCCGATGCTTGATAGTGCGTTTATTGAAAGTAGCACAAAAGCGGCAGCCCGAGACGTCGTGGTCTGGGCCCAAACAAGGTATGCAAAGGGAATGGAAATCCTTATGCGGTATTTGCTTCCCACAAGAAATACAATTATTAACTTTTTCTGACATCAATCTGAGGCAAGAAAAGGTTCCCCAACGGGGTACTTAGCTTTAATGAAGACTTCGGTTCTGAAATTTTTTCGTAATTCAGGAGCTGGCCGACCGGCACTTGCGAACTGCTTCTGCTTCGGGCACCGCGCGGCAAAAAAGACTGAAGAAGATGGCGTCGGCTGTGTCTTTTATACTCTAGCCTTCCTGACGTCAGAAGAGTACGCGACAACAACCGACGCCGGACCAAGACTTTGGAATTCGGCCGACCGAGGGACCGCCTGCCGTCTGAAAACCCATATGTAACTACTGCAGCTGTAATGCACGATGAACATCTGCCCCTTGCTATTTCCAATAGAAAGAACTACTGTTGCCTGAGCCAGGAGGAGTCATCACAATGATCTTGGGTGATTCCTACTGAAATCTTCAGAAGTAACATGGACATCAGTGGAAGGGGAAGAAAAGGATACAGAAAGTACAGTTGTGTACACTTACCATAAATGTAGATGCTAGAGTGTATTCACTGCTGCACTCATCACACTTGGGTTATCTGCCTGCAGGTAGCTCTCAGTCGGCCCGAATACCAGAGACTTAGTGTTTCTGCATCGTTTGCTGTCACTTCCAGACTGACGTCAGGTCGTCAGGGGTATAAATACAGGCAGCAGACGCCATTACATCAGTTTTTCTTGCCCCAAATGTCAGCAGCCCCCCCCCAAATAGGGAGCCAAGTTATGGTGGGAAAAACACCACCAATAAAATGTAAATACCAACAGCCCTACAAGGGGTGAGTAATAAACAGAGAGGAGAGAGAGAAACAAGGGGGCTGAAGGGCGGGAAACCAGTACTGCAACAGTGAATACACTCTAACATCTACATTCATGGTAAGTGTACACAACTGTACTATGTTCTTCATGTTTCACTGTCGCAGTCATCACACTTGGATTGATTCCCAAAGCTGAGGAAAGGGTGGAGGCAGTCAAGAAGAGTTTGGGCTGGCTAGTATGTCCTGCAGGACTGTTGTTGCAAAACCTGCCCTGGATTTGGAGAAGATGGGCAGGTGGTAATGCTTGGTGAAGGTGTGCACAGAACTCCAGATAGCAGCTCCAGAATGTCCCTGGTAGGGACTCCCCTAAAGAATGTTGTATAGGTAGAAGTTGCCCTAGTGGAATGTATTCTGACTCCCTGAGGGGTTGGTTTCCCATGGTGTTTGCAGCAGAAATGGATACAGTGCGCTATCCATTTGGAAATTGTTTGTTTTGAAATGGTCTTGCCATCTGCCTCAGGTGCAAAACTGACTAGTAAATTGGTCAGATTTCCTGAAGGGCTTAGTCCTATGAAGGTAGAATCTGAGCTGTCTGTGTACGTCCAAGGAGTGCAGGATCCTTTCCCCTTTATTTTGGAGGATTAGGGAAGAAGGTTGGCAAATGGATAGATTGGTTGAAAGCCACACTGGACACCACTTTAGGCATAAAGGAAGGGTTAGTCTTGAGGGAAAACCTGTCAGTATGAAAAATAATGAAGGGTTCCACAGCAATAAGTGCTTGTAACTCAGACACTCTTCCAGCTGAAGTGATGGTCAGAAGCAAGGCCGTTTTCTAAGAGAGGAATTTTAACTCTGCTGATGCTGCAGGCTCAAAGGGGGGGAGGGTTCTTCCAGTACAAAGTTAAGGTCCCAAGCAGGGGTGGGTGCTCTCCTTGGTGGCCTTAAGTTGTTTGCTCCTCTCAGGAACTGTTTTGATGAGAGGGTGAAAGAAGAGGTGGCTCAGTGTTGTAATGAGCCAAGATGGCAGAGGAATGGATCTTAGTGAAGGAGAAGGATAGGCCTCTGTGGAGTAGATCTGCTAGGTACTTTAGGATTAGAGTTTAGGAGGGCAGTGCTGTTTCCTCTCCTTTAGACCTGAATCCAGAAACAATACCTTTTCCATTTATCAGCATAGTATTTCCTTGTACTGGGTCTTCTTGCTTCAAGAATGACGTCCAGCACTTGCTTGCTTAGGCTGGTCACTGGAGGAGAATTCAAGGAATAAACCAGGCTACAAGATTCAGGGTTTGCAGTTGTGGATGCAAGCTCTGTCTCCCCTGCTGAGTGAGGAGGGTTGGGATCTGAGGTAGGTGCCAGGGTGGCACCGTTGACAGGCTGCGCAGTAGTGGGTACCAGTGCTGGCGTGGCCAGTCCAGGGCAATCAGGATTGCCCTTGGTCTGTCCTGTCTTATCTTGAGTAATATTCTTGAGAGAAGAGGCAGAGAGGGGAATGCATAAACTGAGAGGTTTACCCAATGGAAGGATAGGGCATCCACTTTCCAGGCCCTGCTGTGAGTTGTCCTGGTGCAAAATGCGCTGAGCTGGTGATTGCAAGGGGAGGCAAAGAGATCCATCTCTGGGATCCCCCATTTCTGAATCAGAAGGTTGAAGGTGCTGTGCTCTAATTGCCACTCGTGTGGGTCTAGAAGACTTCTGCTCAAGTCATCTGGCAGTGAGTTTTGTTTGCCTGGCAGGAACTGAGCTTGCAGATGGACCTGCATGTCCAAGACCGTGTTCCACAAGGCCATGGCTAGCCTGCAGAGCGGGTTCCCCCCTGCTTGTTTATGTACCATGTAACTGTTATTGTCTGTTTTTATTAACAGGTGTCCTGGTGTGAGAAGGGATCTGAAAGCTGTCAGAGTATGCTGCACAGCTAGCATCTCTTTCTGGTTGATGTGCAGATGAAATTGACTTGGGTCCAGTGGCCCTGAATGCACTTGCCGTCCATGTGTGCCACCCAGGCATAGTCTGATGCATCTGTGGTTAGGGACTGGGTGGCGTGGGGTAGAATAAAGGGCAGTCCCTTGTTGTGTAGGCATGCTGCTGCCCACCAAAGAAACTCTGTCCTTAGACAGGGTATGATAGGAATGACTGTTTTCAGGTCCGTTGAATGTTGGAACCAAAGGCTTTTTAAGTATCATTGAAGTTTCCTCATATGCAGTCTGGCATATGGAATTAGTAGGATGTAAGAGGTCATGAACCATAGGGCCTGCAGGACTTTCCTTGTGGATACCTGGGTTCTGGTGGCCATTTGAGTAAAACAGTCCGTCAGATAGGCTTGTTTTTCTGGAGTGAGGAATGCCATCTGGGATGCTGTGTCCAAGCTTGCTCCTAGGAATACAATCTTTTGATTGGGGACTAGTTTTTATTTTTTTTCATTGATGGTGTACCCCAGGGAGGTTAGAAGTTTTTTTTTACAAATGTCAGGTGCTGCAACAGCATTTCCTGACTGTCTGCCTGAATCGGGCAGTCGTCCAAGTACGGGTAAATTTGAGTATTTTTCTGTCTGCAGTAAGCAATGGCTGGAGCCAGGCATTTTGCGAATACTCTGGGAGCAGTGGATAAGCCAAAGGGAAGTGCAGAGAACTGATAATGCATAGATTCTGCCCTGAAACAAAGATATTTCCTGCATGACTCCCTTATAAGGTTGTGCAAGATAGGCTTCTTTTAAGTCTAGGGCGAGTAAAGTACAGTTGTGTACCTATCATAAATGTAGATGTTCGAGTGTATTCACTGTTGCAGTCATTACTCTTGGGTTATCCTGCTGGCAGGCTACCCGCAGTCGGCCTGAATTCCAAAGTCCTGGTCCGGCGTCGGTTGCTGTCACCTCTTCCCTAACGTCAGTGTGCCAGGGGTATAAAAGATGCAGCAGACACCATTTTCCTCAGTTTTTCTTGCCCCAGATGTCAGGTGCCCCCAAAAGGGTAGGCTAAATAGATTATGCCAATAAAGATGCACGCACTAAAGTAAACATATCCTTCATCTACAAGCAAATACACCACATAGGTTGTATAGAATAGAGAAGTACAGATAAAACCCAGCAAATGAAAGGGGGACGGCGGGAGGGTAACCTGGACTGCAACAGTGAATACACTCGAACATCTACATTTATGGTAGGTACACAACTGCACTATGTTCTTGTTTCACTGTTGCAGTCATTACTCTTGGGTTGAATCCCAAAGCTGAGGATGGGTGGCTGGGCTAAATAGGATTAGGAGAGGCTATGAGGCCCTGCAGAACTGCAGTGGCAAATCCTGCTCAGGATTTAGAGTAGAGAGGTAAGTGGTAGTGCTTTGTAAAAGTGTGCACTGAACTCCAAGTTGCAGCCTCTAAGATGTCTTTGGTTGGTACTCCTCTGAGGAAGGCTGCTGAAGTGGCTGCTGCTCTGGTAGAGTGTGGCCTAATGCCCATAGGCACTGATTTGCCATGCTGTGAATAGCAGAAACGAATGCAATGACCTATCCATTTAGAAATAGTCTGTTTTGAGATAGCCTTTCCTTGTGATCCTGCAGCATATGCCACTAAAAGTTGCTCAGTCTTTCTGAAAGCTTTAGTTCTGTCCAAGTAGAAGCGTAGCTGTCTGTGTATGTCTAAATAATGCAGAAGTCTCTCACCCTTGTTCTGTGGATTTCGATAAAAGGTAGACAAGTGAATGGTTTGGTTGAGGGCCATACTGGACACCACCTTAGGCATAAACGTGGGGTTTGTCCTCAGAGAAACCCTGTCTGGATGAAAAATGATAAAAGGTTCCACAGCCATGAGTGCCTGTAACTCCGAGACTCGTCTTGCAGAAGTTATTGCTAGAAGCAGAGCTGTTTTCCAGGATAAGAATTTTATATCAGCTGTTGAGGCTGGCTCAAAAGGAGGCAGTGTGAGTTTTTCCAAGACATAATTGAGGTCCCATGCAGGTACTGGTGCCCTCCTTAGAGGCCTGATGTATTTGGCCCCTCTGAGGTACTGCCTTGTTAAAGGATGAGAAAATATAGGTGGTTCCGTATTGTTATGGGCTGAAATGGCAGAGGCATGAATCTTAATTGATTCAAAGGAAAGGCCTTAGTCCAGCATCTCAGTTAGGTATTGTAAAATCTGAGGAATATTTGGTACATACGTGCCAATGCCCTGTTCCTGGTTCCAAGCACAGAATCTCTTACACTTTTCTGCGTAAGATTTTCTGGTACTGGGCCTCCTGGCCTCCAAGATAGCATCCATAACAGCTTTTGAAAGAGGAGTGTTCTGAATGGCTACATTATCCGCCATGCTGCCAAATTTAGGGTCCTGAGTTGGCTGTGCAGGATCTGATTGTTTTGTTGGGTCAGTAAGTGAAACGTTTGAGGCAATATCCATGCTGGACCTTGAGACAAGCTCTTTAGGATTGGGCACCAGTGCTGGCGTGGCCAGTCTGGGACAATCAGTATCATTTTTGGCTTCTCTTGTCTGACCTTTAGGAGTACCATGGGAAGGAGAGGCAGTGGAGGAAAGGCATATATGGTTAGGTTTTTTCAGCTGAAGGACAGGGCATCCACTTTCCATGCTTGTTTGTGATAAATCCTTGTGCAAAATCTCTGTAACTGGCAGTTGTGAGGGGAGGCAAATAGATCTATGTCTGGACATCCCCATTTCCTTGTTATCATGCTGAAGACTTGTGGTTCCAGTTTCCACTCGTGGGGATCCATGAGGTTTCTGCCTAGTTCGTCTGCCAGAGTATTTATTTTTCCTGGCAGGAATTGTGCTTGCAGGTGAACTTGACTTTGTTTGTCTGGCGTGAGATAAGCCATCTGGGCAGTTGTATTTAAGCTTGCACCCAGGAATATGATCTCTAGAGAGGGTACTAGTTTTGATTTCTTTTGGTTTACTGTGTACCCTAGGCAAATTAGTAATCTTTTTACAAACGCCAGATGCTTTAGAAGAATGTCTTTGTTCTCTGCTTGAACAAGGCAGTCGTCCAAGTAAGGATATATTTGAATTCCTCTTTGTCTGCAAAATGCAATTACTGGTGCCAGGCATTTTGTGAAGACCCTGGACGCAGTAGATAAGCCAAAGGGCAGTGCAGAGAATTGGTAGTGCATTGAGCCAGCTATGAATCTGAGGTATCTTCTGCAAGATTGTCTGATTGGGACATGCAGGTATGCCTCTTTTAGGTCTGAAGTTATGAGCCAAGCCTTCTTGCCCAGCATGGGCAGTAGCTGCTGTAGAGTCAACATCTTGAATTTTGGAACATCCAGAAATGCGTTTAGTATAGACAGGTCCAGTATTGGTCTCCAGGCTTTGTCCTTTATGGGCACCAAGAAAAGTCTTGAGTAAAATCCTTGCCCCTGCTCTTGCTGTGATACTTGGTGAATGGCCCTCATGTCCATGAGGGATGTAATTTGCTTTTGTGCCTCTGCCCATTGATTGTGTGGCAGGTCTGGCATACCTTTTGACCTTGGCAGGGTGTGAAAGTGGAACCTGTACCCTGGGACACTATGTTCAAGACCCAATTGTACTGGGTAATCATTTGCCAATTTGGTGAAAAAAGTGCAAGTTTTCCCCCTAAGGGGGTTGACAAAAGGTAAGTGCTTGGGTCTGGCAGAGGAAAGTCATTGGGACTGTTTCCTATATGGTTGTGATTTGTCGTCTCTGCTTTTGGAGGTAGAAGCGCCCCATTGGTTGGGCCTGTATGACCTTGGGGCTGAGATCTGCCTCTGGGACGTCTGTATATGCCTCTTTGTGTCCTGCTGACACTGGAAAGGACCAATTCTTTGTAGGCCAGTTCCTGCTAAATCTGGGTGGCTGTACCTGTATGAAATCCTTAACTGTCTGCATGGATTTCGCTTTATCCTCCATTTTCTTCAACACCTCTTCTGCCTTAACACCAAACAAAGTATCATGCTGCAATGGAGCATCCAATAATTTTGCTTTAACATGATCAGGCAAATTCTGTTCCTTTAACCAAGCATGCCTTTGAATGACAGAACCTGTAACAGCGGCCCTGCAAGAGGCCTCCAGTGAATCAAAACCACATTGCAAAGTATGCTTTCCCACTTGTTCAGCTGCATGCAATAAATCCTGCATTTCCTTGTTATCAGAACATTCAGAATTTGACAACATTTTCTGTTTAAGCAGAGACATTAAGTATTGCTGATATTTAAGCAAATAGAACTGACAATTTAAAGTCCTTACAGCCAAGGTAGCAGAAGTGTAAACTTTTTTCCCCCATCTGTCCAGTGCCCTAGAATCCCCATCAGACGGGACAGGGTTTTTTGCAGTGGAAGCCTTGACCCCTTTGGGACCCTGAGAAATAGTTTCTGGGTCAGCAGCGGGGTTTTTATATAAAAATTTATGAGAGTCTGGGACCCTGTAGTATCTGTCTGGCTTAGCAGGTGCAGGGGGGAAAGAGTCAGGAGACAGGCCGGACTCTTAAAATACATCTACAATGTCTAGAACAGGTGGAATAGCAAGAGGTCTGTGCTGAGGTAGTAAAAGGAAGTCTCTGAGCCTTTTCTTAGATTCTGAATAATCTTGGCTCTCCCAGTGAAAATGTCCCTCATGGTATGCACGGTTTCCCCAAAAGAATAATCCTCAGGAGGAGAGGCTGAAGGAATGGATTCTTCAGCATCAGAATCCTCGTAGGGAGGAAAAGAGTATCCCTGTTCAGAAGAGGAATCAGAGGAAATTGAAACCTGATCAGAAGAATCATATTCTGTCTCTTGCCTAGGCCTCTTTATCAGGAGGGGGATGGGAACCCCTGATCAAAGTAATTCGGTCCGGCCATTTTAAGCATCTGTTTTTTAGGCATGGTAGTCCGAGTAGGAGAATGCTGTACTTGTTTCTTTGACTTTAGAACTGCTTTAGTCTTTGAAGCGGACGTTGGCTTAACATATAAATATGTGTAGGTCTGAAGACACCCTCAGAAGCCGATGCCTGCTCAGCGGCTCCAGACCCATCTGAGGGAAAGGTTTCCGAGTGTCCAATACCTTGAGTATCCAGAGGCCCAGTCGGCTCCACGTGGGAGTCGGAAGCGGCCTGTGGCTATGAGGTAGCGGGCGTCACGGGCTGCGAAAGCGCCTCGCTAAGAACCGGCGACTGGCTTAGCGGAGGCCTCATCATCGGTTTTGGACCTCGGATGCCTATCCTTTTCCTTGTCCTTGCGTTTTTTGTAAACTCCGGTCGTCGGCTGTTCAGACGGCATTATATAGTCAAATCTTTGGCCAAAGCAATGAAATGCAAAATCGAACAGACGCTTAACAGTGCATTGGTTAAATCTAGCACAAAACCGACAGCTAGCAACATTGTGGTCAGGGCCTAGGCAAGGAATACAGTAAGAATGAAAATCCTTCTGAGGTATTTGCTTCCCTTAAGAAATACAATTGTTAACTTTTTCTGACATCGGTCTGGAGCAAGAAAAAAGTTTCCCCAATGGAGTACTTAGCTTTAATGAAGACTTTGGTTCTGAAATTCAGATTTGAATATCTCAGGAGTCAGCCGACCGGCACTTGCGAACTGCTTTTGCTTCGGGCACCGCACGGCAAGAAAGACGGAGGAAAATGGCGTTGGCTGCATCTTTTATACCCCTGGCGCACTGACGTCAGGGAAGAGGCGACAGCAACCAACACCGGACCAGGACTTTGGAATTCAGGTCGACTGCGGGTAGCCTGCTGGCAGGATAATCAAAGAGTAATGACTGCAACAGTGAAACACTATGAACATCCAAGCATCTTTGGCTAGCATAGGTAGAAGCTGCTGCAGGGTCAGCATTTTGAATTTTGGTACCACCAGGAAGGTGATGAGAATTGAACGATCTAGGATTGGGTGCCAAGTGCCCCCTTTTTTGGGCACCAGGAAAAGTCTGGAATAGAATCCTTGACCTATCTGTTCCACAGGAACAAGATGAATTGCCCTTACAGAGAGCAGGGATTGAACTTAGTTTTGTGCCTCTGCCCACTGGCCTGGATGAAGGTCTGGGAACACTTTTGGGATTGGCAGTGAGTGGAAGTAGAAATTGTACCCCTGGGATACAATGTTGAGGACCCATCGGTCTTTAGTGATGGACATCCAGTTTTTTGCATGAAGGGCAAGTTTTCCTCCTACAGGCACAAGCAGCTGGGCAAAGGTGGGGAGTGGAGGAGAGAAGTTATTGTGAGGTCTTACCGTAGGGAGGTGGCTTAGCACTCCCTGTTTTGTGGGTGGGGGCACTCCACTGCTTGGATCTTTGCATACCTTGAGACTGTAGTCTGGGTGGTCTGTTTCCCCTGGGTCTAGTTTGAGATGGCCTGAGGGGGCTGGAAAGGACCAGTGTTTCGAGGGGCAATGCCTACTGAATCTAGGAGGCTGCACTTGTAGGCATTCTTTAACTGTCTGCATAGATTTAGCTTTTTCTTCCATCTTTCTAAGAAACTCTTCTACTTTGGTTCCAAACAGATTGATTTGACATGGTCTGGCAAGGTCTGCTCCTTAAGCCAAGCATGTCTTCTCAGTACAGAACCAGTGACTGCTGCCCTGCAAGATGCTTCTAGGGCGTCAATGCCACACTGCAATGTATGCTTGCTGACTTCGCTTGCAGAATGCATAAGTTCCTGCAATTCTTTACTTTCTGCACAGTCTGTAAAGGTAGCCATTTTTTGCTTAAGTTCCATAATATGTTGCTGACACTTCAGCATGTGAAACTGACAATTCAAGGCCCTAATGACGAGAGTTGCAGAAGTATATACTTTCTTACCCCATCTGTCCAAAGCTCTGCAATCCCTGTCCGAAGGGGTGGGATTCTTAGCTGTAGTTGCCTTGATACCTTTAGGTCCCTGGGAAATAATCTCTGGGTCAGCAGTAGGATTTTTGAAAAAGGAATTTATGAGAGTCAGGTAACTCTGTAGTACCTATCTGGTTTCCTAGGAGCAGGGGATAAAGTATCAGGAGTAAGGCTGGATTCTATAAAGACATCAACAATTTCCAGGACTAGGGGTATTGCTAAAGGCCTATGTTGTGGCAAATCTAGAAATTCTCAGAGTCTCTTTTTGGACTGAGGATAGTCTTGGGATTCCCTATGGAAATGCTCTCTTAAAGCATGTAAAGTTTCACCAAAAGAAAAATCCTTTTGAGGAGAGGCAGAGGGAATGGATTCCTCTGCATATGAATCCTCATAAGCAGATAAGGGCATGTCTTCATAGTCATAAACCTCAGAGTCGTCAGACTCTTGGTATGCTGAAGCTGCTGGGGACTGATCTCTTTTTCTCTTAGGAGGGGAAGGCTACTTCCCCTAATCAGCATAAGGTCTTCTGCCATTCTAAGCATTTTATGTTGTGGCAAGGGAGCAGGTCCATGTGCTTTGGTCATCTGTTTTCTAGGCATAGCACGTACTCTTGGCCTTAGAAACTCGGTAGAACTGAAGTCGGTTTGTGCCTAACATTGGTAGTGCGAAGAACTTCCTCAGAAACTGGTGCCTTGCTCAGCGGCTCGAGACCCATCCAAGGTAGAGACATCCGCAGGTTCCATGGTCGAAGAAGAGTCTAGTGGCATACCAGACTCTGAACACGTCTTGGTAGAGGCCTGCGAATCCACTGAAGCGGGCATCAGGGGGCTGCAAAAGCACCTCACTGAGTACCGGCGAACTGGCGACTAGCTTAACTGAAGCGTCGTCGGCAGCTTTGCACCTGTGTGGTCTGTCATTATTCTTACTTTTTTTGGAATATCAGTAGTTGGATGTCTTACCAAAGCCATTTCGGAATCCGGAGATAGAGACCGAAAATGTATAATAACAATAAGAGCCCGACGACAAATGGTTCGGCCATTGAACAAGGCACAAAACCGAGAGCGAGGTACTTCATGGGCTGGGCTTAAACAGGCAACACAGTAAGAATGAAAATCTCAGTGTGGTATTTGCTTTCCACAGGCAAGACAATTAACTTTTTTCTCACATAGGTTAGAGCAAAATAAAAGGATCCCCAACAGGGTACTTCGCTTTAGAAGACTTCCAGATGATTCAATTTGTAAACGAAAACTCAGGTAGCGGCCAACCAGCACTCATGTGAACTGCTTCTGCTTCAGGTTCCTCGGCAAGAAAAGACTAATGTAATGGCAGCTGCCTGTTTTTATACCCCGGACGACCTGATGTCAGTCCTGAAGCAACAGCAACTGACGCAGAAATACTAAGTCTCTGTTATTCGGGCCGACTGAGGGCTACCTGCAGGCAGATAACTCAAGTGTGATGACTGCAACAGTGAAACATTATGAAAATACAGTTGTGTACGCTTACCATAAATGTAGATGTTGGAGTGTTTTCACTGTTGCAGTCATCACACTTGTGTTATCTGCCTACAGGTAGCCCTCAGTCGGCCCAAATACCAGAGTCTTGGGATTTCTGCGTCGGATGCTGTCGCCTCTTCCATGACATCAAGTCGTCAGGGCTATAAAACATGCAGCCGACACCATTACATCAGCCTTTCTTGCCCCAAATGTCAGGATGCCCGCCAAATAGGAAGCTATTATATGGTGTGGAACACCACCAGTAAAAAGTAAATGCCACTGCCATTAAAAATGGCCATAAAGAGGATAGATAGAAAGGATAGAGAAAACCAGGGGGCTGGAGGGAGGGAAAAGTACAGTTTTGTACCTACCATAAATGTAGATGTTCGAGGGCTATTACAGCTGCAGTAGTTACATATGGGGTTTTCAGCCGGCAGGCGGTCCCTCGGTCGGCCGAATTCCAAAGTCTTGGTCCAAGGCCGGTTGTTGTCGTACTCTTCTGCCGTCAGCGAGGCTAGAGTATAAAACACCCAGCCGAGGGCATCTTCTTCAGTCTTTCTTGCCCAGATGTCAGGTGCCCCAAAGGAAGGCAATACATAAATTAGTGTAATACACGGATGTAAATAAAACATAGTAGGATAACCCAGTCAGCAGGTATGAATAGGTATTCAAACCCCAAGGTCTTACCAAGAGGGAAGGAGGGTGGAAACCTGTACTGCAGCTGTAATAGCCCTCGAACACCTACATTTATGGTAGGTACAAAACTGTACTATGTTCATCGTGCATTACAGCTGCAGTAGTTACATATGGGTAGAATCCCAAAGCTATGTATAGGGTGGTAGGTACTATACGGAACTGGGTTGAGCTAGAATGCCCTGCAAAACTGCAGTGGCAAAGCCTGCTCTAGTTCTGGAGTATAAAGGCAGATGGTAATGCTTTGTGAAAGTATGTACAGAACTCCAAGTGGCTGCCTCCAGGATCTCTTTAGTAGGCACCCCTCTGAGGAAGGCTGTAGAGGTGGCTGTGGCCCTAGTGGAGTGGGATCTGATACCAGTAGGTACGGGCTTTCCGTGATGGGAATAACAAAAGCGTATGCAGTGACCAATCCACTTGGAAATGGTCTGTTTAGTTACAGGTTTCCCTTGACCCCCCACAGCATAGGAAACTAGGAGTTGATCTGATTTTCTGAATGACTTGGTTCTGTCCAAGTAGTAACGTAGCTGCCTATGGATATCTAAAGAATGAAGCAGCCTTTCCCCTTTGTTTTGAGGATTAGAGTAGAAGGTAGGAAGGTGGATGGCCTGGTTTAGGGCTACCCTAGATACTACTTTAGGCATAAAGGAGGGGTTAGTACGCAGGGAAACCCTGTCCTGATGGAATATTAGGAATGGCTGCACCGCCATGAGGGCCTGTAACTCAGAAACCCTACGAGCTGAAGTGATGGCCAGTAAAAAAGCTGTTTTCCAGGACAAATATTGTACTTCTGCTGAAGCAGCTGGTTCAAAAGGAGGCAATGTCAATTTTTCCAGTACATAGTTAAGGTCCCAAGCTGGTACTGGTTGTTTCCTTGGAGGCCTTATGTTCTTAGCCCCTCTGAGGAACTGTCAGTAGAGGTGTGAGAATAAAGGAGGATCCATGTTGAATTCTGCAGATATTGCTGAGGCATGTATCTTGATTGAGGAAAAGGAAAGTCCCTTGTTCAAAAGTTCAGTTAGGTACTGTAACATCTGAGGCAGGTTTAATTTTCTAGGATCCTGTCCTCTCTCTTCATTCCAACAGCAAAACCGCTTCCATTTTGCGGAGTAAGCTTTTCTTGTGGATGGTCTTCTAGCCTCCAAAATGACATCCTGCACTTCTTTGGAGAGTAGTGCCTGATGTGAAGTTAAGGGATTTTCCATGCAGCTAGACTGAGAGTTTTGAGCTGACTGTGAAGAGTTTTGAAATTGTTCTGTGTCAGCAGTAGAGGTGTTAGAGGCAGGGGCCACGGAGGAATGTGTGTTAGGTTCCTCAATAGTGGATACCAATGTTGTCTCGGCCAGTCTGGAGCAATCAGTATCATCCTTGGCTTGTCTGTTCTTGCTTTCAGAAGCACCTTGGGCAGCAGAGGTAGTGGTGGGAATGCATAAACTGACCAAGTTGTCCATGTGAATGAAAGGGCGTCCACTTTCCAAGCCTTTGGGTGGAATGTCCTTGAGCAAAACTTTTTTAATTGATGATTTTTGTGGGAGGCAAAAAGGTCTATGTCTGGCCTTCCCCATGCTTGAACAATCTCTGTGAATACGTCTGGATGTAGCCTCCATTCGTGAGGGTCTATCATATGCCTGCTCAGAGTGTCTGCCAGTGTGTTTTCCATTCCTGGTAGGTACTGAGCCTGGAGTTCTATTTGGTTTTCCAGAGCTAGATTCCAAAGAGTCATGGTTAGTCTGCACAAGGGGTATGAGTGAGTCCCTCCTTGTTTGTTTATGTACCACATTACTGTGGTGGTGTCTGTTCTTATGAGCAGCTGTCCTGGATGCAGGAATTCTCTGAAAGCTGAAAATGCCTTTATTACTGCCAGCATTTCTTTTTGATTGATGTGAAGGTGCTTTTCTGTTTGGGGCCATCTGCCCTGAATGCACCTGTCCTTCATGTGCGCCCCCCAGGCGTAATCTGAGGCGTCTGTGGTTATGACTTGTGTAGCTTGAGGCTTGCAGAATGGGAGGCCTTTGTTTACTTTGCATGCTGAACCTTGGTGGCTGAACCTGTAAGAAAGCTTTGACAGTTTGCATAGATTTTGCCTTTTCTTCCATTTTACGTAAAATATCCTCAGCATTACCACCAAAAAGAACATCCTTATGTAATGGTGCATCCAGAATTTTTGCTTTCACTTGATCTGGAAGATTTTGTTCCCTTAGCCATGCATGTCTGCGAATGACTGCTCCAGTGGCGGCTGATCTGCTTGAGGCCTCTAGTGCATCATAACCACATTGTAAGGTGTGCTTGCCCACTTGCTCAGCACTATGCATCATATCCTGCAACTCTTTTAAATCTGGTTGTTCAGGCTGTGACATTTTTGTTTTTAATTGTGATAACAGAAATTGCTGATATCTAATCATATGAAACTGGCAGTTTAGGGCCCTCATGGCAAGTGTGGCCGAAGTGTAAACTTTCTTTCCCCACCTTTCTAGAGATCTAGATTCCCTTTCTGAAGGCAGTGGATTCTTGGCCGTGGAAGCCTTAATTCCTTTAGGGCCTTGAGAAATAGTTTCAGGATCTGCATTATGGCCTTTATAGAGGAACTGATGAGAATTAGGAACTCTGTAGTACCAATCAGGCTTAACAGGTGCAGGAGGCAGAGAATCAGGATTTAAACAGGCCTCCGAGTATACATCATCTAAAACCTCCAAAACAGGAGGAATAGCCAGAGGCCTATGCTGAGGTAACCAGAGGAATTCCCTGAGCCTTTTCTTGGAGTCGGAAAAATCTTGGCCTTCCCAATGGAAGTGCTCTCTCAAGGAGTGTAAAGTCTCCCCAAAGGAAAAATCCTCAGGGGGGGATACAGAAGGAATGGACTGCTCTGCATCCGAATCCTCAAAGGGAGAATAAGACTGTTCTTCAGCATCAGAATGTTCTGATAAAATGGAATCTTGGTCAGAAGGAGGAGAATCCTCCTCTACTCTGGGTCTCTTGTCAGGAGGGCCTGTGAGCCTCTAATAAGAGTGATCAGGTCTTCAGCCATTTTAAGCATGTGCTTTAGGCGTGGGCCCAGGTCTTGGGCCTTGTGAGGCAGGCCTAGAAAGTTGCTTGGCTGATTTTGCTTTTGTAAAGGCCTTGATGGATAAGGAAGATGAAGGCGAAATACACCATGAGTGGATGTAGATCTATCCACATTGGTGGGTTCGACATGAGCAGGTGCTTCGGTAGTAGTTTGGGAAAGGGCGAAGAACCAGCGGTCTCAGGCACAGAAGACCCCGCCGAGGAGTGTCAGTAGTCAGGGACTGCAAAGGCGTCTCACTGAGAACCGGTCCACGTGGAGCTTGTTTGCGTGGTGTGGAGACCGCAGTTCTCGACTGACGGTCCTTTTCTTTGCGTTTTCTGGACATAGCGGTAGTCGGAGTATCCGACGACATTTTATAGTTAAACGCTTTCCCAAAATAATGTTGGGCGTACTCCGCCCGACGCTTGATAGTGCGTTTATTGAAAGTAGCACAAAAGCGGCAGCCAGAGACGTCGTGGTCTGGGCCCAAACAAGATATGCAAAGGGAATGGAAATCCTTATGCGGTATTTGCTTCCCACAAGAAATACAATTATTAACTTTTTCTGACATCGGTCTGAGGCAAGAAAAGGTTCCCCAACGGGGTACTTAGCTTTAATGAAGACTTTGGTTCCGAAATTTTTTCGTAATTCAGGAGCTGGCCGACCGGCACTTGCGAACTGCTTCTGCTTCGGGCACCGCGCGGCAAAAAAGACTGAAGAAGATGGCGTGCTGTCTTTTATACTCTAGCCTTCCTGACGTCAGAAGAGTACGCGACAACAACCGACGCCGGACCAAGACTTTGGAATTCGGCCGACCGAGGGACCGCCTGCCGGCTGAAAACCCCATATGTAACTACTGCAGCTGTAATGCACGATGAACATCCAGGACTGCAACAGTGAATACACTTGAACATCTACATTTATGGTGAAGTGTACACAACTGTTCTATGTTCTTCATGTTTCACTGTTGCAGTCATCACACTTGGGTTGATTCCCAAAGATGAGGAAGGGTGGAGACAGTCAAGAAGTGTTAGGGCAGCTCTGGATTTAGAAAAAATACGTAAGTGGTAATGCTTGGTGAAAGTGTGTACAGAACTCCAGGTTGCAGCTTCCAGAATGCCCTTGGTAGGGACGCCCCTAAGAAATGCTGCAGAGGTGCAAGTAGCCATAGTGGAATGTGTTCTGACCCCCTGTGGGGTAGTTTTTCATGGTGCTTGTAGCAGAAATGGATGCAGTGTGCTACCCATTTGGAACTGGTTTGCTTTGAAATGGCCTTGCCCTCTGTCCCTGTAGCAAAGCTGACTAGCATCTGGTCATATTTTCTGAAAGGTTTAGTCCTGTCAAGGTAGAACCGGAGTTGTCTGTGCACGTCCAAGGAGTGCAGGATCCTTTCCCCTTTATTCTGAGGATTAGGGAAGAAGGTTGGAAAATGGATGGATTGGTTTAGAGCCACACTGGACACCACACCTTAGGCATAAAGGATGGGTTAAGTCCTGAGGGAAACCCTGTCAGCATGGAAAATAATTAAGTGTTCCACAGCCATTAGAGCCTGTAACTCACTCTTCTTGCTGAAGTTATGGCTAGAAGCAAGGCTGTTTTCCGAGAGAGGAATTTTAACTCTGCTGAAGCAGCAGGTTCAAAAGGGGAAGCGGGAGCTTTTCCAGTACAAAGTTAAGGCCCCAGGCAGGGGTGGGAGCTCTCCTAGGAGGCCTTAAGTTTTTAGCCCCTCTCAGGAACCGTTTGATGAAAGGGTGAGAAAACAGAGGTGGCTCAGTATTATAATGAGCTGAGATGGCAGAGGCATGCATCTTAATGGAGAAGAAGGATAAGCCTCTGTGGAGTAGCTCTGCTACATAATCAAGGATTTGAGGTAAGGAAAACACTGCTGTGTCCTTTTCCTTGACACCGATTCCAAGAACATCTTTTCCACTTTACAGCATAGGATTTTCTGGTACAAGGCCTTCTGGCCTCAAGAATGACATCCAGCACCTGCTTGCTGAGGGTTGCTGGTGGTGTATTCAGGGGACAAGCCAGGCACAGCAAGGTTTAGGGTTTGCAACTGTGGATGCAAAATCTGTCCCTCCTGCTGGGACAGCAGGGAAGGTGTCTGATGGAGGTGGCACTGTTGTCAGACTGCATAGGAGTGGGTACCAGTGCTGGCGTGGCCAGTCAGGGGCAATAAGAATTGCCCTTGGCCCGTCTTGTTTGATCCTGAGTAGTACTTTTGAGAGAAGGGGGCAGAGGGAGAAAGGCATAAATTGAGAGGTTTTTCCCATTTGAAGGATAGGGCATCCACCTTCCAGGCCCTGCTGTGAGGGTTGCTGGTGCAGTATTTGTTCAACTGGTGGTTCTCGGGGGAGGCAAAGAGGTCCACCTCTGGATTAGAAGGTTGAAAGAGTTGGGCTCCAATTTCCACTCGTGGGACCAGAAGATTTCTGCTCAAGTCATCTACCAGTGAATTTTGTTTGCCCGGCAGGAAATGAGCTTGTAAGTGCACTTAGTTGCTCAAGGCTGTGTTAGACAGAGCCATGGCTAACCTGCAGAGTGGGTTCCCCCTGCTCGTTTATGTACCACATAACTGTGGTGTTGTCTGTTTTTAAAAGCAGCCGTTCTGGAAGGATTAGGTATTTGAAGGCTGTCAGAGCATTCTGTACAGCTAGCATCTCTTTTTGACTGATATGCAGGAGAATTTGTCCTGGGCTCCACTTGCCCTGAATGCATTTGCCTGCCATGTGAGCCCCCATGCATAGACTGATGTGTCTGTTGTTAGGGTTTGGGAGGCAAGGGGTTGAGTGAAAGGCAGTCCCTTGTTGTGGTTGCATGCTTCTGCCCACCAAAAGGTACTCTGCCCTTAGACAAGATATGATGGGAATAACTGTTTCCAGGTCCTGAGAATGTTGACACCAGAGACTTAAGTATCACTGAGGTTTCCTCATATGCAGTCTTGCATATGGAATTAGCAGAATGCATGAGGCCATGAACCCTAGGGCTTGCAGTATTTACCTTGCAGATAGCTGGGTTTTGGTGGCCATTTGTTTGAAGTAGTTGGTCAAAAAGACCTGTTTTTCTGGAATGAGAAATGCCATCTGGGAAGTTGTGTTCAAGCTTGCTCCTAGGATTATAATTTTTTGACTGGGCACCAGGTGCGATTTCATTTTGCTGATGGTGTACCCCAATGAAGTCAGGTGTCTTTTTACAAATGCCAGGTGCTGAAGTAGCAATTCCTGGCTGTCAACTTGAATCAGGCAATCGTCCAAGTATGGGAAATATTGGCTATTTCTCTGCCTGCAGTATGCAATGGCTGGAGCCAGGCACTTTGTGAATACCCTGGGCGCAGTAGAAAAGCCAAAGGGAAGTGCAGAGAACTGATACTGCATAGAGCCTGCCCTGAAACTTAAGATACTTCCTGCAAGACTCCCTTATGGGGATATGCAGGTAAGCTTCGTTTAAGTCTAGGGTGACTTAACCAGGCATCCTTGGCCAGTATAGGGAGAAGCTGTTGCAGGATAAGCATTTTGAATTTTGGGACCACCAGAAAGGTGTTGAGAATTGATAGAGCCAGGATTGGGCACCAAGAGCCCTCTCTTCTGGGCACCAGGAACAGCCTGGAGTAGAAACCCTGTCCCCTTTGTTCTACTGGAACAAGATGAACTGCCCTGATATTGAGCAGGGAAAATACCTGGGTTTGATCCTTGCAGAGGCTGTTTATTGGGGTGGGAGGTTGACATAATGGGTAGGGTGTTTACCTTACAAACACAAGGTGCAGGGTTTGATTATCACATGGGGTAGTTGGCTAGGCTTAAAATGGCCCACAAGGGCAGTTAGCCTAGTATGAACCTATGAGCCTCTGCCCACTGGTTTGGAGGAAGGTCTGGAAACCCACTTCAGGTTGGCAGTGAATGGAAGTAGAATATGTACCCCTGGGATACAATGCTTAGAACTCATCGGTCTGAGTAATGGACATCCAGTGTTTTGCATGAAGGGCAAGTTTTCTTCCTAGGGAGCAAGTAATTGGGCAGGGCTGGGAAGGATAATTGAAAAGTCATTGTGAACTTTTCCCATAAGGGGTTGCTTACCACTCCCTGGTTTTGAGGTTGGAGCACTCCATTGTTTAGATCTCTGCATACCCTGAGACCGTAGTCTTGGTGGTCTGTTTCCCCTGGGTTTGGACTGAGAAGGCCTGGAAGGGGCTGGGAAGGACCAGTTTTTAGAAGGCCAATGCCTACTGAATCTAGGTGGCTGCACCTGTAAGAATTTGACAGTTTGCACAGATTTAGCTTTTTCTTCCATCTTTTTAAGAACAACTTCTGCTTTGGTGCCAAACAAACGGTCCTGATTTAAAGGAGCGTCTAGTAATTTTGCTTGGATATGATCTGGCAAGATTTGCTCCTTCAGCCAAAAGTACTGTTTTGTACCTACCATAAATGCAGATGTTCGAGTGCTAATACAGCTGCAGTCATAACAGATGGGTTCTCCTGCCGTCAGGCGGGTCCTCGGTCGGCCGAATTCCAAAGTCTAGGTCCGGCGTCGGTTGTCGTCGCTTCTTCCCTGACGTCAGTGCGACAGGGGTATAAAGGGACCAGCCGACGCCATTTTCTTCAGTTTTTCTTGCCCCAGATGTCAGGTGCCCCCAGAAGGAAGGCAATACATAAATTTGTGTAATAAAGCAGTGCAATATAATCAAAAAATAGTAGTTGCAAGCAAATATACCATAAATGAATACCCCAATCAGGTAGTATGAGGATGTGTTAGCCTATAGGCCTGTCCCAAGAGGGGAAGGAGGGAGGGAATTCTGGACTGCAGCTGTATTAGCACTCGAACATCTACATTTATGGTAGGTACAAAACTGTACTATGTTCATCATGCATACAGCTGCAGTCATAACAGATGGGTAGAATCCCAAAGCTAAGAAAGGGGTGGTAGGCACTAGGTGGAACTAGGAGGAGCCAGGATGCCCTGCAAGTTTCAAAATTTTCGTAATTTCAGGAGCTGGCCGACTGGCACTTGCGAACTGCTTCTGCTTCGGGCACCGCGCGGCAAGAAAGACTGGAGAAAATGGCGTCGGCTGGTCCCTTTATACCCCTGTCGCACTGACGTCAGGGAAGAAGCGACGACAACCGACGCCGGACCTAGACTTTGGAATTCGGCCGACCGAGGACCCGCCTGATGGCAGGAGAAACCATCTGTTATGACTGCAGCTGTATGCACGATGAACATCATATGCCTTCTCAGTACAGACCCAGTGACTGCAACCCTGCAAGATGCTTCTACGGCATCAAAGCCACAATGAAAAGTATGCTTACTAACTGGTTTGCAGAATTCATCAACTCTTTTAAATCTTTATTTTCTGCCCAGTCTGGAAGTAACACCATTTTTTATTTAATTAGTTCCATAATATGTTGCTGGTACTTCAACATGTGAAACTGGCAATTCAATGCCCTGATGGCAAGAGTTGCAGAGGTATATACCTTCTTACCCCATCTGTCAAAAGGTCTGGAATCCCTGTCTGAAGGTGTAGGGTTTTTGGCTGTAGTAGCCTTAATGCCTTTAGGTCCCTGGATCCGCAGCAGGATTCTTAGAGAGAAATTTGAGAGTCAGGTACTCTGTAGTACCTCTCAGGTTTTCTAGGGGCCGATGGTAAAGTGTCTGGAGTAAGACTTGATTCCATGATTCACCAATATCCAGGACAGGGGATCTAGCCAGAGGCCTGTGATGAGGCAACTCTAAAAATTCCCAGAGTCTCTTTTTGGACTGAGGGAAGTTTTGGCATTCCCAGCGAAAATGCTCTCAAAGTATGCAAGGTTTCACCAAAAGAAATATCCTCTGGAGGGGAGGAAGAGGGAATGGATTCCTCTGCATCTGAATCCTCATAGGTTGATAAAGGTATGTCCTGGTAATCAGAAGGGTCAGAGTCATCAGGCTCCTGGTCTGTAGAATCAGAATGAAACAATTCTTTGTCTTTTCGCAGGGGAAGGCTGGCTTCCCCTAATTAGGGCAATAAGGTCTTCAGCCATTTTAAGCATTTGTTTTTGTGGCATGGGAGCTTGAGCATGCACTTTAGTCGTCGGTTTTCTAGGCATAGTACGTACTCTGCCTGAGAAGCTCGGTAGTTTTAGCTAAAAACGAAGTTGTTGGTTTAATGCGAACATCAGTAGGTCAGAATACACCCTCAGAAGCCGGTGCCTGCACAGCGGCTCCTAGGCAGAGACATTTGCAGGTTCCATAGTTGAAGTATCTCGCGGCATACCGGATTCCGAATGGGTCTCAGCAGAGGCCTGTGAATCGGTAGAAGCGGGCATCAGAGGCTGCAAAGGTGCCTCACTGAGTACCTTTGGACTGGCGACTAGCTTAATGGAAGCATAGGCAGTTTTGGACCTATGCAGTCTATCTTTACGTTTTTTTGGAAGATCAGTAGTCGGATGGCTTATCAAAGCCATTTTGGAATACGGAGAACGAGAGCAAAAGAATTTAGGGACAAAGATAGCCCGACGGCAAATGGTTCAGGCGTTTAACAAGGCACAAACCCAACAGCGAGGGACGTCGTGGTCTGGGCCTAAACAGGTGACACAGTAAGAATGAAAATCTCTGTAAGGTATTTATTTTCAACAGGCAAGACAATTGTTAACCTTTTATGACATCGGTTAGAGCAAGAAAAAAGGATCTCCAACGGGGTACTTAGCTTTAGAAGACTTCAGGTTTGAAACTCTAAAAATGTAAATTTCAGGTAGCGGCCGACCAGCACTTGCGAACTGCTTCTGCTTCGGGCTCCTTCTCAGCAAGAAAGACTGATGTAATGGCATCGGCTGCATGTTTCATACCATTGACGACCTGACATCATGGAAGAGGCGACAGCATCAGACACAGAAATCCCAAGACTCTAGTATTCGGGCCGACTTAGGGCTACCTGCAGGCAGATAACCCAAGTGTGATGACTGCAACAGTGAAACATGAAGATCATCATTATTCCTATCAAAGGAAAAGAAAAGGAATCTGACTTCCAGGCCCTTCTGCATGGAGTTCTGGAGCAGAATTTTCTGGCCGATTGTCCACAGAGCACAAAAATATGTCTACTTGAATTCTCCACAGATTAATCAAATCTTGGATGACCCCCTGGATCTAGTTTACATTCAAGAGCATCTGTCCTGCTCAGCTTGTCTGCTACACAATTTTGAATGCAGGATGCTTGTAGAATGATGAGATTGTGCTATGAAACTATATCCCAAGCTAACCCTGCTAGTCTGCAAAGGAGGCACAACCTGGATCCCCTTTGCTTGCTGATATACCACAACTGTGGTATTGTTTGTAACAACTTGAAGAGGCCCCGGGGACCAACACCTCAGGAACACACTCCTGTCTGAGAGTCCAAAAAGACTTTTGAATGTTCTCTTGGGAGTCCTGCATTTTGTAAGAGATCTCTCACCCAGAGAGAATCCTGTCATCTAAATATGGAAAAATATTGATACCAGTAGCCTGCAATGAGCTACAGCTGGAGCTAGACAATTTGTGAACATTCTTGGTGAAGTGAATAGTCCCCAAGGGTAATGCAGAGAACTGATAATATGCTCCAGACACACAGAACCTTAAAAACTCCCCCTGAAGTCTGGATGAAGAGGGATGTGATAAGAGTTGCTAGGAAACTTGAATGAGGAAGAAGAGGTAACAGATTGAAGTAACAGCATTTTGGACTGAGAACTATCAAACGGGTTTAGGAAAAAAAAAAAGTATCCAAAACTGGTCTCCAAGCATTTTCTTTCTTTGACACTAAAAACATCCCTTTTCCCACCTGGGAAGGAGGAACTATTTCTATTACTCCCTCAGACAGCATCTGATGAAGGAAAAGTGGAAATAAAAGTCTGGTCGAGTGGATGAGGAATCTCCCCTGGAAAGGAGGAATTTCCTCCCTCTGCCATCTGTAACCTTCATTAATAATCTTCAAAAACAAATTAGAAGCTGTCACAAGAGAGATAAGTGGAGATTAAGACTTTCTGGAAGGGAAAGGGGACTTGCTGGGGGGGGGGGGGTTATTAAATAGTCGTTCTGACATAACTGTCCTTGGTTTTGGGGAGTTCCTGCATTTTAACCCCCTTGCCATTTCTTCTTAAACATGTTTACCTACATTTTGTTGGAACGATTTTTTATTGTCAATATTCATTTAGGGGTTAAGGAATCCCTCAGAAAATTTGGAAAAGGACTGAAAAATCCCCCATACCAACTTACCCCTATTACACTTTTTGATCACATCTGCACCAGAAAGGCCAAAAACTAAATATCATCTGGGAGGTTCCAAGAATGTAGCTTGGTAAACTTCCTCACAGAACCTGTGGTCAAAGGCCTTGGAGAAGTATCAACTGAATCATACACAAACTGTAAAAAGTAGTGACTTGAGCCATAGAAGAAACTAAATTTAGAGCAGATTTCTCTTCACAGGAGGAGACTGCAGACAAAACATTACTTGTACTTGTTAGAACAAAGCTTAACATACGAGCCTGACAATTCAAAATTCTGAAAATCAAAGTTGCAGAGGCATACACTTTTTCCCTTGTGTAGCAATAATCTTCCCATCCTTATCAGAAAGGGTGTGAATAGAATTAACTAAATGTTTAGCAGCAGTAAGATTAGCTAAAGATATAGCTGCTGGGTCAGGATTTAGAAGAGGGTATAAAAACTTAAAAAGAATAAGGAACTTCATGCACCTCCATCAGTATTTTTAGGGGCAGCTGACTGACTATCAGGAAAATTGCAAGCAGTAACACACTTCTTGCAAAGACAGACCTTGAGGAATATCTGAAGGTTCTGGAAGTTCCTCCTGTAGCAGCTCATAGTACTTTCTGAAGGATTGAGAAATCACAGTGTTCTCCCACTGAAAACATTTGGGACATTCTGAAAACAGTCTAAAAAGAAAGAGAAATCCCCACAGGAAGAATCAGAAACTGAGCTCTTCTCAGAGTCCGAATCGGAAGCTCTGGAATAGAAACCCTGCATCTGTCCCTTCATTTTCCTGTCCAGATTCAGAATCTTGAATCTCTTCAGGAAAAGAGGTATTCCTCTTTCTTTTACCAGAAAAGTACAGTTGTGTACACTTACCACAAATGTACATGTCCGAGTGTATTCAGTGTTGCAGTCATCACATTTGGGTTATCTGCTTGCAGTAGCCCTCAGTCGGCCTGATTAACAAAGTCATGGGTCCTGCGTCGGTTGCTGTCCCTTCTTCCGTGACGTCAGCGGTATAAAACATGCAGCAGATGCCATTACATCAGTTTTTCTTGCCCCAGATGTCAGGTGCACCCCTAATGGGAAGCAATTAAATCTATAAATTTTATTTTATTTTACATTTGTTAACCAGGGGTGTCTGACTGAGCCAAAAAGGCCCTTTTTCAGAAGAGGCCTGGGGAGAAAAGCTCCCCATAGAAAAATTACAGATACATTTAGACATGATCAGTATACACACAAATTACAAAAGACATGTTTTTACAGTGGTATGCAGCACATCAACAGTTACAGTGGAAAGAACAAAAAAAAATGTTAATTTAAAAATAAAGGTACTTAATAGATTTGTGGTGTACAGCTGAAATTTGGAACACAGGTAGAATGCATACATAGTACACAGGTACAGTACATACATTGTAGATTAGCCAGTGTTTGTGAGTAAGATTGAAAACTATTACCAAGTACTCTAGGTTTAGTATGTGTACCTTAGCCGCTTTCACTAGCCTGGGGAGCAAACATGGCACTGCCAACTTTGCTTGAGATGTTGCTTAATGAGGTCTTTAAAGGAGGCTTTGGATGATGTGCGTTGAATGCTTGTGGGGACAGAGTTCCATTTTTAGCCACTGAACTACTACATAGCGCATCTCCAAAGCTATTGTAGCTGTTGGTGACTTCTAGTAGTAGTCTGATTGATGATCTAAGAGGCCTTTTGGCTGAGTGATGTTGTACTAGGTTTATGAAAGCAGGACACTTACTGGGAGGTAATAGATAGAATGACAGAGGCAAAGCTGATTGTAGGTTAGGAGGTTGGGCAGTTCAAGCCAGTGGAGTTGTCTCAAAGCAGTACAGTGATGAGTTCTATATGAGCAATTTGCAGCAAAGTGGGCAATTCTGTTATAGCAGGCTTCCATTTTGCTTAGTTCAATTTTGTTGAGATTAGTCAGAATGGGAGATGCATAGAGTAGGGTGGATAGAAGTTGGGAGCGAGCAATGGCTGATCTTGTGTTGTTGGTAAGAAATGGTATGATATGATAGAGTGATCCCAGTTTGGCATGTACTTTAATAGTTAAGTTGAGATGGCCATCATAGGTTGGTACTAGGCTATCAGCCCTAAGGCCGATATAAGCCTAGCCATAACAATTCCCTGGCTATTTCTTCCCACACTATTTACTTCCCTAGACCCCTGTCTAGCAGGCGACTGACGTGATCCCTGGGGTGAATTTCCTTTCTCCCATCCAATCGTCAAGGTTCCTTCAAATTTTAGGTGGGAGTCTATGGTTATTCCCAATAGCTTAGCCTGTGCCACTGGAGCGATTGCAGTAGCATTTGTGGAGTAGATATTGAATTGACTGTTATCAGTGTTTTTGTTTGAACTGGTTATAATCCATAAGCTGGGCTTTCTTTGGATTGAGGATAAGTTGGGCTTTGGTTAGGTAGTTTTCAACATCAGAGAATGCTAGATGAGTTGTATGCAGGAGAGTGGGAATGTTTTGTGCAGCACAGATTAAGGTAGTGTCATCTGCATACTGAATGCTAGATGCATGCTGTGTGGAGGTATGGAGGTAATTTGTGAAGACTGTGAATAGTAGTAGTCCGAAGATAGAACCCTGTGGGACTCCTATAGTTATGGGCAGCTGAGGAGAGAGAGAATTTTCCCATTTCACAGCTTGGTACCGGTCAGTTAAAGTAGCTTTGGAACCAGGTAAGAGTGGAATTTGATGGGTGATATTGGTTTAGTTTGTTTAGCAGGATTTGGTGCGAGACTGTGTCAAATGCTTTGGGCATATCCAAAAAAAAAAAAAAGAGTCCACACCTGCAGGCCTTCATTTTTGAGACAGTTTACTGTGTCTGTGAAGCAGAGGAGGGCTGTAGTGGTATTATGAGCAGGTCTGAAACCATGCTGAGTAGGTGACAGGATGTTGCAGTGTAGGAGATATTTTAGCATCTGGGTATGGATGCATTTTTTAGGATTTTGGCCAGGGGGGAGAGTAAAGCAATGGGTCTGTAGTTATTAAGTTCAATAGAGGTCCCACCTTTATGTATGGGTGTAACATAGGATATTTTCCACAGTTTGGGCACATAGTTTTCAACAACTGATCTGTTTATGAGAGTGGAGATTGGGGATAGCAATAGCATCTGCTATGAGTTTCAAGAAATAGCTGGGGAGTAGGTCGGCTGCTGTTTATGAGGTTTTTAGTTTGGAGAGCATGCTTTTGATTGAAGTGGTGGAAACTGTTTTGAGGGTAAAGCTTGTATTAGTGTTATTTGTGTTGGGGTGGATAGTGAGGAAGGAACTGTCCTGTGATACTAAGGATAGAATTTAATTCACAAAGTGGGAGTTGAATTGTGTTTCGATGGGAACTTTAGTGTCAGGGGTGGTTGGTTTGGGGGTAGCCTTTTGGGTGGGTTTTAGTAGCTGGTTTACATTTTTCCAAAATGTTTGGGGGGTTGTGTTGGTAATAAACAAGAACATACCTCCAACAAAAAAGCAAATACACCAAAAAGCTTTTGAGCATAGTAAAGGAGAGTAGAGTAGAAGTATAGCCAAAAGAAGTAAGGGGGCTGGAAGGAGGGTAACCAGGACTGCAACAGTGAATACACTCGAACATTTACATTTATGGTAAGTGTACACAACTGTACTATGTTCTTCGTGTTTCACTGTTGCAGTCATCACATTTGGGTAGATTCCCAAAGCTAAGGATAGGAGGAGGAATTTAGATAGCATTAGGACCAGCTATAAGGCCCTGCAAGACTGCAGTGGCAAAGCCAGCTCTAGATTTGGAGAAAATTGGCAGATAGCAATGCTTGGTGAAAGTATGTACAGAACTCCAGGTAGCAGCTTTAAGGATGTCCCTGGTAGGGACGCCTCTGAGAAAGGCTGTAGATGTAGATGCAGCCCTGGTTGAGTGGGATCTGATCCCCTGTGGGATAGGTTTTCAATGGTGCTTGTAGCAGAAATGAATGCAATGGCCTATCCTTTGGAAATGGTTTGCTTTGAAATAGCCTTCCCCCTTTGCCCCTGCAGCAAATGCCACCAGCAGTTGTTCAGATTTCCTTTGAGGTTTAGCCCTGTCCAAGTAGAATCTAAGTTGTCTGTGCACATCTTAAGGAGTGCAGTATCCGTTCCCCTTTGTTCTGTGGATTAGGAAAGAAAGTTGGCAAATGAATGGACTGATTAAGGGCCACACTGGATACCACCTTGGGCATGAAGGAGGGATTGGTCCTGAGGGACACCCTGTCCACATGAAAGATGATGAAAGGCTCCACTGCCATAAGGGCCTGTAATTCAGATACCCTTCTTGCTGAAGTGATTGCTAAAAGGAAAGCTGTTTTCCAAGAAAGGAATTTCAAATCTGCAGTAGCAGCTGGCTTGAAAGAGGAAGAGAGTGAGTTTCTCCAATACAAAGTTAAGGTCACACGCTGGAGCTCTCCTGAGTGGTCGTAAATCTTTGGCCCTTCTGAGGAACTGCTGGAGCAGTGGATGAGAGAAGAGGGGAGTTTCTGTGTTATCAGTTGAAATTGCCGAGGTGTGGATTTTGATGGAGGAGAAAGACAGGCCCTTGTGAAGCATTATGTACTGTAAAATATGAGGTAAATTGGGCACTGCTGTGCTCATCCCTTGAGACTGGTTCCAGGCACAGAATCTTTTCCATTTTTCAGCATAAGATTTTCTAGTACTAGGCCTCCTTGCCTCTAAAATGATATCCATCACTGGTTTACTGAGGGATGGTAAAGGAGAGATTAGGTAATTAGCCAGGCTGCTAGGTTCAGTGTGTGAAGCTGAGGGTGCAGAATCTGGTTCTCCTGCTGAGACAATAAGGTAGAGTCTGAGGCAGATGCCATGGGGCCAACAGTGACACTGCACAAGAGGGGATACCAGTGTTGGCGTGGCCAATCTGGTGCAATCAAAATTGTCCTTGGTTTGTCTTGTTTGATCTTTAGTAGTACTTTGGAGAGCAGAGGAGGAAAGGCATAAACTGATAGGTTTTTCCAGCTGAAGGACAGAGCATCCACTTTCCAAGCTTGTTTATGGGGAGTCCTTGTGCAAAATTTGTCCAATTGATAGTTCTGGGGGGGGGGGGTGCAAACAGGTCTATATCTGGGCTTCCCCATTTGCTTGTCAACATGTTGAAGATCCTTTGTTCCAGTTTCCACTCGTGTGGGTCCATGAGGTTTCGGCTTAGTTCATCTGCCAGTGTGTTTAGCTTTCCTGGCAGAAATTGAGCTTGTAGATGCACTTGGCAGCTCAGGGCTGTGTTCCACAATGCCATGGCTAATCTGCAGAGGGGGTAAGAATGTGTACTCCCCTGTTTGTTTATGTACCACATAACAGTGGTGTTGTCCGTCTTTACCATTAACTGTCCTGAAAGAATGTGGTCCTTGAAGGCTGTCAGAGCATTCTGTACAGCCAACACTTCTTTTTGATTGAAATGCAGGTGCATTTGACTTGAGTTCCTTTTGCCCTGAATGCACTTCCCTGCCAGGTGAGTCACCCATGCATAGTCTGATGTGTCTGTTAGGGTTTGGGCGGCAGGAGTAGTGTGAATGATAGTACCTTGTTTTGGTGGCAGGCCTCTGCCCACCAAAGGAACTCTAGGCGTAGACAAGGTATGATAGGAATCATTGCTTCTAGATCCTGAGAATGTTGACACCACAGGCTTTTTAGATGCCATTGTAGTTTTCTCATATGCAGTCCTGCATATGGAATTAGAAGAATGCAGGAGGCCATGAACCTTAATGCTTGTAGTATTTGCCTTGCAGATAGCAGGGTTCTGTGGCCACTTGTTTGAAGTAGGTTGTCAAATGAATTTGCTTCTCTGGCATGAGGAAAGCCATCTGGGAAGTTGTATTCATGCTTGCTCCCAAGAATATAATTTGTTGACAGGGTACCAAGTGTGATTTCTTTTCGTTTATTGTGTACCCAAGACAAGTTAGCACCCGTTGTACACAGGCCAGATGATTCAAAAGTATGTCCTGGCTTTCTGCCTGAATTAGACAATCGTCCAGGTATGGGCAGATTTAAATATTTCTTTGCTGCAAAATGCAATGATTGGAGCTAGGCACTTTGTGAATACCCTGGGTGTAGTAGATAAGCCAAAGGGCAGTGCAGAGAACTGATGGTGCATGTAGCCTGCTTTGAAGCATGGGTATCTTCTGCAAGATTCCCTGATTGGGATGTGCAAGTAAGCTTCTTTTAAATCTGGAGTTGCCAGCCAGGTGTCTTTGCCTAACATAGGGAGCAACTGTTGAAGAGTCAGCATTTTGGGATCACCAAAAAGGTGTTTAGAGTAGACAGATCCAGGATAGGACGCCATGAATTTTCCTTTCTGGGTACCAGGAAAAGTCTCGAGTAGAAACCTTGTCCCCTTTCCTCTTCTGGTAACAACTGCATAGCCCCCATGCTTAAGAGAGAAAATACTTGCTTTTGGGCCTCTGCCCACTGCTTTGGGGGTTGATCTGGTCACCCGCTTTGTGTTGGCAACGTGTGGAAGTGAAATCTGTATCCCTGGGACACTATATTTAAAACCCATTTGTCCTGGGTAATGACTTCCCAGTTCTTTGCATGAAGAGCAATCTTTCCCCCCAAAGGGGCAGTCAGTTGAAAAGTGCTTGGAAGTTTTAAAAATAAGTCATTGAGACAGTTTACCATGGGGGAAGTTTTATTACTCCCAGATTAGGAAGAGGAGGACCCCCACTGCTTAGTCCTGTGCGTACCCTGGGACTGAAGCCTGGGAGCTCTGCTGGATCTGGGTTTGGACTGAGAAGGTCTGGAAGAGGCAGCAAAGGACCAGTTCTTGGAAGGCCAATGCCTGCATAACCTTGGAGGGTGTACTTGTAAAAAATCTGCATAGATTTAGCTTTTTCCTCTATCTTTTTAAGAACTTCTTCTGCCTTGTCGCCAAACAGGCGGTCCTGGTTTAAGGAAGCATCCAGTAATTTCGCTTTAACATGATCTGGAAAGGATTTCTCCTTAAGCCAAGCATGCCTTCTAAGTATAGACCCAGTTACAGCAGCCCTGCAAGATGCCTCTAGTGAATCAAAACCACATTGCAAAGTATGTTTTACAACTTGTTCAGCTGAATGCAGTAAATCATGTAAATCCTTATTTTCAGCACAACCAGGAATCAACATCATTTTCTGTTTAAGCAATCCAATAATATGCTGCTGATACTTCAACATATGAAACTGGCAGTTTAAGGCCCTAATGGCCAAAGTTGCAGAAGTGTATACCTTCTTACCCCATCTATCCAGAGCTCTGGAGTCTCTATCAGAGGGGGTAGGATTTTTGGCTTTAGTAGCTTTAATGCCCTTGGGTCCCTGTGAAATGGTCTCAGGATCCACAGTAGGATTTTTAAAAAGGAACTGGAGAGTCAGGGACCCTGCAATATCCATCAGGTTTTCTGGGAGCAGGATGCAAAGAGTCAGGGGCCAAGCTAGATTCTGAAAAGGCATCATTAACAATGTCTAGTACATGAGGTATGGCTAAAGGCCTGTGCTGGGACAGGAGTAAGAAATCCCAAAGCCTCTTTTTAGAATCAGAGAAATCCTGACTTTCCCAACGAAAATGCTCCCTGAGAGTATGCAGGGTTTCACCAAGAGAGAAATCCTCTTGGGGGGAGGGGGGGCAGAAGGAATAGAATCCTCGGCATCAGAATTCTCATAGGTAGACTAGGGTAAATCCTGGTCATCAGAGGAAACAGAAAATTCAGAATCCTGGTCAGAAGTATCATGAGCAAACTCAGTCCTAGGTCTCAGAGCGGGAAGGCTGGCTTCCCCTGATTAAAGTAATAAGGTCTTCAGCCATTCTTATCATGTTTTTTAGGCACAGGGGCCTGACCATGGGGTCTGGGCGTCTGTTTTCTAGGCATGGTTCAGGTTTTAGGCCTTGAAGAAGAAGATGGCGTTGGCTTAATATGCAAATCAGTAGGCCTGAATACACCTTCAGAAGCCGGTGCCTGCACAACGGCTCCGGACCCATCCAAAGTAGAGAAATCCGTAGGTTCCACAGTTGAAGCATTTTGTGGCAGTCCGGACTTCGAAAGAGTCTTGGTATAGGCCTGAAAATCTGAAGTAGCAGGTATCAGGGACTGCGAAAACGCCTCACTGAGTACCGGGGAACTGGCGACTGGCTTAGGAGAAGTGTCGGCAGCTTTGAACCTAGGTGGCCTGTCTCTGTCTTTATCTTTGCGTTTTTTCGGAATGTTTGGTAGTCAGATGGCTTACCGAAGACATGACAGGATAATTGAACTGAGCACCAAAATATTTAGCAGCGAAAATATACCGATTATGGATAGTTCGTGGTTTAAATAAGGCACAAAACCGACAGCGAGGTACGTTGTGATCAGGGCCTAGGCAAGGAATACAGTACGAATGAAAATCTTTGAGGCATTTGCTTTCCACAAGTAATGCAATTATTTACTTTTACTGACATCGGTTTAGAGCAAGAAAAAGTTTCCCTAACGGAGTACTTAGCTTTTAGTTGAAGACTTCGGTTCTGAAACTCGAAAATGAAAATTTCAGGAGTTGGCCGACCGGCACTTGCGAACTGCTTTTGCTTCGGGCACCATGCGGCAAGAAAGACAGATGTAATGGCGTCGGCTGCATGCTTTATACCCCGGACAACCTGACGTCACGGAAGAAGGGACAGCAACTGAAGCAGGACCCAAGACTTTGTTAATCAGGCCAACTGAGGGCTACTGCAAGCAGATAACCCAAATGTGATGACTGCAACAGTGAAACATAAAGAACATCTATTACTCCTGTCCAAGGAAATTTGAAGAGTACAACACACGTTTGGTTTTTCTTTCTTTTTTTTTTTTTTTGTGAAAAAGAAGGCCAACAGTGGTGCTAATGGCAGCAGCCTCCCCAGGGATGGGCACAACATTTCGACAAAATAGGGAAGCCTTCCCTGTTCCCTCTCCCTATAAAAACAAGTGTAGCTCTCCCTTGTCCACTGAGGGGAACCCAACAGTAACAGAGGACTTGGGTAACCACCAGTCCACAGTGGCTGTAGGTGTTACACCACAGGAATGCGGGGTATAAGATGAGTAACCAGTGGTACAACTAATGACCACAGAAAAAAAAACACAGTAAAAAGCCATTTTACAAACAATTTCCCATCCCCAAAAAGTAAAATAAGCACAAATTTTCCACAGAAAAAATGCTTTTTCTCTCAAATATTTGAAACTTGTAAACCAAAAGTAAAAAAGCAGTCTTGTTTAAAAGTGCAACACAACTTCATAACAGTCCATTAAAACACAGCAGCAACCAGATTAGCAGAAGCAGATTTGAAGAGAGAAATAACTGGTGGATCTGCTTTAGGGTTAGAACACACATACAGAGTATCCCAGACACACAAGTACAATTTGGTAGGATTCTTGGGAGCAGGAGGCTGACAATCAGGTAAGTTAGAGAGGAAGTTTTTCTCACTCCTGAGGGAGGAAAGATGAGAGGGATAGGTGCATCTTTAGGCATATCTAACTGTAACAAATTGTAATACATTTTTTATGCCCCAGGAACTTAAATTCTGGTCCTACTGAAAAATGATTTCGTTATAGATAAGATGTCAGTAAAATAAATCTCTTCAGAAGGGAATGTGAGGATATACTTTCCTCAGAATCAGAGGTCTGACACTGAGAAGAAATTACTGAAATACAACTATCCCCCTTGTAAAGTCAGCTTTGACAGAGATTCCCTGTCAGAAAGCCAAGGAACTTTTCTTCTCTTGCCCAAATAATCAGAAGGTAAAGAAAAAGCGCTAACAAGTTCCTTGACAGATCCCAGTAAATCTATCCTGTCCACAGAAAGAGAGAAAGGATTATGTCAATAACCATATACTCCATGAAAACAGACTAACTCAAAGCACAATGGCCCCAGCTTCCATCTCCCTTTCCCAGCCATGGGAAAACCCTTCACTTGCCTCTTCCCTGACACTGATAAAAGTGGCTCTCCCTTGCCAACCAAAGACATCCCTGCAGCTCACAGGATGTGGCTATCCCCCAGTCTTTGATGGCTGAAAAAGCTACAGGACGACAGTGAAAAAAAACACGGGGACTCTATGGAATAAACTGCCACAGCAGAGTCGCACACCAATGGCCAACAGAGAACAGGAACTAGCCTGACACTTGAAGACTCCATTACAACCTTCTTTTTGCATGCAGGGAAGGGTACTACACTGGACACTGCACAGTGGGGAATTGAGTCTGGGCGTGTCAGTCTAAGGTAAAGAACAAGTGGTTCTGAGGGAAAGTAAATCACCAACAGTCTCCGAAAGCACAAGAATAGCCTGCCTCAAGCATACAAAACTTTACAATCCAAGTACAATTTTACTCAAAAACAACAACTTTTCCCAACAATCTCACAAAGTTCACACAACCATAACCACAAACATGTCCATTACAAATGTTAACGACAGCCCAAAGTATTCCATTTCCTAGCTAAAAACTACAGATTTGACAGAAACGCACACCAGTTTTCCTTATAAAATCTATGTAAACTCATCTGCCCAGCTCTTGAAAATCACTAGTTGACAGGCACTTAAGGAGCAAAACCATTCTGAAGCTTTTCATGCTCCAACTGTCCTTTTAAGGAGCTCTGCTTAAAGCTCTTGACAGTTGGGATGTGCAGAATGTACCCTTACTTTTGTGAAGGTGGCCGAGTGCAATGGGAGGTAGTGTAGCTTAGGCTAATGCAACAGTGACCTATGTTTGAAGAAGTTTTACTTTTCTTTCCTAAAGTATATAAGGCAAGGAGAAAGCACTAAAAAAGCTTAACAGCAAATTTCAGCAGGATCTTCAATGTCCACAGAAACAAAGGGAACACTGCAAGGCTTCTCACTATGTTCACTTTTCCTGGGAAACTCCCTGGAAAATGACAGAACCTTGGTAGGCATACTCATCTCTGAATCAGGTTCTCAATCTCATCTGAGTGAAGTACCTTCATCTGCCCCTTCCCTGGAGATGGAAAAAAAGAGTGGCTCTCTTGCCTGTAAAGGGCATCCCTAAAGTCGCAGAGAATGTGGTGATCTCCAAGTTTTCGGTGACTGAAGGTGCAACACCAAGCAGACCAGGAGAAAAACATAAGAAATCCAAGGAACAACAAGCAGCCACAGCAGTCTCACAAATACGTGAGTGAGGCATAACAGATGGCCTGACATACAAAGGTTCCCCAATATCCTTCTTTTTGCTGACAAGGGGTGCAAAACAAAGGAGATCAACGGTTGCTCCATATGTAAGCCAAGAATGAGACTTCAACATCAGACAGTGGACACTGGAAGACTTGGTAAAAGGTAAGGTAGAAAACAAGTGGTATTGAGGTAAGTTAATCACTTGACAGTCCCCCATAACAATATCTTCTCCCGAACTCATAAACCTACAACACCTGTAGAAAAATTTTGCCAAAGCATTCACACAAGCACCAACACAAACTCCCAGAGAGATGCAATGACAATCCTAACAATAATTAGTTTCATAAGCATGGCATCGGTCTGAAAACATTTTTTTCCTCAGAAAAACAGTTTTTAGTGGAAGATTTTCCCCAACAAAGGACTTGATTGCCCAGCCCTGTTAGCTGACTGATAGTTTACAGGCCCTTATGAAGGAGTCCTCTTCAGCACCAAAAAAAAAAGATTGGCGTATTCTCACATTCTATCTTCATATTTGAGCTCCCCTCGAGCTCCTGAAACAGTTGCAACTTGTGGAAAACAACTTAAGCTTTGAAGGCTGGACAGTCATTGGGGGAGGGGGGTAAGACCCAACTAGCTTAGACTACTGCAACAGTGATCTTAACATTGAACATAAAGGCTTACAAGTGTCTGAAACCAACAAAAGGAAACATGATTCAATGGTTACTTAAGATGGCAAAAACAACAAATGAGAAGAGTGCTTCGTGCACGCTCTGACTCATCTGGGCTTCCTGCAACACATTAGTCCAACAGACAGATATCCACCTCTAGCTTCCTCCCATTTACATAATATACTTCTGCTGCAAAGATCCTTATAGAAAACATTCACAGTATGACATCATAAAGCAATGTAAGATAAGTCATAATGGACGCACAACACACATTACATTCTGAGCAATGAAATAAAATACAAGCACTCTCTTACCAATGACTACATGGGGCTTTTTGGCCAGGACTAGTGACTGTGCCATCATGTCAATTCCTCCAACAATAACACCTAGAATATAGTAAAAAAATATTCTGCTGAAGTAAAGAATACATATGAAACTAAAAACTGTAGATTTACTCGATACACACATTTTGTTATATTTCAGTAATTAATATTTAACTGTGACCGGTCTAAGAACTGAAATAAATGAGAGCATTTCCCATATCACTTGGTCACCAAAAGTCCCATCACCACTGCTGATTCTGTAAGACTAGGATACACCTATCCTATGCACTCATGCATTACTTTTTGAAAGCCATACATTGTCCAAGGAACATGACCCTTTGGCATGTTCATGACATTCCTGCATCAAGGACAGGGGACTGCCCACACATTCCCCAGTTCTGTACCACCATTCAAAAAGTACAGTTGTGTACACTTACCGTAAATGCAGGTGTTGAGTGTATTCACTGTTGCAGTCATCACATTTGGGTTATCTGCCTGCAGGTAGCCCTCAGCCGGCCTGAATACCAGAGTCTTGGGATTTCTGCATCGGATGCTGTCGCTTCTTCCATGATGTCAGGTCGTTAGGGGTATAAAACATGCAGCCGACACCACTACATCAGTTTTTCTTGCCCCAGATGTCAGGTGGCCTCACAACAGGAAGCAATTATATGGTGTGGAACACCCCCAGTAAAAAGCAAATACACATAGTGTAAGATATGCCAAACCAAAAAGGAAAGGTAAAAGCAAAGACAAACAAGGGGCTGGAGGGAGGGTAACCAGGACTGCAACAGTGAATACACTCAAACATTTACATTTATGGTAAGTCTACACAACTGTACTATGTTCTTTGTGTTTCACTTTTGCAGTCATCACATTTGGGTAGATTCCAAAAGGTAAGGAAGGGTGGAGGTAGATTAAGAAGCATTAGGGCTGGCAATCAGGCCCTGTAAAACTGCTGTGGCAAATCCAGCTCTGGATTTAGAAAAGATAGGAAAGTGGTAATGCCTGGTTAAAATGTGTACAGAGCTCCAGGTTGCAGCTTCCAGGATGTCCCTGGTAGGGACTCCTCTGAGAAATGCAGTAGAGGTAGATGCAGCCCTAGTGGAATGTGCTCTTATCCCCTGTGGGGTAGGTTTTCCATTGTGCTTGTAGCAGAAAAGGATGCAGTGTGCTATCCATTTAGGAATTCTTTGCTTTGAAATGGCCTTCCCCTCTGCCTCTGCAGCAAAGCTGACTAGCAGCTAGTCAGATTTTTTGAAAGGCTTCGTCCTGTCCAAATAGAATCTAAGCTGCCTGTGCACGTCCAGAGAATGCAGTGTCCTTTCCCTTTTATTCTGAGGATTAGGGAAATAAGTAGGCAAATGAATGGACTGGTTTAAAGCAACACTAGACACCACCTTGGGCATAAAAGATGGGTTACTCCGGAGGGAAACCCTGTCCGCATGGAAGATAATGAAGGGTTCCACCATCATAAAGGCCAACAGTACAGACACTCTTCGTGCTGAAGTGATGGCTAGAAGTAAAGCTTTTTTCCAAGAGAGGAATTTCAACTCTGCTGTAGCAGCCAGTTCAAAGGGGGGAAGAGGAAGTTTTTCCAATACAAAGTTAAAGGTCCCAAGGCTGAAGTGGGAGCTCTCCTGGGGGGTCTTAAATTTTTGGCCCCTCTAAGGAACTGTTTTACCAGAGGATAAGAGAAGAGGGGTGGCTCAGTATTACAATGAGCTGAGATGGCTGAGGCGTGAATCTTAACTGAAGAGAAGGAGGACAGGCCCTTGTGGAGCATTTCTGTTAAGTAATCTAGTATATGAGGTAAGCTGGGCACCATTGTTCCCATCCCCTGAGACTGGCTCCAGGAACAGTATCTTTTCCACTTTTCTGAATAGGATTTTCTAGTACTAGGCCTCCTTGCCTCAAAAATGACATCCAGCACCTGCTTACTGAGGGTTGCAAAAGGTGAGCTCAAGGGATTAGTCAGGCTGCAAGGTACAGGGTTTGAAACTGAGGGTGCAGAATCTGGCCCACTTGCTGGGACAGTAGGGAAGGGGTCTGAGGCAGGTGCCATGGTTGTAGCACTGTCAGACTACGCAAAAGAGGGTACCAGTGCTGGCATGGCCAATCTGGTGCAATCAGGACTGTCCTTGGCTTGTCCTGTTTGATTTTTAGTAGGACCTTTGAGAGGAGAGGCAGAGGGGGAAAGGCACAGACTGAGAGGTTTTCCCAGGTAAAGGACAGGGCATTCACTTTCCAAGCTTGACTGTGGGGAGTTCTGGTACAGTATTTGTTCCATTTATAGTTCTGAGGGGAGGCAAACTGGTCCACATCTGCATTCCCCCATCTATTCCTCAAAAGCTTGAATATTTTTGGTTCCATGAGATTTCTGCTCAAGTCGTCTGCCAGTGAACCTGCCGGGAATTGAGCTTGTAGGTGCACTTGGTTGCTCAAGGCTGTGTTCCACAGAGCCATGACTAGTCTGCAGAGTGGGTAGGAATGGGTTCCCCCCTGCTTGTTTATGTACCACATAACTGTAGTGTTGTCCGTCTTTACCAATAGTTGTCCTGGAAGAATGAGCTCTTTGAAGGCTGTCAGAGCATTCTGTACAGCTAACATTTCTTTTTGACTGATATGCAGGTGCATCTGCTTTGGGTTCCATTTGCCCTGAATGCACTGCTCTGCCATGCGAGGCCCCCATGCATAGTCTGATGTGTCTGTTTGAGTTTGGGCGGCAGGGGGTAGAGTGAAAGGGAGTCCCTTGTTGTGGTTGCAGGCCTCTGCCACCAAAGGAACTCTGCCCTTACACAAGGAATGATAAGAATTATTGTTTCCAGGTCCTGAGAATGTTGAAACCATAGACTTTTTAGATACCACTGAAGTTTCCTCATATGCGGTCTTGCATATGGAATTAACAGAATGCAAGAGGCCATGAACCCCAGAGCTTGCAGTACTTTCCTCGCAGATAGCTGTGTTTTTGTGGCCAGTAGGTTGAAGTAGTCTGTCAAATAAATTTGTCTCTCTGGAGTGAGGAATGCCATCTGGGAAGTTGTGTTCCAGCTTGCTCCCAGGAATACAATCTGTTGGCAGGGTACCAGGTGTGATTTATTTTCGATGATAGTGTAAATCAGTAAGGTTAGAAGTCTCTTCACAAATGCCAGGTGCTGTAATAGCAATTCCTGACTTTCCACCTGAATCAGGCAATCGTCCAAGTATGGGTAAATCTGAATACTTCTCTACCTGCAAAATGCAATGGCTGGAGCTAGACACTTTGTGAATACCCTGGGCCCAGTAGATAAGCCCAAGGGAAGTGCAGAGAACTGATGGTGCACAGAGCCTGCCCTGAAGCATAGGTATTTCCTGCAAGATTCCCTTATAGGGATGTGCAGGTAAGCTTCTTTTAAGTCTAGGGTTGCCAGCCAGGAATTCTTGGCTAGCATATGAATCAGCTGTTGGAGAGTTAGCATTTTGAATTTTGGAACCACCAGCAAGGTGTTGAGAATACACAGATCCAGGATAGGATGCCAGGAGTTTTTTTTTTCTTTTTTTCTTTTTTTTATGGGAACCAGGAACAGTCTTGAATAAAAGCCTTGTCCCCTTTGTTCTGCTGGGAGAGGTTGAATGGCCTTGATGCTGAGGAGACAGAGTACTTGCTTTTGGGCCTCCGCCCACTGGTTTGGGGGGAGGTCTGGCCATCCAGTTAGGGTTGGGAGTGAGTGGAAGTGGAATCTGTATCCTAGGGAGACAATGTTTCAAACCCATTTGTCTTAGGTAATGCATTCACAGTTTTTTGCATAAACTGAGACTGAAGTCTTGGTGGTCTGCTGCCCCTGGGTTTGGACTGAGAAGGCGTGGAAGGGACTGGAAAGGACCAGTTCTTTGAAGGCCAATGCTTACTGAATCTAGGTGGCTATACTTGTAAGAAATCTAACAGTTTGCATAGATTTAGCTTTTTCCTCAATCCTTTTGAGGACTTATTCTGCTTTATTGCCAAATAGGCGCTTTTGGTTTAAGGGTGCATCGAGTAATTTTGCTTTTACATGATCTGGCAAGTTTTGTTCCTTAAGCCAAGCATGCCTTCTAAGTACAGACCCAGTAACACCAGCCCTGCAAGATGCTTCTAAAGCATCAAAACCACACTGCAAAGTATGTTTACCAACTTGGTCAGCAGAATGCATCGACTCTTATAAATCTCTGTGTTCTGCACAGTCAGGAATCCACATAATTTTCTGTTTAATTAGCCCCATAATATGCTGCTGTTACTTTAACATATGAAACTGGCAATTTAAAGCCCTAATGGCCAAAGTAGCAGAGGTGTATACCTTCTTACCCAATCTGTCTAAAGCCCTAGAATCCTTGTCTGAAGGGGTAGGATTTTTAGCATTAGTGGCCTTAATGTCTTTTCGTCCTTGGGAAATGGTCTCTGGATCTGCAGTAGGATTCTTGAAAAGGAATTTGTGAGAGTCAGGTACTCTATAGTACCAGTCAGGTTTCCTGGGAGCTGGAGGCAAAGTGTCCAGGGTAAGGCGGGATTCCAAGAAAACATCATCTACAATCTCCAGAACAGGAGGGCTAGCTAGAGGCCTGTGCTGAGGCAGGTTTAAAAATTCCACGAGTCTCTCTTTGGACGAAGACTAGTCCTGGCTTTCCCAGCGGAAATGCTCCCTAAGGGTATGCAAGGTTTCACCAAAAGAAAAATTTTCTGGAGGGGAAGCAGAGGGAATGGAATCCTCTGTATCAGAATCCTCATAGGTAGATAAGGGTATGTCCTGGTAGTCAGAAGGAACAGAGATATCAGATTCCTGATCAGAAGAATCGGAAGGAAAATCAGTTCTAAGTCTCTTAGATGGGGAAGGCTGGCTTCCCCTAATTAAAGTAATAAGGTCTTCAGCAATTCTAATAATTTGTTTTTGAGGCATGTGGGCCTGAGAATGCGCTTTGGTCGTCTGTTTCCTACGCGTAGTGCGAACTTTAGGCCTGAGGAATTCCGTATTTTTGGCTTGAAACAAAGTCGTCAGTTTGATATGAAAACCAGTAGGCCTGAATACACACTCAGAAGCCAGTGCCTGCAGAGCGGCTCCGGACCCATCCAAGGTAGAGGCATCCACAGGTTCCATAGTCGAACAAGCATCTCGCTGCACACCAGACTCCAAATGGGTCTCAGTAAAGGCCTGCGAATCTGTAGAAGCGGGTATCGGGCTGTGAAAGCGCCTCACTGAGTACCGGTGGACTGGCGACTAGCTTAACGGAAGCGTCGTCGGCAGTTTTGGACCTATGCGGTCTGTCTCTATCCTTATGTTTTTTCTGAAGATCGGTAGTCAGATGGCTTAACAAAGCCATTTCGGTGTACGGAGATCGAGAGCGAAAGTATTTAGCTACAAAAATAGCCCAACGAATAGTTCGGGCGTTGAACAAGGCACAAAACCAACAGCGAGGGACGTCGTGGTCTAAACAGGTGACGCAGTAAGAATGAAAATCTCTATGAGGTATTTGCTTTCCACGGGCAAGACAATTATTAATTTTTTTCTGACATCGGTTAGAGCAAGAAAAAAGGATCCCCAGCAGAGTACTTATCTTTTAGAAGACTTCAGGCCTGAAACTCGAAAATGAAAATTTCAGGAGTTGGCCGACCAGCACTTGCAAACTGCCTCTGCTTCGGGCACCACACGGCAAGAAAGACTGATGTAATAGCGTCGGCTGCATGTTATATACCCCTGATGACCTGAGGTCATGGAAGAAGCGACAGCACCCGACGCAGAAATCCCAAGACTCTGGTAATCAGGCTGGCTGAGGGCTACCTGCAGGCAGATAACCCAAATGTGATGACTGCAACAGTGAAACATGAAGAACATCAGGATCCCATCTACATGAAAACATACTAAACAACAAGCGTATAGAATTACAACTCCATCAGTTAAAGACATTCCTGCATTGTTTCTCCTAATGCAGCACCTGAAATGAAGAAAAATGGACTGGTGGTAGGAATTAAGCACCTACTGTAACAAGGACTTCTTACTAAGTGATACAGTGGGTGCTTATAATATCTTTCTGCCATCTACAGATGGTACAGCAACTGGGAAGCATCCAAAACCTATACAAAAATGAACCTGAGAAGTATAAGAAATTTCCCCAGAACATAGCCCTTGCAAATTACAACATTTGAAGTTGTATAAAAACACGCATAGGCAGCGTGTGTGCAAATATACACAGCAGACATGTGAAGCAAGCATTAAGAGTAGTCAGCAACGCCACAGTCTCCACAGAGTGATCTGTTACCATACTGGCCTGGCAAAACATGAGGGATGCAAATCACTTTACTTGGACAGAATCTGCTCTGTCACTGGGGCACTCTCAAGACTACAAACACTACAGATAAACAGCTGTTTCAATGGAAGGTAAACCTGCAGATGGAAGTGAAAGCTCTGGGAAAGTACAGTTGTGTACACTTACCATAAATGTAGATGTTAGAGTGTATTCACTGTTGCAGTCATAACACATAGGGGTTATCTGCCTGAAGGTAGCCTTCAGTTGGCCCGAATACCAGAGTCTTGGGATTTCTGCATCGGATGCTGTCACCTCTTCCATGACGTCAGGTCGTCAGGGATATAAAACATGCAGCAGACACCATTACATCAGTTTTTCTTGCCCTAGATGTCAGGAGCCCCCAAATAGGAAGCAATTACATGGTGTGGAACACTTCCAGTAAAAAAGTAAATACCAGTTGCCATAAGATATGGCCAAAAAAGAGGATAGGTAGAAAGTATAGAAAAGTCAGGGGGCTGGAGGGAAGGTAACCAGGACTGCAACAGTGAATACACTCGAACATCTACATTTATTGTAAGTGTATACAACTGTAATATGTTCTTCGTGTATCACTGTTGCAGTCATCACACTTGGGTTGATTCCCAAAGCTGAGGAAGGGTGGAGGCAGTCAAGAAGTATTAGGGCTGGCTAGCAGGCCTTGTAAGACTACTGTAGCAAATCCAGCTCTGGATTTAGAAAAGATAGGTAAGTGGTAATGCTTGGTGAAGGTGTGTACTGAACTCCAGGTTGCAGCTTCCAGGGTGTTCCTGGTAAGGACTCCCCAGAGAAATGCTGTAGAGGTTGAGGTAGCCCCTAGTGGAATGGGTTCTGATCCCCTGTGGGGTAGGTTTTCCATAGTGCTTGTAGCAGAAATGGATGCAGTGTGCTAAGATGGTTTGCTTTGAAATGGCCTTGCTCTCTGCCCATGTTGCAAAGCTGACTAGCAGTTGGTCAGATTTTCTGAATGGTTAAGTCCTGTCAAGGTAGAACCCAAGCTGTCTGTGCACGTCCAAGGAGTGCAGGACCCTTTCCCCTTTATTCTGAGGATTAGGGAAAAAGATTGGTAAATGGATGGATTGGTTTAAAGCCACACTGGATACCACCTTGGGCATAAATGATGGGTTAGTCCTTTGGGAAACCCTGTCCGCATGGAAGATAATGAAGGGTTCCACAGCTTTAAGGGCCTGCAACTCAGACACTCTTCTTGCTGAAGTGATGGCTAGAAGTAAGGCTGTTTTCCAAGAGAGAGGAATTTTAACTCTGCTGAAGCAGCAGGCTCAAAAGGGGAAGTGAGCTTCAAAAGAGGGAAGTGAGCTTCTCTAGTACAAAGTTAAGGTCCCAGGCAGGAGTGGGAGCTCTCCTGGGGGGGGGGGGGGTCTTAAATTGTTAGCTCCTCTCAGGAACTGTTTGACCAGAGGGTGAGAAAAGAGAGGTGGCTCAGTATTGTAATGAGCTGAGATGGCAGAGGCATGAACCTTAATGGATGAGAAGAATAGGCCTTTGTGGAGTAGCTCTGCTAGATAATCTAGGATTAGAGGTAAGGTGGGCACGGCTGTGTCCTTTCCCTAAGACTGGCTCCAAGAACAGCATCTTTTCCACTTTGCTGAATAGGATTTCCTAGCACTAGGCCTCCTGGCCTCAAGGATGACATCCAGCACCTGTTTGCTGAGGGTTGCTGGTGACATATTCAGGGAATAAGCCAGGCTGCTAGGGTTCAGGGTTTGCAGCTGAGGATGCAAAATCTGGCCCTCCTGCTGGGACAGCAGAGAGTGGGTCTGATGCAGGTGCCAGGGTGGCACTGTTGTCAGACTGCATAAAAGTGAATACCAGTGCTGGCGTGGCCAGTCTGGTGCAATAAGAATTGTCCTTGGCCTGTCCTGTTTGATCTGGAGTAGTACTTTCGAGATGAAGGGCAGAGGGGGAAAGGCATAGATTGAGAGGTTTTCCCATGTAAAGGACAGGGCATCCACTTTCCTGTGGGGAGTTCTGGGGCAAAATTTGCTCAATTGATGGTTCTGGGGGGAAGCAAAAAGGTCCACCTCTGGTGTCCCCCACCTGTGGATTAGAAGCTTGAATGAATTGAGTTCCAGTTTCCACTTGTGCGGATCCATTACATTTCTGCTCAAGTCATCTGTCAGTGAATTTTGTTTGACTGGCAGGAATTGAGCTTGTAGATGCACTTGGTTGCTCAAGGCTGTGTTCAACAGAGCCAAGGCTAACCTGCAGAGTGGATAGGAATGAGTTCCCCCTGGTTGTTTATGTACCACATGACTTTGGTGTTGTCTGTCTTTATCAAGAGTTGTCCTGGAAGGATAAAGGTATTTGAAGGCTGTCAGTGCATTCTGTACAGCTAACATTTCTTTTTGATTGATATGCAGGTGCATTTGTCCTGGGCTCCATTTGCCTAGAATGCATTTGCCTGCCATGTGAGCCCCCCATGCATAGTCTGATGCGTCTGTTGTCAGGGTTTGGGCAGCAGGGGGTTGAGCGAAAGAGTCCCTTGTCATGGTAGCAGGCCTCTGCCCACCAAATGAACTCTGTCCTTAGGCAAAGAATGATCAGAATCACTGCTTCCAGGTCCTAAGAATGTTGACACCAGAGACTTAAGTGCCAATGAAGTTTCCTCATATGCAGTCTTGCATATGGAATTAGGAGAATGCATGAGGCCATGAACCCTAGGGCTTGCAATATTTTTCTTACAGATAGCTGGGTTTGGGTGGCCAGTAGTTTGAAGTAATTTGCCAAGTAAACTGCTTTACTGGATTGAGGAATGCCATCTGGGAAGTTGTGTTCAAGCTTGCTCCCATGAATACAATTTCTTGGCTGGGTAACAGATGTGATTTATTTTTGTTGATGGTATACCCCAGAGCAGTTAGGAGTCTCTTTACAATGTCAGGTGCTGAAGTAGCAATTCCTGATAGTCTGCCTGAATCAGGCAATCATCCAAGTATGGGTAAATTTGAAGTTTCTCTGCCTGCAGTATGCAATGGCTGGAGCCAGGCACTTTGTGAACACCCTGGGCACAGTAGATAAGCCAAAGGGAAGTGCAGAGAACTGACCGTGCATAGAACCTGCCCTGAAACGTAGATATTTCCTGCAAGATTCTCTTATGGGGGTGTGCAGATAAGCTTCTTTTAAGTCTAGAGTGACCAGCCAGGAGTCCTCGGCTAGCATAGGCAGCAGCTGTTGGAGTGTAAGCATTTTGAACTTTGGTACCACCAGGAAGGTGTTGAGAATTCACAGATCCAGAATAGGGCACCAAGAGTTTTCTTTTCTGGGGACCAGAAACCATCTGGAGTAGAAACCCTGTCCCTTTTGCTTTGTTGGAACAGGCCGAATAGCCCCAATACTAAGAAGAGAAAGTACTTGCTTTTGGGCCTCTGCCCACTGGTTTGGGAGAAGGTCTGGCAACCCACTTGGGGTTGGCAGTGAATGGATGTAGAATCTGTATCCCTGGTATACGATGTTTAAGACCCAACGGTCCTGGGTAATGTATTCCCAGTTTTTTGCACTCAGGGAGAGTTTTCCTCCTAGGGGTGCAAGTACTAGGGCATGGCTGGGAAGGATGCAGGAGAAGTCAATGTGAACCTTTTCCATAAGAGGGTGGCTTATCACTCCCTCTTTTTGAGGTGAGAGCACTCCATTGTTTAGATCTGTGCATACCCTGAGACTGTAGTCTTTGTGGTCCGTTGCCCCTGGGTTTGGACTTAGAAGGCCTGGGAGAGACTGGAAAAGACCAGTTTTTGAAGGCCAATGCCTACTGAATCTAGGTGGCTGTACCTGTAAGAAATCTAACAGTTTGCATAAATTCAGCTTTTTCCTCCATCTTTTTAAGAACAACTTTTGCTTTTGTGCCAAACAAACATTCTTGATTTAATGCAGCATCTAGTAATTTTGCTTTGACATGGTCTGGCAAGATTTGTTCCTTCAGCCAAGCATGCCTTCTAAGTACAGACCCAGTGACAGCAACCCTGCGAGATGCTTCTAAGGCATCAAAACCACACTGCAAAGTATGTTTACCAACTCTGTTTGCAGAATGCATCAACTATTGTAAATCTTTATTTTCTGCACAATCAGGAATCAACAACATTTTTGTTCAATTAGTTCCATAATATGCTGCTGGTACTTCAACATGTGAAACTGGCAATTTAAAGCCCTGATGGCAAGAGTTGCAGAGGTATATACCTTCTTACTCCATCTGTCTAAAGTCCTGGAATCCCTGTCTGAAGGGGTAGGGTATCTGGCTGTAGTAGCCTTAATGCCTTTAGGTCCCTGGGAAATTGTCTCTGGATCTGCAGTAAGATTTTGAGAAAGAAATTTGAGAGAGTCGGGTACTCTGTAGTACCTGTCAGGCTTTCTAGGAGCTGGAGGTAGTATCAGGGGTAAGACCCGATTCCATGAAGACATCTACAATATTGAGGACAGGGGGTATAGCTAGAGGCCTGTGCTGAAGCAAGTCTAAAAATTCCGAATCTCTTTTTTGACTGAGGGTAATGCTGGCATTCCCAGCGGAAATGCTCTCTTAGGGTATGCAAGGTTTCACCAAAAGAAAAGTCCCTAGGAGGAGAGGCAGGGAATGGAATCCTCTGCATCTGAATCCTCATAGGCGGATAAGGTTATGTCCTGGTAATCAGAGGGGTCAGAGTCATCGGACTCTGTCTGTAGAATCAGAAGGAAAATCAATTCTTTGTCTTTTAGAGGGGGAAGGTTGGCTTCCCCTAATTAAAGTAATAAGGTCTTCAGCCATTCTAAGCATTTGCTTCAGAGGCATGGGAGCTTGAGAATGCGCTTTGGGTCCTCCGTTTCCTAGGCGTCGTGTGAACTCTGGGCCTGAGAAATTCGGTAGTATTAGTCAAAAACAAAGTAGCCGGTTTAATACGAACATCGGAAGACCTGAATACACCCTCATAAGCCAGTGCCTGCACAGCGGCTCCGGACCCATCCAAGGTAGAGACATCCACAGAGGTTCCATAGTCGAAGAAGCATCTTGCAGCATACCAGACTCAGTAGAGGCCTGCGAATCTGCAGAAGCAGGTATCAGGGGCTGTGAAAGCACCTCACTAAGTACCGGTGGACTGACTACTAGCTTAACAGAAGCGTCGTCAGCAGTTTTGAACCTATGCGGTCTGTCTCTGTCTTTAACCTTACGTTTTTTAGGAAGATCGGTAGTCGGATGGCTTAACGAAGCCATTTCAGAATAAGGAGAATGAGAGAGAAAGAATTTAGCAACAAAGATAGCCCGATGACGAATAGTTCGGGCATTGAACAAAGCACAAAACTGACAGTGAGGAACGTCATGGTCTGGTCTTAAACAGGTGACGTAATTAAGAATGAAAATCTCTGTGATCTATTTGCTTTCCACAGGCAAGAGAATTGTTAACTTTTTCTGACATCAGTTAGAGCAAGAAAAAAGGATCCCCAACGGGGTACTTAGCTTTAGAAAACGTCAGGTTTGAAACTCGAAAAACAAAAATGTCAGGTAGCGGCCAACCGGCACTTGCAAACTGCTTCTGGCTGCCTCGCGGCAAGACAAGCTGATGTAATGGCGTCAGCTGCATGTTTTATACCCTTGACGTCATGGAAGAGGCGAAGGCATCAGAGACAGAAATCCCAAGACTCTGGTATTCGGGCCGACTGAGGGCTACCTGCAGGCAGATAACCCCAAGTGTGATGACTGCAACAGTGAAACACGAAGAACATCTAAGACATGCATCTCTCAGTTCCAATCCTTGCAAAAAAATCTTAAAACAGTGAATGGATTAAGGGAAAGATATGACACCACTAAGTAACAGAATAAAAAAAGTACAGTTGCTCAAGTCCTACTTACTGGTAACAGATGTTTGAATTTCACACACTGCCTCAGTGGCATATGGGCTCTGTGTTTGCACAAACCCAAAACTGGCAGCTTTCCAGAGCTTAGAATCCCTTCTCTGATTCTCTCAAAGGATTGGCCAAGTCCACGCCATCATGGGAAGCCTAACCCCTGTCACAGAAAGTCAGTTACTCAGGCTTTTAGTGCTAAGCAGGAGGAAAGTACAGTTGTGTACACTTACTATAAATGTAGATGTTAGAGTGCATTCACTGTTGCAGTCATTACATTTGGGTCATCTGCTTGCAGGTAGCCCTCAGTTGGCCTGATTATCAAAGTCTTGGGGTCTTGCATCGGTTGCTGTCTTCTTCCATAACGTCAGGTAGTCAGGGGTATAAAGCATGCAGCCGACACTATTACATCAGTTTTTCTTGCCCCCAATGTCAGGAGCTCCCATAATGGGAAGCAATTATATACAAGGTTACACCTCCAACAAAAAGCAAATACACCAGAAAGCTTTAAGTATAGTAAACAAGAAGAGAGGCATAGTCAATAGAAGTCAGGGGGCTGGAGGGAGGGCAACCAGGACTGCAACAGTGAATACACTCGAACATCTACATTTATGGTAAGTGTACACAACTGTACTATGTTCTTAGTGTTCACTGTTGCAGTCATTACATTTGGGCAGTCATTACATTTGGGTAGATTCCCAAAGCTAAGGAAGGGTGGAGGCAATTAGAGAGCATTAGGACCAGCTATCAGGTCCTGCAAGACTGCAGTGGCAAAACCAGCTCTGGATTTAGAAAAAAAATTGGCAAATGGTAATGCTTGGTGAAGGTATGTACAGAACTCCAGGTAGCAACTTCCAGGATGTCCCTGGTAGGGACACCTCTGAGAAAGGCTGCAGAAGTAGATGCAGCCATGGTGGAATGGGGGCTTATCCCCTGTGGGGTAGGTTTTCCATGGTGCTTACAGCAGAAATGAATATAATGGCCTATCCACTTAGAAATGGTTTGCTTTGAAATGGCCTTACCCTCTGCCCCTGCAGCAAATGCAACTAGCAGCTGTTCAAATTTCCTGAGAGGCTTAGTCCTGTCCAAGTAAAATCTAAGTTGTCTGTGCACGTCCAAGGAGTGCAGTATTCATTCCCCTTTATTCTGTGGATTAGAAAAGAAAGTTGGCAAATGAATGGACTGATTAAGGGCCACAATGGATACCACCTTGGGCATAAAGGAAGGACTGGTCCTGAGGGACACCCTGTCCGCATGAAAGATAATGAAAGGCTCCACTGCCATGAGGGCCTGTAGTTCAGACACCCTTCTTGCTGAAGTGATGGCTAGAAGGAAGGCTGTTTTCCAAGAAAGGAATTTCAACTCTGCAGTTGCAGCTGGCTCAAAGGGAGGTAGAGTGAGCTTTTCCAATACAACGTTATGGTCCCAGGCTAGAGTAGGGGCTCTCCTGGGTGGTCTTAAGTTTTTGTCCCCTCTGAGGTATTGCTTCAGCAGTGGATGAGAGAAGAGGGGTGGTTCTGTTTTATAATGTGCTGAAATGGCAGAGGAATTGCTTCAGCAGTGGGTGAGAGAAGAGGGGTGGCTCTGTATTATAATGTGCTGAAATGGCCAAGGCATGAATTTTAATGGAGGAGAAGGAAAGGCCCTTGTGAAGCATCTCAGTTAAGTATTGAAGAATAAGTAGTAAATTGGGCACTGTTGTACCCATCCCCTGAGTTTGGCTTCAGGAAAAGAATCTTTTCCACTTTTCAGCATAGGATTTTCTAGTACTAGGCCTCCTTGCATCCAGAATGACATCCATCACTTGCTTAATGAGGGATGGTAATGGAGAGAGCTCAGGTAATTGGCCAGGCTGCAAGGTTCAGGGTTTGAAGCTGGGGGTGCAGAATCTGGCCCTCTTGCTGGGACAGCAGGGAAGGGGTCTGAGGCAGGTGCCATGGTTCCAGCAGGGACACACTGCACAAGAGGGGGTACACCAGTGTTGGCGCGGCCAGTCTGGTGCAAAGAGTATTATCCTTGGTTTGTCCTGGTTGATCTTTAGTAGAATGTTGGAGAGGAGAGCCAGAGGGGGAAAGGCATAAACTGATAGGTTTTTCCAGGAGAAGGACAAGGCATCCACTTTCCAAGCTTGCCTGTGGGGAGTCCTTGTGCAGAATTTGTCCAACTGGTAGTTCAGAGGGGAGGCAAACAGGTCTATATATGGGCTCTCCCATTTGTTTCTCAAAATGTTGAATATATTTGGTTAGAGTTTCCACTCGTGTGGGTCCATGAGATTTCTGCTTAGGTCTGCCAGTGTATTTAGCTTGCCTGGCAGGAATTGAGCTTGTAGGTGCACTTGGTAGCTCAAGACTGTGTTCCACAGAGCCATGGCTAGTCTGCAGTGGGTTCTCCCCTGCTTGTTTATGTACCCCATAACAGTGGTGTTGTCCGTCTTTACCAATAATTGTCCTGGAAGAATGTGGTCCTTGAAGGCTGTCAGAGAACTCTGCACAGCTAACATTTCTTTTTGAGTGATATGCTAGTGCATTTGACTCTGGTTCCATTTGCCCTGAATGCACTGCCCTGCCAAGTGAGCCCCTCCCCCCCATGCATAGTCTGATGAGTCTGTTACAGTTTGGGCAGCAGGAGGTAGAGTGAATGGCAGTCCCTTGTTGTGGTGGCAGGCCTCTGCCCACCAAAGGAACTCTGTCTTTATACAAGGAATGATGGGAATCATTGATTCTAGGTCCTGAGAATATTGACACCATAGGCTTTTTAGATACCATTGTAATTTCCTCATATGCAGTATTGCATATGGAATTAGTAGAATGGATGAGGCCATGAACCCCAGAGCTTGCAGTATTTTCCTTGCAGATAGCTGGGTCTTTGTGGTCAGTAGTTTGAAGTAGGCTGTCAAACTTGTTTCTCTGGCGTGAGGTAGGCCATCTGGGAAGTTGTATTCAAGCTTGCTCCCAGGAATACAATTTGTTGGCAGGGTACTAGGTGTGATTTCTTTTCATTTATGGTGCACCTTAGTGAAGTTAGTAGTTTCTTTACAAATGCCAGATGATTTAATAGCATGTCCTGGCTTTCTGCCTGAACTAAACAATCGTCCAGGTATGGGTATATTTGAATATTTCTTTGCCTGCAGAATACAATGACTGGAGCTAGGCAGTTTGCGAATACCCTGGGCGCAGTAGATAAGCCAAAGGGCAGTGCAGAGAACTGATAGTGCATGTGGTCTGCTCTGAAGCATAGGTATTTTCTGCAAGATTCCCTTATTGGGATGTGCAGGTAAGCTTCCATTAAATCCAGTGTTGCCAACCAGGCATTTTTGCCTAGCATGGGAAGCAGCTGATGAAGAGTTAGCATTTTGAATTTTGGGATTACCAAAAAGGTGTTTAGGATAGACAAGTCCAGGATAGGGTCTTTCCTGAGTACCAGGAAAAGTCTTGAGTAAAAACCTTGCCCCCATTCTTTTTCTGGGACAGGATGAATAGCCCTAATACTTGGAAGCAAGAGAACCTGCCTTTGAGCCTCTGCCCACTGATTTGTGGGTAGGTCTGGCCAACCATTTGGGGTTGGTAAGGAGTGTAAGTGGAATCTGTATCTTTGGGAAACTATATTTAAAACCAATTTGTCTTGGGTAATGAGCTCCCAGTTTTTTGCATGCAGGGCGATCTTTCCCCATAAAGGAACAGTCAGTTGAGCAGGGCTTGGAAGGATTAAGGTTAAGTCATTGTGACAGTTTACCATAGGGGGTGTCTTACTACTTCCAGCTTTGGAAGTGGGAGCCCCCCACTGCTTAGGCCTGTGAGTACCTTGAGACTGAAGCCTGGGTGGTCTGCTGGTCCTGGGTTTGGACTGAGAAGGTCTGGAAGAGACAGGAAAGAACCAATTCTTAGAAGTCCGGTGCCTACTAAATCTGAGAGGCTGTACTTGCCAGAAATCTTTAGCAGTTGGCATAGATTTAGCTTTTTCCTCCATCTTTTTAAGTACTTCTTCTGCTTTATTGCCAAGCAGGCAAGTCTTGGTTTAAGGGAGCATCCAGCAATTTAGCTTTAACATGATCTGGCAAAGTTTGTTCCTTAAGCCAAGCATGCCTTCCAAGTACAGACCCAGTGACAGCAGCCCTGCAAGATGCCTCTAATGAATCAAAACCACATTGCAAACTATGTTTACCAACTTGTTCAGCAGAATGCATTAAATCCTGTAATTCTTTATTTTCAGCACAGTCAGGAATCAACATTTTCTGTTTAAGTAATCCAATAATATGCTGCTGATACTTTAACATATGAAACTGGCAGTTTAAGGCCCTAATGGACAAAGTAGCAGAAAGTACAGTTTTGTACCTACCATAAATGTAGATGTTCAAGGGCTATTACAGCTGCAGTAATTACATATGGGTTTTCAGCAATTCCAAAGTCTTGGTCGGTGTCGGTTGTTGACTCTTCTGGCGTCAGGAAGGCTAGAGTATAAAAGACACAGCCGACGCCATCTTCTTCAGTCTTTCTTGCCCCAGATGTCAGGTGCCCCCAAAAGGAAGGCAATACATAAAGTAGTGTAATACACAAAAGTAAGCAAATAAAACATAGCAGGATAACCCAGTCAGCAGGTATGAATAGTTATTCAAACCCCAAGGTCTTACCAAGAGGGAAGGAGGGTGGAAACCTGTACTGCAGCTGTAATAGCCCTCGAACATCTACATTTATGGTAGGTACAAAACTGTACTCTGTTCATCGTGCATTACAGCTGCAGTAATTACATATGGGTAGAATCCCAAAGCTATGTATAGGGTGGTAGGTACTATACGGAACTGGGTTGAGCTAGAATGCCCTGCAAAACTGCAGTAGCAAAGCCTGCTCTTGTTCTGGAGTATAAAGGCAGATGGTAGTGCTTTGTGAAGGTATGTACAGAACTCCAAGTGGCTGCCTCCAAGATATCCTTAGTAGGCACTCCTCTGAGGAAGGCTGTAGAGGTGGCTGTGGCCCTAGTGGAGTGTGATCTGATACCAGTAGCCATGATAGGAATAACAGAAGCGTATGCAGTGACCAATCCACTTGGAAATGGTCTGTTTAGTTACAGGTTTCCCTTGACCCCACAGCATAGGAAACTAGGAGTTGATCTGATTTTCTGAATGGTTTGGTTCTGTCCAAGTAGCTGCCTATGGATATCTAAAGACAGCTTCTCCCCTTTATTTTGAGGGTTAGGGTAGAAGGTAGGAAGGTGTATGGCCTGGTTTAGGGCTACCCTAGATACCACTTTAGGCATAAAGAAGGGTTGGAAACCCTGTCCTGATGGAATATGAGGAATGGCTGCATGAGGGCCTGTAACTCAGATACCCTACGAGCTGAAGTGATGGCCAGGAGAAAAGCTGTTTTCCAGGACAAATATTGTAATTCTGCTGAAGCAGCTGGTTCAAAGGGAGGCAATGTCAATTTTTCCAGTACATAGTTAAGGTCCCAAGCTGGCACTGGTTGTTTCCTTGGAGGTCTTATGTTCTTAGCCCCTCTGAGGAACTGTCGTAGTAGTGGGTGTGAGAATAAAGGAGGATCCATATTGAATTCTGCAGAGATTGCTGAGGCATGTATCTTGATTGAGGAAAATGAAAGTCCCTTGCTCAAAAGTTCAGCTAGGTACTGTAAAATCTGAGGCAGGTTTAATTTTCTAGGATCCTGCCCTCGTTCTTCATTCCAACAGCAAAACCGCTTCCATTTGCTTTTCTTGTAGATGGTCTTCTAGCCTCCAAAATGACATCCTGCACTTCTTTGGAGAGTAGTGTCTGATGTGAAGTTAAGGAATTTTCCATGCAGCTAGGCTGAGAGTTTTCAGCTGACTGTGTAGGGTTTTGAAATTGTTCTGCGTCAGCAGTAGAGGTGTTAGATGTAGGGGCCACGGAGGAGTGTGTGTTAAGCTCCTCAATAGTGGATACCAATGTTGTCTCGGCCAATCTGGAGTAATCAGTATCATTCTCGGCTTGTCTGTTCTTACTTTCAAAAGCACCTTGGGCAGCAGAGGTAGTGGCGGGAATGCATAAACTGACCAAGTTGTCCATGTGAATGAAAGGGCGTCCACTTTCCAAGCCTTTGGGTGGAAGGTCCTTGAGCAAAACTTTTTTAATTGATGATTTTTGTGTGAGGCGAAAAGGTCTATGTCTGGCCTTCCCCACGCTTGAACAATCTGCATGAATACGTGTGGATGTAGCTTCCATTCGTGAGGGTCTGTCATATGCCTGCTCGAAAGTGTCTGCCAGTGTGTTTTCCATTCCTGGCAGGTACTGAGCCTGAAGTTCCATTTGTCTTTCCAGAGCTAGATTCCAAAGAGTCATGGTTAGTCTGCACAAGGGGTATGAATGAGTTCCTCCTTGTTTGTTTATGTACCACATTACTGTGGTGTTGTCTGTTCTTATGAGCAGTTGTCCTGGATGCAGGAATTCTCTGAACGCTGAAATTGCATTTATTACTGCCAGCATTTCTTTTTGATTGATGTGAAGGTGCTTTTCTGTTTGGGGCCATCTGCCCTGAATGCACCTGTCCTTCTAATCTGAGGCGTCTGTGGTTATGACTTGTGTAGCTTGAGGCTTGCAGAATGGGAGGCCTTTGTTTACTTGGCATGCTTGGGCCCATCATATGAATTCCTTTTGAAGACAGGGAATTATTGGAATCTCCACTTCTAAGCTGTGACTGTGTTGAGACCATAGATTTGTTAGGTACCATTGAAGTTTCCTCATGTGCAGCTTTGCACATGGGATTAGAAGAATGCAAGATGCCATGAATCCCAGAGCCTGCAGGATTTTCCTTGCAGTAAGCCTGGTACTTTTGCAAGCATTTTGAAGTAATGAGATAGTTGCCCTTGTTTTCTGTTGTAGGTAAGCCATCTGGGTGTTTGTGTCCAAGTTGGCACCCAGGAAGGTTATTTTCTGAGAGTGTGTTAGCTTTGATTTCTCCTTGTTGATGGTGTATCCAGAAAGCAGTAAAGCGTGTCACATATGCCAGATGTTTGTTTGCTGTCCGCTTGGATCAGGCAGTCGTCCAGATAAGGGTAAATTTGTATCCCTTGAAGTCTGCAGTATGCAATCACTGATGCCAGGCACTTGGTGAATACTCTGGGCGCAGTAGATAAGCCAAAGGGCAATGCAGAGAATTGGTAGTGGTTTGAACCTGCAAGAAATCTGAGGTATCTTCTGCAACTTTGTCTGATTGGGACATGCAGGTATGCCTCCTTGAGGTCCAATGTTACCAGCCAAAACCCCTTGCCCAGCATGGGAAGGAGTTGCTGTAATGTGAGCATCTTGAATTTTGGTACTAGAAGAAATGTGTTGAGAATGGATAAGTCTTTCTTGGCACCAGAAAAAGCCTTGAATAAAACCTTGTGCTTGTTGGTGCGTACCTTTGTATAGCCCTCATGTTTAGGAGCTTTGCGATTTGTAGTTGTGCCTCTACCCTTTGATTTTGTGGTAGGTTTGGCATGCCTCTCATTTTGGAAGAGTGTGAAAATGAAATTTGTAGCCTCTGTTTATTATGTCCAGAATCCATTTGTCTGTTGTGACAATATGCCAATTGTTTGCAAATAGTGCCAGTTTTCCTCCCAAAGGTGCTGCCAGTTGAATTTTGCTTGGCATGGAAATGAGGAGTCATTGAGTCTGTTTTCTGTACTGCTGTGCACTCACCACCTCTTGGTGTTGGTGATTGCCATTGTCTGCCTCTGTAGGACCCTTGAGGTTGTCCTCTGCCCCTTCTGTATCTGCCTCTTTGGGCCTTGTCAGTGGTTGGAAAGGACCAGTTTGCTGAACCTTGGTGGCTGAACCTGTAAGAAAGCTTTGACAGTTTGCATAGATTTTGCTTTTTCTTCCATTTAAAATATCCTCAGCATTACCACCAAAAGAACATCCTTGCATCCAGAATTTTGCTTTCACCTGGTCTGGAAGATTTTGTTCCTTAGCCATGCATGTCTGTCTCGAATGACTGCTCGGTGGTGGCCGATCTGCTGCAGGCCTCTAGGGCATCATAACCACATCTTGCCCACTTGTTCAGCACTATGCATCATATCCTGCAACTCTTTTAAATCTGGTTGTTCAGGCTGTGACATTTTGGTTTTAATTGTGATAACAGAAATTGCTGATATTTAATCATATGAAACTGGCAGTTTAAGGCCCTCATGGCAAGGGTGGCGAGGTGTAAACCTTCTTACCCCACCTTTCTAGAGATCTAGATTCCTTTTCCATGAGTAGTGGATTCCCTTAATTCCTTTAGGGCCTTGAGAAATAGTTTCAGGGTCTGCATTATGGCCTTTATAGAGGAACTGATGAGAATTAGGAACTCTGTAATACCTATCCGGCTTAAATGGTGCAGGAGGCAGAGAATCAGGATTAAGACAGGCCTCCGGTATACATCATCAAAACAGGAGGAATAGCCAGAGGTCTATGCTGTAAGCCTTTTCTTGGAATCTGAAAAGTCTTGGCCTTCCCTCCTCAAAGGGTGAATAAGAGTGTTCTTCAGCATCAGAATGTTCTGATAAAATGGATTCCTGGTCAGAAGGTGATCAGGTCTTCAGCCATTTTAAGCATGTGCTTTAGGCGTGGGCCCAGGTCTTGGGCCTTGGTTGCTTGGCTGATTTGGCTTTAGTAAAGGCCTTGATGGAGAAAGAAGATGAAGGCCTAAATACACCATGGGTGGATGTAGATCTATCCACATTGGTGGGTTCGACATGAGCAGGGGTAATTTGGGAAAGGACGAAGAACCAGCGGTCTCAGGTACAGAAGACCCAAACACAGCAAAAAGGGAAAGAATCCTTATGCGGTATTTTGCTCCCACAAGAAACAAAATTATTTTTTTTTTTCTGACATCGGTCTGAGGCAAAAAAAGATTCCCAACGGGTACTTAGCTTTAATGAGACTTAGGTTCCAAATTTGACCAAGACTTTGGAATTCTGAAAACCCATATGTAATTACTGCAGCTGTAATGCACGATGAACATGTGTATACCTTCTTACCCCATCTGTCCAGGGTCCTGGAATCTCTATCAGAGGGGGTAGAGTTTTTGGCATTAGTAGCCTTAATGCCTTTGGGTCCCTGTGAAATGGTCCCTGGATCCGCAGTAGGATTCTTAAAGAGGAACTTGAGAGAGTCGGGTACTCTGTAATACCGGTCAGGTTTCCTGGGAGCCAGAGGTAAAGTGTCTGGGGCCAGGCTAGATTCCAAGAAGGCATCATCTACAATGTCCAGTACAGGAGGGCTAGCTAAAGGCCTGTGTTGAGGTAGGAGTAAAAATTCCCTAAGCCTTGTTTTGGAGTAAGAGTAATTCTGGCTTTCCCAGTGGAAATGCTCGGTAAGAGTATGCAAAGTTTCACCAAAAGAGAAATCTTCTGGAGGGAAAGCAAAGGGAATGGAGGCCTCTGCATCAGAATCCTCATAGGTAGATGAGGGCAAAACCTGGTTATCAGAAGAAACAGAAATTTCAGAATCCTGATCAGAAGAATCAGAAGGAAAATCAGTTCTAGGTCTCTTAGCGGGAGAAGGGTGGCTTCCCACGATTAGAGTAATAAGGTCTTCAGCCATTGTTATCATTTGTTTTTTAGGCATAGGGGCATGACCATGCGGTCTGGGCATTTTTCTAGGCGTGGATCTGGTTTTAGGCCTTGAAGAAGATGGCATCAGTTTAATATGCAAGTCACTAGGCCTGAATAACCCTCGGAAGCCGGTGCCTGCACAGTGGCTCCGGACCCATCCAAGGTAGAGACATCCGCAGGTTCCATAGTCGAAGAAGCATCGCGCAGCATACCGAATGGGTTTTAGTAGAGGCCTGCGAATCTGAAATAGCAGGTATCAGGGGCTGCGAAAGCGCCCGAGTACAGGTGAACTGGAAACTAGCTTAACGGAAGCATTCTTGGCAGCTATGGACCTATGCGGTCTGTCTCTGTCTTTATCTTTGCATTTTTTCGGAATGTCAGTAGTCTGGTACTTACCGAAGCCATTTCTGGATAATTGAACCAAGTACCAAAATAGTTAGATGAGAAAATGAACAGACTATAAATAGTTAGAGGATTGAATAAGGCACAAAAACGACAGCGAGGGACATTGTGGTCTGGGCCTAAGCAAGGAATGCAGTACGAATGAAAATCTTTAGGAGGTATTTGCTTTCCACAAGTAATACAATTGTTAACTTTTACTGACATCGGTTTTGAGCAAGAAAAAGGATTCCCAATGGGGTACTTAGCTTTGATGAAGACTTCGGATCTGAAACTAGAAAATGAAAATTTCAGGAGTCAGCCGACCGGCACTTGCAAACTGCTTCTGCTTTGGGCATCGCACAGCAAGAAAGACAGATGTAATGGCGTCGGCTGCATGCTTTATACTCCTGATTACCTGACATCATGGAAGACGAGACAGCAACCGATGCAGGACCCAAGACTTTGAAAATCAGGCCGAGTGAGGGCTACCTGCAAGCAGATAACCCAAATGTAATGACTGCAACAGTGAAACACGAAGAACATCCAAGAATTGCTTGAAAACAACTAACTCACAGCCAAAAAGTAACACAAATAACCAAAGCCAAACAACAACTGAACTATTTCAAAAATAAGGGGGTCTAATACAAATGCGATAGGAATGGCTTTTACCGTGAGTGAATGAGACATTGACTTCTACCTCAGTAAAGAGAAATGAGTGAAATGGTTAATTTACTCTTTATTTTAATATAAGCAGAACTATTTTAAAAGTTGTTTATCATCCAAGTCTAGGTGACTAAAATGCACTTGTTTATTACAGTATTTTACATTTCTAGCAGTTTGATAAGACACCTGTTTATTAGTCTACGTGACTAAAAGACACTGGTTTGTTCCATTTTTTTTACATTTCTAGAAGTCTGATAAGGTACTTGTTTGTTACGTTCTTTTATAATTTTCTCAAGTGAAATTGCAGTCATAGGGGTGGCAGGATTGACTGAACATTCTGGGATGGGTGACCAATATCTCTGGTCGGTTCTGGAAAGTCTTTGTTGATCCCTAAAGGTTAAATTCCAAGGAAAACAACAGCTAGGGTACAAAAAAAGAGACTCTTGCCTGTGGAGTGCACGTAGTGCCCAGGACTTTCCCGATACAGTTTCCTACCTGACCACAATGGGGCTTCCAAAGTGTGATCTAGGATGAAGTCCCTTAAGTCACTGGTGATATATTAACTTTTTCTTTCCCTTTTGGTTTGATATTAATATGTCAATGCTTGCCTTTCGTAGAAGTATACCTGATTTGATATTAATATTAACACTTGCCTGACACAGAAGTATAGCTGGTTTGATATTAATATTAATGCTTGCTTGACACAGAAGTATAGCGGGTTTGATATTAGTATTTGCCTGACATAAATGTGCAAGAGTGTATTCTCTAATAAAGCTTGGTTCATTGTAGTAAAAATTCTTTGTCTTGATCGTTTCTGTCCTGCTAAGAAATGCATTTAGGCAATACAGGGGGATGGCGGGTGGGTGCTGCCATGGAGGCATTGTGAAATTCGAACATTTACTGTTACACGCAAGTAGGACTTGTGCAAGTGTACTGTGTTCATCTTTCACATTGCTATAGTGGCATATGGGTAGATTCCCAAAGCCTACCCTATTTGGGAGGAGGAAAAATAAGGATCCAGTAAGCCCTGGAAAATGGTCCAAACAAAGCCTGCTCTGGAACTTAAAGAATCCAGTTTGCTGTGCTCTGTAAAGGTATGGGCAGACAATGATGTTGCTTCTGCTATAATATTTCTAGAATCCACTCCTTCACAATAAGCCACTATACCTTAACCTTGCCTAGAATTAATTTACCATGGTGAAAGTAACAAAAAAGACAATAGCAGAGGGAAACCAATGAGTAATCATTTGCTTAGAGATAGGTTGACTTCTTAACCCCACAATAGGGAACAACAGCTGTTTAGCTTTCCTTAAGGGCTTAGCTGTATCAAGGTAGTACCTGGGTTGCCTGTGCACATCCAATTTATGCAGAATCTAATCTCTTGGTTTGCTTTCTGGAACCTAAAAACTAGAGACTGATGGCTACATTTGGGTTAAATTCAGAAACAACTTTTGGCATGAAAGAATGACAAGTGAATAAAACAACCCTGTCCTTGTGGCAAATCAGATAAGTTTGTCACCATGAGAGCTTGCAGCTCAAAGATTTGTCTTGCAGATGTCAGAGCAATAAGCAAAACAGTTTTCCAAATGCTCAGCCTGAAAGGCAAGTTCAAAAGAGGAGAGAGACATTTTTTCCCAAGAACAAAGTTGAAATCTGAAGGAGGAGGAATCTGCTTTTGACAGAGTCTCAAGTGCAATACTCCTTTTGCATACTGTTTGATCACAAAATAGAAGAAAGATGGGGATTAATGGGCATACAAGACCAATGGCAATAGGATGCACCCTGACAGATGAAAAAAATAAGCCATCATTGAGCAGCTTACATAAATTTCAAAACCAGAGGGGTACACATCTTACCAAGCCCTCTGATATCAGTAAAGAACCACACAGAAAACCTCTTTCATTTGCAAAAAAATATTTTTTAGTTGCAGGTTTTTGTTTTCTTGCTTCCTTCAATACCCCACTACATATCATGGAACAAGTGCCTAAAGGGCATCAATACAGAATCATTCAGGATATGTCAGCAGCAAGTGCTCTAAATTGGGGTGCATCAGTCACCACAACACTGTGTGAGCAGATCTAGAAAGTGAGGAAGCTTGTGGTAATTGCCCTTGGCCAATTCCACTAAAAGGAAGAACCGACCTTGCCTGTGTCAAAGGGGGAGGGGGGAAGAGACTACCCACCCTACCTGGGCCCAGAGGTAGTGAGAGGGGACAACCTACCCTGCCTGGTCCAAAACGTGGAGGGTGGGAAGAAGGATGACCCGCCCTGCCAAGGCCAAAAGGAGGAAGGGGGGGATAACCCACCCTGTCTGGGCCAAAAGGGGGAGGACGACGACCCACTCTGCCGGGGGTGAAAGGGTGTTACAACAATGATCTTTGGTAATTAATTCTGAATCTTCAGAAGTACCTTGGGTAAAGAGTGGAGCTGCATAAAGGAACACTCTCATCCAAGGGAATGAGAATGCTTCTGTCTGCTAAGCACAGTTGCAAAGATGTCTCTAACAGAAATTTTCTGTCTGTTTTGAAAGGAGGCAAAACTTCCTGGTTTCCCACATCTAAACCAAATGCAGACCCCTGTCCCAAGTTTCCACTTATGAGAGTCTTTCCTGGGTCTCCCAAGTCTGCCATTATGCTTTGTTCTGAAGGGAGGAGGTCTGAAGCATTGGAGAACACTAAGGCTAGCTCTCAGGCCATTACTGTCAACCGGCAAAGAAGATACCTCCTAGTACCTCCTTATTTCTTCATGTAATACAGGACTGTTTTTTTCTGTGGCCAATAAAGGGGGTCCAAGACTAAGTGGTGAAGAACTTTTAAGTCCTGAATAACTGCTATTTCTTTGATGTTCATGTGTTTTGCAGCATCTGAAGAACCTCATTTACCTTGCACTTGAGCTCTCATAGACACTGCCCCTATGCAAAATATGATGAGTCTGTCTGGACTGACTGAACTGGGGTCTGGCAGGAGAAGGGAAGGCCTGGCTTGAGAGGCATCTGATCTCTCCACTGCTGCAATGCTAGTTTTACAAAATCCAGCACTGGTACCTGAGATGCAGGTTCTGAGTCCAACAATTTATTAAGTACCAGTGAATCTTTCTCATGTGAAGTCTGGCCAGTAGTGGCATGAGGATCATTGATGCCATGATGTCTAGAATTTTGAGAAACTCTCTTACAGAGGCAGCTCCTTGAAGAAAGAACTCCCTGAAAATGTTATAAATAGTTAGGACTTAACTTCTGGTAGAAAGGCCATACGTTTTTTCCTGTCCCTATCACACACCCCGTGACGACAATTTTTCATGTGGGTGTGAGAAAGGACTTCATTGTAGGTTCAGCTAGAAGATGGAAGCAATTGGAATGTGATAAGTATCCTTCAGATGTAAAGTCACCAAGAAACAGTGGCCCAGAAGAAGGAGTAGGACCATCTGCAGGGTGAGCATTTTGAATATGGGTACATTCAGAAAAGTATTTACATACAACAAACAACACTGGTCTCCATAGCAGCTCCTTTTTTGGATACCAAAAAGACTATGATGTAAAATCCTTTTTTTTTTTTGTGGTTCTACAACCCCTGCTTGCAACTTGTGAAGCAGTACCAGAAAGAACAGATCTGTCTGGTCTGACGGATGTGGTGGGATTAACCCGAATTGAGGAGGAATTTTTGACGACTGACAAGAGCATCCTCACTGAATTACTCACCACACCCACTTGTCTGAGACTATCTGTGGCAAAGCTGCTAGGCTGAGTGAAATGAAGAGGAACAGATGTGCACATGCCTCCCTCCTCACCATGATGGGCATGCCCATCTTTACTGTCACTTTGTTAGTCACCCGAGCCGCTAATCAAACCCAGATTGACTGGGCTACAGAGCCAGGGGTCTCTCCCCCTCTATTCTACCAGAG